>NW_026057586.1:27102854-27284188 GCF_023721935.1 Panthera uncia
GACAGAACCGGGACCCTTAACCCTCAGGCCAGTGTTTGCTTTTTCCTGCTGATGCGCCTGTGGCCCCCTGGAGAGCATGCCCAAGGAGCCTTGTGGGGAACCGGTGCCCAGACCAAGGTAACCCCAGCAGTCAGGGTGTGACAAGGTCAAAGTGCCGTGAGATGGTCACTCCCAGGGCTCCCGTGAGTGTGACTGTCACTCAGGGTAAGTCCCGGGCTCTTCTGTCACGCTGCACTCTTTAGCACAGAGTTCCTGGCCCACTGAGGGTGGAAGCTGGGTGCAGTGATCTGTCCCTATCCCCCACACACCTGTGGAAAACAAGCAGGAAGGTGGTGATGAGGGAACGTTCCACAGAAATGGTTCATGTGACGCAGGGACTGAGTTCCCTCCCTATTGCGCTGGGCTCTTCCTTTTCCACCTTCGTTTGGAAAAGGTTCCAGTTGAATCCATCATTTTACCATCTGGATCCTGCCTCAGTCTCTCCTCCCCACAACTGGAGGCAAGTCCCTTGCCCCTTCCCTCTGGAGACGCCTCCAACGATGTGGTCCCAGCAAGAACTTTATCCGCATAGCAGCTCAGAAGCCCATATTCAACGGCAAAGTTTACAAGACCCACTGAACACCTTGCAGACTTGTTAAAGGAGACTCTGATTACTTTCTTACTGAAATAAGGTCAAAGCACACCTCACTTCCCGGAACCACTTACCCAAGCAAGCTCACTCAGCCCTTAGGTAGCTGGGGACTCAGATGAAGGAAAATTGATTTTGAGCCCCTGAAATAGATGCTGTAAAGCTCTGTGTTAAAGACCAAACATTTTGGCAAACAGCGGATCCCTTGTGGCGTTTGCTTTAATTTTAAATTCAATTCTAGGGAACTTGATTCCGGTTTCTCATAATAAAGTGAACGAAGAGAATGACAACAGGTGCTAGATTTAGCAAGAAATGGCAGCTAGTAGCCTGACAGTAATGGCATTAAAAAGACCAAAACTCCTCGGAAAGCGGCAAGTGATCTGAGGCCGGTTAGTGGAGGCGCAAATGTGCTGTGGTAGCCCCGAGGGCACAGAGCATCTTAGATCTGCTCACCCTGTGACGTCGTCGGCGACCACACCGGGGGGAACGGGAGCAAGCAGCCTTCGGTATCCTGTGCTTAAGAAGGCGGAGGAGCAGCTTACCCATTTCGGAATTACTTCCGTTCCCAAACACAACACAGTCCTAGAAATCTTGGTGCTTAAAAGGTTGGCCCTCAGGTCTCTTGAAGTTCGGGCGGGTGCGGTAGTTCATTATCTGAGAATGTAGGGTAAACGAGATAGGCAGACTCACTCTTTTGGACTGGCGTGTTCCCTCTGACTCTTCCCCCAAGAAAAAGAAGGCCGGGAGCAGGGGGGATGTGCCCCTTCCACTCCCCCCACCGATCCCTGGAAGGGAGCTTCGCAGCGTGGTAGACGGTGCTCGCCACGCCATTCTCTCTCTGCACCTCTGCCTCCGCCGGTGGTGTCCTGGTCACGCTGGGGCCGGGGCGGTCTCTGCAGTGACTCCGGCCCGGAGTCCTTTGTGAATTTAAGAATAGGACTCTTTTTCTCCGCCCGCAGATGAGCACTTCCTGCTTTCCAGGCACTGTCGTCCTCGGTTTTCTCACCAGGCCTCCCTGTATTCTTCTGAGAACGGTGGGGCGGTCAGGGGGCGTCCCGACCTCACTGGGGCCCAGCAGGACGACAGTGGCATGCCCCCGGTCACATGGGATTGGTGGTAGCGTTCTGGGGTCGGGCGCCCCAGCTTCCTGAGGGGACAGAGGGGGGTAGTAGCCATGTCCTGCGCTAGCCTCTCAGGCTTCTCTGCTTTCTTCCCGCTGAGGTTGCCAGGCTGCTTGGAGTCTGGTCCAGGCCTGGGCTTTACCCTGGGCCTCGCGCCCTGCCTCGTTCTGTGGAGGGCTCTTTGTAGCATTCATTCCTCTCGAGGTCCTGCGCCTGGGGCTCCCAGAGCCGGAACACCGGGTGGCTGTGCTGTACTTGGCAGAGGGTCGCCTAAGGCCACAGGTCTGAGCAGAGGGGGACTGTGGAGCAGGTCAGCATCAGACCCGTGGCGCCGTAGCTGTTTGGGAGGAGGCTGGTGGGGGCCCCAGCGACAGGTCCTCCCAGCCCATCCCGGAGCCAGCCCTCCCACACTCTTCTTCAGCGGGACCCTTGACTCTCACCGTGGCCGCCTCCTGAGCATGCCCTCCTGCCCAACGTTGCTTTGGGGGACAGCTAGTCCCCCCCTGGGGGCTCCCACACTTTGCACAAATGTTTTAGGGCGCAACAGGGTCTTCTTGGTCGCCTGCAAATTTCATTTTTGGACCCAACCGCCCTCCCCACAGAAAGCTGTAAGTCTTCTTCAAAGCTGTGTTGTTTGAACCGTGAAACGTATGCAGATGTATCATTATTATTTTTAACTAACACACTATCTCAGTGAGCACACGCCGGGTTGTTTAGTGTTAACAGTGTGGAGTCAGTCCCCTGCCACCCTGCTGCCCGGATGAAGCTTGGGTGGGGGGCAGATGACGAGGCCAGCAGAGGAAACCCGGCCACCGCCTCGCGGCCGCGCTGGCCCAGCGTCACTTTGCAGGGAGCCCTGCCCAGGGGCTCACGTGAAGGCAGAGGAGTTTGTCCCCGAGGGCTTGGTGGCACCGACGTCACTCCGAGTGGCCTGCAGTGTGTGAAGACAAAGGGGCCACATGGCCGTGACCTCTGGGGGCTTCTCGGCCCGTGCCTGTCTCGCTGTCCTTTCCCAGGAGCTGAATCACACCGCACGTGCTCCACGGGGCTATTCCCACCGGAGAAGCAAAGGGAGGCCGAGGTGTCACTTGCTGGGATGCGGAGACGCGCCGGCTGAGGGCGAGGGGGCTGATGCTGAAGGACGTCCCTCTCTGGCCCGCCGGGCTCGCTCCCTCCGCCACCCTGAGGCCTGATGCCTCGGAGGGAGACACTCCTTGCCCGGTGGAGACGGGGCGACGGGGAGTGCAGTCCGTGCGCAAGAGCAAGGGTTCACCCAGGGGTGCATCCAAAGTACATCCGTCCAAAGTACAGCTGTGTGCGGCCGTCCCTGAGGGATTCGGAAGTGATGACTTATCTGTCCTCGGAGTATAATCAGGGCTCTTTGTATCTGTCACTGTGCTTGCAAGGCCTTCAGTTTCTACCCAATAAAACCAGTCACGTGGTTCATCTAGCAAAGACTCTGGCTGTGGCCGTGTGTGTGTGTGTGTGTGTGTGTGTGTGTGTGTGTTTGGGGCTTGGGCTCATGCGGCACAGCCCAATGCGAAGAGGCCGCCAGGACTTGGGAGGGACCCGTGGCCTCCCTGGGCATATCTTCGGGCCTTCTTGGGTCCTCATGTGACCTGTTCCTGTCTGAGCAGGAGAGCAGGTGGGCTCAGAGACCAGATCCAGACCAAGTCGGTGGGGTCCTGAAGCAACACCCCACAGGCCTCAGGAGGACACAGAGAGGGAACCACAGGCTTGTGTCTGCGGAGGGAGAGTCCCGGGGAGGGCTAGAGGGCTGACCGAGCAGGTGGGGTATCAGACGCGCTCACACCTGGAAGCTACACAGCCCTACCTCTCTTGAGAGCAAAGCAGCCGTCAAGGTCTGGAGTCACATCAAAAGGCATTGGAGCACAAATTACCTTCTTATAAAGTTTTTTTTTAATGTTTATTTATTTTTGAAAGAGAGACAGAGAGCAGGGGACAGGCAGAGAGAGAGGGAGACAGAGAATCTGAAGCAGGCTCCACGCCGTCAGCGCACAGCCCAGCGTGGGGCTCGATCTCAGGAACCATGAGATCATGACCCGAGCCGAAATCAAGAGTCGGACGCCTAACTGACTGAACCGTCCAGGTGCCCCTAAAATGTTCTAAAAAGTTCTTTCCATGCCAATGTCCATTGAGTGTGTTTAAAATAGGATTATATAGGGGTGCCTGGTGGCTCAGTCAGGTAAGCGTACGACTTTGGCTCGGGTCATGATCTAGCGGTTCATGAGTTCCAGCCCCTCCTCCAGCTCTCTGCTGTCAGCACAGAGCCCACTTCAGATCCTCGGTCTTCCTCTCACTCTGCCTCTCCCCTGCTCACACTCTCTCTCTCAAAAATAAATAAACGTTAAAAAAATTTTAAAAATAAAAATAAAAAAGGAGTGTGTATATATATATGTATATATATACATACACATATATATACATATACATATATACATATACATATATATACATATACATACATATGTAAATATATATACCTATATTATGTGTGTATATATATGTATGTATATATACACACATATATACACATTATTTTTTTTTTTAATTTGTGCACAAACAGCCTGACTGGAGCTCACCTGTGGAAAAGACTTCCCCAAATCTGCATCTTGGGGAGGTCCAAAGCCTTCCCTGTGCTTTCCCATTAGAGAAGATGATGTGTAAACCCTCAGAGGCTGACATTCAGACTCCTGCTTCTGAACATGTTTTGGTTGTATATCCCTTAGCCACCCAGGTACTAGACGTAGACCTTTCCTTGATATCCATGATCATATAATGTATATACAGTGATGCGGGAGGAGAGGAGAAAGTGATGGAAACCCCTTCCAAACAAGCAACCTCAAGTGGAATGTTCAGTGTCCTCTCGGCGTCCCCAGGCTAACATGTCCTTGGCCGGCCCAACCGCCTGCCAGCCTCCCAGTGTGGACACTGCACGTGGCCCCAGCCCCAGCCAGCCTCTCTGGCCCCTCCTCTTGTTGTCCCTTCTGTGTCTCCCTGTCCCCAGTTCCTCAACCGTGTCCCTGGGAGAACACATCTCTGTGCACTTGGTCTCCCACCGAACTGGGATCTCAGGTCACACTTCGCCTTCCTCCTAACAAGAATTTCCATGCCGGCTGCAAGATGTTTAAATGTTTCTTATTACAACTATAAAATGCCAAACACTCAAGCAAGCAACCGTGGAATCTAAGGATGCTATTTGAGGGTTAGCCCTGAGACCCGGCACTGTATTCTAGTCTATCTTCATAAGAGAAAGAGCTCAGGGTCAGGGAAGCAGCAGTTCAAAATATATTTTTGAGTGAATGAATGAATCAGTCAATCCATCGATGAATCAATCAATCAATGAATCGGTGAGCTGGGGGACAGAAGTCGAATGTGGTTCGTTGATTTATTTAATAAACACTTACCGGACACTCACAGTCGGATTTGTTTTTCAGTAAAATCCCTCAGTGTTTGTGAGCAGAGTGGATCGGAGGGGGCAGAAGTGGTTGAGGGTGAGCTTTCCTAATACCCCGGGTAGTCTAAAGTGAAATGTTAGTGGGAACTAACGTTTCAGTGACACGGGAAGACCACCAACCTCACCACACGACATCACCTGCTCTGCTTCCAGAATAGGGGTGGTTCATCTTGAGATATCAGACTAGCTGCTTCCCTTGGGTGAGAAATCGGGCACATGTGGTGGTGGGGAGCCACAGGTGGGAACCAGGACAGGGAACCAGAACAGGGAACAGGTGGGAACCAGAGCTTCTAGGACACGCCCTCAAGTTCCTGGGACTTCTTACACGGACTCTTTACACCCCGCTCACCCCAACACACACACTTGTGATTGGCTCATTCCTTCAACATGTCTTGAGGGCCACATTCATACTCCAGTGGGCACTGGGGATGCACGTGACTTCCTTAGAAGGGAGCGCAGACTGGTGGAAGGGAGAACCCTTTGCTGTGTCCACACCCTTTGCTATGAAAGTTTAAAGCCTGAGCCTCTGGGCTCAGCCACTTGTATTGCTTTGCGTGACCCAATGATGTTAGCAGATGTGATGCAGGTGTAGGCCTCAAGGGTGCTGGCAGCACCAGACTCACCCCCGTGCCCTTCCTCCACGGCCCTGAGAAGTGCTCTCCCGGCAGCAGCTGCTCCTTCAGCCTGGCCCCAGGGTGAGCCTCCCCAGCCAAGTTCAGCCAGGCCTGTAGACTGACACAGCTGCCAGCTGAGCCCAGGGTGAGTGAGTCACCCCAGCCAAGCCCCAGCCGTGCGACACTTGCACCACTGAGTTTTTTGTGATTGTTATGTAGCAATAGCTGGCTGATACAGAAATGCACGCTACAGTTCTGATGTCAGAGTGAGCTAAGGCTTGCGGGAAGAAAGTGCCCAGGGACGTCTTCAGTTTAACTACAATGTTAACTCCCCTAAGCGGGCGGTTGGGACAGATTACAGAGGGCCTCCGATGTCAGCTGGACGTGCTAGAATTTAATTTGTGTCGGGGACATTTGTGATTCTTTCCGCAACCTAGTGTCTGAGCGCCCCTTCTAAAGTTTGAGGAGAGGACAGCTCCCAATGTAAGAGCTGAACATGCCCCAAACTCACTTTCCCAGCCTCCTTTGCTGCAAAATATAGGCACATGACTGAGGCTCAGCCAATCAGGTGCACAAGCCCCAGACTCTGAATTGGCAGAAGTCAGCAGAGTCTATTCTGGAAAGGTTGGCATCAGCAGGGGCAGTAGAGGCCAGTGCTGAAGCTTGGTACAAACTGTGTGTCCAGACCCATCACTGGGGGCAGTAAGGGCCTCCCTGGGTCAGGTATCCTTTCTAGGGAGCAGCTCCTAAGACCTCTCAGAAATTCTGAGACCCCCTTGCCCCGATATTAACTTTTTAAACAAATTTTCTACTTAAACAAGCTAGTGTTAGTTTCTGCTGCTTGCAGTCCAGAATCTTGGCTGATAAAATTTGTTTGCACTGAGGTGTAAGTGAAGGTGTTTGAACTGGAAAGTGACATGACCAAAGGCAAGCTTTAAGAGAATTCATTCAGCAGCAGGAGGATGTCCTGGAAGGAGAGTGAGGCTGGGGAATGAAATCATTCTGTGTGTATGTGCATGCATTTGTGTGCATGTGCAAATGGTCTGTGGGATAAACAGCCCCTTCCCTATAATCAGACGTTTGGGATTCCTATAATTGCCATGTCTGGTCTTGGTGTTTTTACCAGTATACAAGAAACTGATGGGAATCCAAGTGTCAGCTTTATCATTTAGGGTACAGAATCACCCTATACAGTTTAAAATGTGCTTTTTTTGTTTTTTGGGGTTTTTTTAGCATCTATTTATTTTTGAGAGAGAGAGAGAGAGAGAGAGAGAGAGAGAGAGAGCAGGGAAAGGGCAGACAGAGAGGGAGACACAGAATCCGAAGCAGGCTCCAGGCTCTAAGCTGTCAGCACAGAGCCAGACGCGGGGCTCAAACTCACAGGAGATCATGACCTGAGCCGAAGTCAGTCGCTTAGCTGACTGAACCCCCCAGGCGCCCCAAGAACCACCCTATATAGTTTGGATTGGAGGATGCTAAGCCTAGATTGGAGGAAGGGGCCGGCATTGACCTTGGCCCTGCCTGGAAGGAGAGTGGGTCTGCAAACCCGCCCTGAGCCCTGTTTCCCAGCCAACCACACACAGGGTCCTAACACCACAGAGCTGGGGACGAGGCTCAGGTCAGCAGCCAGGCCTGCATGGTGGGCCTTCCCCCGATGGGCTGGCACCTGCACGAGGCAGGACCAGGAAGAGAGATAGGGGGGAGCCAAAGCGCTGCCTCCTTGTGCCTCTCGTGTGGTGAATCCCCTGCCCCCCGGCCCACCCCCTACCACCATTGGTCCAGTTTTAAATCTCCCAGAATGTCACACAAACGCAATCACGCAGAATGCAGTTTTCTTCTGGCTGGGTCCTTTCACTTGGCTTAATGCTTTCGAGATTCGTCCATACTGTAGCATGTCCAGTACTTCCTGCCTTTTTGTGGTTGAGTAGTACTGGCCAGTTGATGGGCGTGTGAGTTGTTCCAGGTTTGGGCTCTTACGAATAAAAGCTTGTGTGAACATTCACATGCAGCTTTTGTGTGGACATGTATTTTCATTTCTCTTAGGTAAATACCCCGGAGTGGAATTTCTGGGTTATGTGGGAAGTGTCTGGGTGGCTTTATAAAACAGGGCCAACTCTTTTCCAAAGTGGCTGCACCACTTACCACTGCCACCAGCAGCATGAGAGCTCTAGTCATTTCATGTCCCCATCAACACGTGGTACTGTTTCAGACCCTGTTCTCTTATCGTGTTTTAATGCCATGGATTTTCTCAAAATATTTTATTTTAAATTTTTTGAAAAAAAAAAAAAACAGTCCAATAAGCATTTTATTGTTGTTGTTTTTTTTTTTTAAATCTAAACCGTCCTGCATACAAAATGAGCACTTTGTTTTATTTTTTTCTCTGGACGGATAGTATTTGCCATAACAATCCTAGTAACTTCTCTGTACTCTTTAAGGTCTGTTTCTAAAGAACCCAAAGGTAGAATTAACAACAGAGGTCAAACCACATGCTGCCAGCAGGGGGCGCGCATCGTCCACGATTGGACTTCGCTCTTCTTCCCTCACAAGAAGGACTTTGGGCTGATTCCAGGGCGATCCTTCTGCAGAACAGGCAGGGGAAGAGGTGAATTTGATCTTTCCTGGGTGACGACTTTGGGGTCAGAGTTGCCTCCTCATGGTGGGGACGCGGGTGGTTCGAGAGAACAAAGCTGCCCCAGACTCTGGGGAGGGGTGTGAGTGCTGACTGCTGCCTAGCTGTCCCGCATCTGCCGGGAGCTTCGGAAGTTCCCTGCGCCCAGGCTCCACCGCAAACAGAGAAAATCGGCATCTCTGGGGGTGGGACCCAGGCATGGGAATTTAAAAACCCTCCAGGTGACTCCAAAGTGCAGATAAGGCTGTGTGTGGCGACGGAAGCTTGCTGAGCCCCTCCCCTTAGCCCAGGTGAACTGATCAAGTTAGTGAGTTCACCTGGGCAGGTATCGGCCCCTCTTGTTCTCTAATTTTAGGACATTCCCCCATCTCCCCTCCTCCCCCCTGACGAGAGGGGCTTGTCGAAACTCTGGGTCCCCAAGTTTCATCTTCAGAGACTTGGACTCGGTAGGTCTGGGGTAGGGGTGTGGGGTCAGAAATCGGCATTTGGTGAATCCCGCGGGGCTAATCGAGGCATTCTGGAATCCGGCTTTAGGAAACATTGACCTTGACAGAGAGCGTCTCAGAGGGAGAAGACCCACAACAGAGAAGGTGAGGTGGTGGCCGGGGGTCCTGGGCGCTGGGGCTCTGGGCTAAGGGCACAGTCGGTGGACTCAGCTCTGGGCCGAGAGGTGGTGGGACACAGGGGTGACCAAGGAGGAGCTGGCGAAAAGTCGTGTGGTGCTGGGTGACCTGGCATGGTTCCTCCACTGTCTGTCTGCACCTGCCATCCAGCCTCCTGGAGTATCCCAGCTCCCGGATGGAGAGCTGTCCAATCCAAATCCACAGGGGCTGCTGGAGCGCCCCCTGCTGTAGGTCATGAGCGATGCCCTCCAGCCACACTGTGTCACCCAGGGACCTCTGGCCTGGGGGGGTCCCATCCTTCTTCCCGGATTGGGTTGAAACCTGCTTTTCTGTAATCACCACCCACAGCCACACAGATTAGTCTAGTGCTTGCGCTGCAGGACAGTTGTTCACATTTGTGAGGAAGTGTCCTGTTCTCTAGGCCTAATGTGCTCAGAATAGTACCCATTCTGGGACACTCACCCTACCAACATATCATTGAAAGTGACTTCTCTTCAGCCCATAGTGTTTTCCTCGGAAACAGAGGGCCTTGTGTTCATGGCTGCTTTATAGATCTGCCTGCAATTTGTGCATTCATCCACTGAACTGATGCTTACCGAAGCCCGCCGTGTGCCAGGCGTATGATAGGTCCAGGACAAGGGGGCGTGATGCCTGCCCCCTCAGAGCTTGTGACTGGGAGAGATGGGGGGAGAGACCAACAAGTAAATGGACATCTCTGCCCTATGTTGGAGGACACAGATGATTCAGCGTGTTCACCTGTGGTCTCTGATGTGCTGCCGTGGACTGGGCCCCACAGAAGAAAGAGAACACATGGGGCCAGTCCTTGCACAGGGGACCCAAAGGGGGGCTTCTGGAACAATCTGAGATGATTTCAAAGCATTGCCTACCCCCCTCCACCCCCCATACACACACACCATGCAGAATAAGAGAGAAACGTTCATTAGGAGTCACAGGCATTTAGTAAGCCCCTACTGTGTTCCAGAGGCTTCTGCTTACTGAGCACTTTCTCCAAGTACTCAATATGCCTTCGTGGGTCATTATCCCCCTTCCACTGATGGGGGGCCAGGCCTCCTCTAAGGCCATACAGCCAGGAGGCAGTGAGGCGGTTCTAGCCTCTTGACCTCACACTGCCAAGACAGAGAGATAGGAGTTGCATGTAGACTGGAAATTTCTAGCATTTGGGGATTTACACAGAAAACTTACAACTCAGGTTGTAAGAAATCTTACTAAAATTAAGGCCAAAGTGCTTTAATAAAATCTTAGCAAAATAAAATAAGCAAGGAAGAGGAGTCCAGTGGGCCTAAGGGAAATTTTTCTTGCTGATTGAGGGTGGAGAGGGGTCCCTGGGACTCGGTTCTCTTGCCCCAGCTCAGAATCCCCCCTTGTGGGGCCGTGGTTGGGGGAATGTCGGCCAAGTGGAGGGGCTCAGAGGGCTTGTACCATTTCATTTGAAAGTGCAGAGGGCAATGTGGGCAAATAGAGAGTGCCGGTTAAAACAGATGCTGGCTAACCTTGACTGGCCTGTCCAGTCATTGTGGGGGTCACATATGATGCAGTGGGCCTCTCCAGCGTCCATGGCTCTGGCCTGGTGGTACCAGTAACTCACACCTCAGAAAATGCTTTGTGGATTATCTGAGTGCTGGTTGGAGAAGCGTCTCTGAAGGGCAGCAGGGTCTCCTCCAGCCAAATGGTCTCTTCCAGAAGCCAGCGGTCACGAGGAGATGGAAGCAGAGAGATGGAACGAGAAGGATGCAGTAAGAACCTTGCCTGCTTTGTAAGGCGAGCAGAGGTCATGAATAATGGAGAGAAACAGAGGCCTCTGAGTCCTGGGAGCTCAGACGATTCCAGGCCGTGCCCTCCTTAGGAAGGGCCCCAAGGCCTGGGGACGTTGTTCACAGCTCTAGCTGTGAGGTTAGGGGATCTCCATGGGGGAGGCCCCCACCTACCCCTGGGGTGACCTGGAGAGGCCCCAGGGGGCCCCCTTGCTGTGAGGCCAGGTGGGAGAAGATGCCATGGGCTTGATGTCACCTGATTCTCCATGAGGGGAGGAGAGGGGCGGGGTAAGGAAGACAGCGTGCCCGCAGTCCCCATGAATAAGAGATGAGGCCCAAGGAGAAACCCCAGGGCAGGTGCACAGGGTGGCAGAGAGAGGGGCCAGGGACAGGAAGGGCAGAGATAGGGCACAGGGTTCTGCTCAGGGGCCTGAGAGGACAGGGGAACAGGAGGGGGCTGTAGACACAGGGGACCCAGAGGTGGGCGTCGGAGCTCAGGGAGAAAAGGCCTCGGGGCCAGGAGGGTGCGAGGTGGTGGGTGCCGTCAGCCTGCGAGTGCCAGGAAGGGGCAGCCGGCAAGATGATGCCCCAAAAGAAAAAGAGGAGAAAGAAAGACATCGACTTTCTCGCCCTGTACGAGGAGGAGCTGCTGAACTACGCCTCAGAGGACGACGAGGAGGAGCTGGAGCACGAGTACTACAAGGCCAAAGGTGCGGGCGGCGGGCAGGGCTGCGCGGGGCCCTTTCCTGCGCTTGGAGGAGGAGATGTGGGTTCCAACCCGGCTCCTCCCGCGGAGTCTCCTGCGTTGTCACCGGGAGTGACCGGGCAGGCATCACACGGGGTTGCCCCCTGTACAAGAGTTGAGGCCAGCTGCCCTTAGTCATGTCTCAGTGGCACAGAATAGACCCGAACCGCGGTGCCCACGCTCTCCAGTCCTATGCCTCCCAAGAGCCAGGCTCCAACCTGGCCTCCACCCTGTGGTCTGATGGCCCAGAGCCCCTGCTCGGGCTGTGGAGGGGAGAGAGAGGGAGGCCTGACCCCTCACGGCTGGCCTGGCGGGGTGGGGACGGCTGTCACCACAGCGGTGGAGATGGGGCCTGGGGTTCAGCAAGGAGGACACTTACTGCTCTGCACCCCGGGGCTTGCTCTTCCAGTCTCTGTGCACCCCCTGCCCCCACCGCTGATCGGGGTGGATGGGGCTGCTTTGAAGGGTTCCACCTTCTTGCCAGATAATCAGAGAGGGCAGAATCGGGGGTCCAGAAGGTAATTTTGGCCCGCAGAGGGTTGTCGTTGGTTTGGTTTGATGGTGTTCAGGGTTTTTTTTTGCCGTTACCATGTTTTCTAAGGTTTGGCCTGTGAACGCCTGTAGGCTGTGGACATCCAGTTTGTGGACACCACAGTCTCCACTGCTCCTTGTCGCTCAGACTAGGTCCGTTTCGCCCATGGACGCTGCCTGCCTAGCCCCTGAAGGCATTTAAATTCTCCGTGCTTACTCCAAAGTGGCTCACTAGTCCCTGTAAGCACCACATTCATTCATTCACTCACCTATTCATTCATTCACCCGTCCATCCATTGAGACACCAAATACCGATTGAACGCCTGCCCTGTGCCTGCCCATGGACTGGCTCGCCCTCCCCTTTCTCCCTCTTCCTATCTTAACTTTGAAAGCCCAGCTTGGGTCCTCCTCTTCCATGAAGCCTTCCTTAATCCCAGCCCACTGGGAACTCCTTGATTACATCCACTTCTTCATTGTTCCGCTGCTTCACGCAAGCCTGGCATGTTGTAGCCTCTTAAGCCTCAGCCACACGGCCCTCCATGAAGGTGGGGCCCTCCTTCCCTTGTCCTCACTCCTCCCCCAGCTGCCAGCACAGATCCAGGCTCAGAGAAGGTGGTCGCTGCCTGAAGGCCGTGGCTCAGCTGGGGTCCCTTTCCCGGCAGGATGTCCCGGGTGCCTCCTGGGGTGGAGGAGGGGAGTGGGGGCTGAGGGAAGAAAAGATGTGCCTGGACGAGTGAGGCATTGCCGCCCTCCCCCAGCGCAGGGGTGGGACCGCAAGCCCAGACCAGTTGGGGGGGGGGGTGTTTGCAGCTGGATGTGGGTGCAGCACCCTCGGCAAGTACTCTCAGCTCCCCAGTGCACATGGCTGCCTGCCGGGAAGCACATTCTCAAAGCTCCCGGACCTGCCACCCTGTCCACTTCTGTTCAGGGGCTCTGCACGCCTGTGTGACTATCTGGTCCCTCACATGTTTGCTCTTCTTTTTACCCTTCGTGAAGCCTTCTTCCCTCTGTGCTCACATTTGATCTCGAAGATTCCTGAGAACGGTCAAGGCAGGTGTGATCAGTCCCAATTCACAGGTTAAGGACTGAGGTCCTGAGAACTTAAGTGACTTGAGCAAAGTCACAGGCGGGAGAGAGAACAAGAGTTTAAAATATCCTTTCTCAAGGCGAGTCCCCCCCTTGACCTCTCGGTGCCACCAGACGGAACGGCGCTCTGTGCACCGGGCACATCGAGAGAACTGTGCTCATACTAACCAGTGTGATCCTCACAACCAGCCGAGGAGCAGGTGGGGTCCTTGTCCTCTTTCTCAGATGGGGAAACTGAGGCATGGTGAAGTTACATAACTCGCCCGAGATCACAAAGCTACCAAGTCGCAGTCAGAATCTGAATCGAGCTGGTCTGGCTCGTGCTTGCTCTTGCGCAGCTTGACCTTGACTGTGGTACCAGCGCTTGGAGAAGAGCAAGGCGAGGTGGGTGTAACGCTGACATTTCTAAGAGATGTGGGCGCACAGGCTCCCCAGTCAGGTGCAGGACACTGGCAGTAAACATGGATGCTGCTAATGGTAGTCACATGCTGAACCCTCGTGGTCACTGCTACTCTCTCGCTTCTAGAACAACATGCCTCCCACTCTTTTGAACTCCAGTCTTGCATTATTGGGAGACTGTTGGGGAGTGGGATGGGGAAGAAGAAGGAGGAAAAGGAGAAAGGCCTCGGTGTCCCTCTCTGTTCTTCAGGTCACCTCCAGGCTACAGTGGAGCTCGCCAACAGCCAGTGGGAGCAGAGCGGCTCCGTCAATCCTCTGAGGGAAGGCTGAGCCCCGGCATTGGTCTGTCTCCTGGCTCGGACAGGGCCATGAGGGGAAGAGTGTGACTCATTTCAGAACCTGAGATCCAAGGGACCTTGGGGGCCATCCGGCACATGCTTCCAGCCCTGAGACCCTCTCCTCTTGTGCAGCCCAGACAGGCTTGCCCAGCATCGGTTGCGGTACAATGTCCCAAGGCAGCCTCCCTGAGAATTTTTAATGGGGATAATGGCGGGCATGATGATGATGCCTTTGATGCTGGCAATGGAGATGATGATGACCATGATAGGGATGATGGTGATGATGGTGGTGGTGATTATGAGGGAAGTCTACCACTTGAGGAACGCATATCTTTTATCCAACTGTGGAAGAGCGTCTGTAAGATAAGTTCCTCGAAGTGCAAGTGCTGGAGTCAGTGAGAACGAACAGTGAAAATTTTGTTTTATTTGATTCAATCCTGATCACAGTCCTTCAAGGAAGAAATTGTTCCTCCTTCAGAGATGAGGAAATGGAGGCTGTGTACAAAATTTGGTTGCTATCACATAGCCAGTAATGGTAGAATTGGGGGTCAGATATCGGTCACTTGAGTTCCATAGTCTGTGTTCATTTCATCGATTGATACATTCATTTGCTCATTCATTCCCCCAGGTAATTATTTATTGTGCACTTCCCACGTGCCAGGCTCTGTGCCAGGAGCAACGCTATGGTGCCATTGATGGTTCTTTGTGCTGACCAGGGAGGGTACTTTGTTCGTTGGGGTCGTCCCTTCTGGAGCCAAACAGAATGTTGTGTTTTCCCCAGGATATGTGTCCTCCGCAAGATCGTTCTTTGGCCATCTGAATTAAGTTTTTTAATTAAAATTTTTAAATTGGGGTATAATATATATACAGTATAAAACTTTCACAAAGATACAGTTGGATGACTTTTCAGGTATGTTCATGCTTGGGTAATTACCATTCAGATCAGGACACGTTCTTGCCAACACTTAGCACTGTCAGTCTTTTTAATTTTAGCCATTCTGGTGGGGATATAGTAGTATCTCATTGTAATTTCAGTTTGCATTTCCCCAACGAACAGTGATGCTGAACACTCTTCCATATGTTTATTGGCCATTTGGATATCTTCGCCTATGACTTGCCTACTTAAATCTTTGGCCCATTTGTCAATTTTATTGAAACACAGTTTTATTGAACTGTAACTACTTTTTAATAAAATGCATCAATTTTACTTTATTTGAAAAAAATTTTTAATGTTTATTTATTTTTGAGAGAGAGAGAGTGAGAGAGACAGAGCTCGAGAGGGGAAGGGCCAGAGAGAGAAGAAGACACAGAATCTGAAACAGGCCCCATGTCTGAGCTGTCAGCACAGAGTCCGATGCGGGGCCTGAACTCATGAGCCGTGAGATCATGACCTGAACTGAAGTCGGATGCTTAACTGGCTGAGCCACCCAGGCGCCCCAAAATGTATCGATTTTAAATGTGCTGTTTGATGGGCATTGACAAATGTATACCTCTGTGTAACCATTAGCCCAATCTATGTATAGAGCATTTAAATTATCCCCCAAAGTTCCCTGAGCCCCTCCTCAGTCAATTCTCCATGCTGCAAACTCCAGGCAGCTGTGTTCTGCTTTCTGTTAAAATAGTTTAGTCTTTTTAGAGATTCATGTAAATGGCATTATAGTGTGCAGTGTCTTGTGTCTGACTTCTTTTGCTCAACATAACCTGCTTGAGATTCACCTATATTGCATATAAGGGTGGTTCACTCCTTTCTGTTGCTGAGTAGGATTCCGTCGTATGGTTATATCACGATTTGTTGATCCGTTCACCTGCGGTTGCATATTTAGGTTGTGTCCAGTTTAGAGCCATTATTATCGCTTCTCGGCCTTTTGGCTAAGATCAAGTGTAGAGCTGTTATGTACAAAGCTGCTGTGAATGTTTGTACGTGGGTCTTTGAGAAGGCATGTTTTTATTTCTCCCGGGTGAATACCCAAAGTGGAATGTCTGGGTCTTCTTGTAAGCGTGTGTTTATCTTTTAAACAATTTGTTGCCCTAATAGTGTGGTATCTGTTTTCCTTATTTATTTGTATGGCTTCTTTATATCTTCTGCTTATGAGTCCTTTGATAGCCATATGTGTTCCAAATATCTTCGCCTTTTCATTCTCATGATGGTCTTAATTTTCACTAAGTCCAATTTATCACATTTTTTATGGCCAGTGTGCTGTTGAAGAAGGAGCTGTGTGCCCTTGAAATCAGCTTTTGAGGCAGCTTCCTCATCCCTCTCGTGCCCCAGACTCTCCTTTTCTCCAAACCACACGTCTCCAGGCCTCTGTCTTCTCGCATGTGATGTGGTCCTGGGATTTCCACAATCCTGCTCATTCTTCTGTGGACCTTCAGTTTGGAAAGGCCCTTATGTACGTGCAAAGCTGTGTGGGCATCGCTTCAGGCCCTGGAGTCGTCCAAGGAGGGCTTGTGTACAGATCAGGCACCCTTGTGGTGTAGGCTATGAAGAATTAGGATTTGTTTGTCCCCAGAGACAAGGAGTGGTGCAAATGTACTGCTGCTTCCTTTCTTGTCTTGTAGTGCCTTGATCGAGACCTTCATCAGAACCAGGGACTTCAAGAGAAAAGGCATCAACAGCAAACAGCACAAGGTTCTAGGAACCTCAGAGAAGGGAAATCAGTGCCCCTGCTAAGAAGGGACACTGGACAAAGCTCTGCTCGGCTCTGGGATGCCTTGTCTGGAGCCTGTGATGACAGTGCCTGGGAGCTCACGGGAGACGAGGGCTGGCAATGCAGCTGTGTTTGTAGAGGGCAGAGAGGAGAGTGAGGGGCAGGTGCAGGCTCTGAAGAAGGCCAGGTCTAGGAGGCACATGAGTGCCGTGCTGGAAAGATCACAGACCAGGCGTCCAGAGGCCCTGGGCTGGGCTCTAGTGCTGACACCGAGTGGTATGTGACCTGGGCTTTCCCTGCTGCCTGCAGGCTCCTCACCTGTAAGATGAATGTGTGGCATTAAATGGGAGGTTTGGGTCTTACACGGGAGTTGTTGTGGCTCTGACCCTGGCTCAGTGGCTTGTGGGCTGGAGCGGGGTTTATAGAATAGACGCCTTTGTGGCTGGATATCCTCTGCACAGCTGGCAGGAGCTGTGACTTCTCCAAGCCCCTGTAGGATTCTGGGTTTTCTCAGAAGCCTGTGATGTGTTCTCTTTTCTCCTCCAGTCTACGAGGTGGTCACAGCCACGGGGGATGTTCGTGGTGCAGGGACAGATGCCAATGTCTTCATCACCATTTTCGGAGAGAATGGGCTCTCTCCCAAGCTCCACCTCACCAGCAAGTGAGTACCAACTTGGCCTTAGTGGGGTCACGGGCCATTAGTCAGGGTTGGTGCCGTTCTGGAGCCCAGGGAGAAGACCCGTGTGTCCACAGGCATATTAAGTGGCATGGGGCCTCTGTCAACCAGGTCTCTCCCAGTGATCTCCAGCCAATATTCCTTAGCTCCCCTGTTGGCTTTTGTGAGAAGTATCGCCCACTTTGGATCTCTGACTTCCCCAGGATCTTATTAGCTGTCCCTTGCTTTGGGAGAGGACACTCAGGACTAAGAAACCTGGGTCTAGGCCCAGCTTTACCACGTGGTTGCCATGTAACTTTGGCCAAATCTCTTTGCATCCAACGGCCTGGCTTCCTCATCTAGCGTCTGGGAGTGAGAATTCCCCTTTTACCAAACTTACAGGGCAGTTGAGAGGAAGAAACAAAAGCATGCATTCAAAGGAAGCATGAGCTTAAAGTGCTCTGCACCTGTGTCTCTCCAGGGGCCCAGTGTCACACTAAACCTGCCAACACACACTCGAGTCAGCCGTATAGACTAGCATGTGTGCTCGTGTGCGTGTCTGTGTAGACGTGCTCTGTGTATGTGTTCGTGTGTGCGCCTTGTGTTCCCCATCTCATTTGTGATCCATTGACAGCAGGGGCTGCTGCCTCTTTGTTTGGACCCTGTCCCCCGACCGCACACAGGCACACACAGATATACCCAGAGCAAAACATGGGAACGCTTTGGCAGAATTCTAGAGTTCTAGAGCTTCCCGGGGGCTGCAGGCGTGGTCTAGGCCCTGGTTTTCAATCTGTGCTGAATGGAACCGGGGATCGGTCCGTTGGTTCTGGGCCCATCGTGCCCCCATCCTTCCTGCAGAGTAGCTCACTGATGGTTGTCTTACCCACCGAGTTTCGGAGTCAGATTTTATTTGTACCGAGAGTTCTATAGCCAAGAAAAGTTTGAAAAACCACTAAATTTATTTCAACTTATTCATGGGGAAACTGAGGCCTAGAGAGGAGTGGAGATTAGCTCTGAGCCATGGAGCTTCTAGATGGTAAAGCTGGTCCTCAAACCCCAGGTACTTGATGTGGACGTTTTCCTCAAGCGCTGGCCCTGTGGCCTGGAGGGTGCGTGGGAGCTTCCCCTGCAGGCTTCCAGGTCGTCACTTCCAAGGGGGCCGGGGAGGCTATAGAGGGGTGGGGACCACAGGCCAGGACATCCCCGAACTCTGTGCTTCACAGACTGACCTGGCCCCGTGTCCCAGGTTTACCCTGAGCGCAGGCTGTGGTATAAATGCGATCCCATCGAGGCAGGCATAACGTCCTATTTTGTCCATTTCTGCAGAACAGGGTACCCGCCTTCTTGTACCGCTTACACTGCAGAGTGACTGGCTTGTGGAAGTCTTTCTCACCCGTGATGTGGGCACGGTAAAGGGAAGACATGAAATGTCCATCCTCTTTGCCATGTGACCTCCCCCAAGCACACCGTTCTAGGGAGAAGCCACTAGGCCCTGGGAATGCAGCCAAGTGGGTTTCTAGCATCCCCAGCCTGCCCTTTTGAAACAAAAAGAGCCATTTTCTCCTTTCATGGTCATTTCTCACTGTCTTTCCCACTTTCTTGCACCTAGTGCCCTCACTCTTCCCCCTCGGCCTTTTCATTTGTCACAACAGCCTCTCGGGAAGGCCCCAGAGTCACCCTTCATGAGCTGGTGTGAAGGTTTGTCCCTGAGTCCCCGTTTCCAGGAGTGTGAGATCCAGCCTTCCTTCTCAATGTGGAAGGGACTGCCTCATGGCAGAGGGGCTAAGACACGAGCAGGGCCGGGAGGTCTCCAGGCGTCACGCGCAGGCCCTCCCGCCAGCCCCGTAGACAGAAGTCAACACCCCTTCCCCCTGCTACTCCGAGGTCTCTCCCGTACCGGTGTGGTGCTGCGGGTGGGGCAGCAGGGGCACAGGTCTGGCCAAGACTCCGGGCAGGCTGGCCGGGAGGGCTCTGCAGGAGCCCATGGGGAGTGGGTGGTTTTGGAGATGGTCTCATTTTGTAGCATCAGCATATGTCCTGGGAGGCTGGAGAGGTGACATGCACAGCGATGCCAGGTGGAGGGTTGATGAGGGGAGTCTGCTTCATCCCTCTGGCCCCTCTCCCAGTTGTTGGCAAACAGCCAGGGCTCAGGAAGTGTCATACTGTCAGGGCGGCCAGAGTGGGACTTTATAGGGAAGGGCAGGTGATCTGGGCCTTGGGTGAGGGAAAGACTCAGATGAGAGAGGGGCAGGAGGAAGGTAGTTTAGACCACGGGGAACAGCTTGCAGACACATGGAGGCAGCAAGGGGCCAGGAGGGGAGGACAGGCTGTGGCAGGCCTTGCTTGCAAGCTGATCAGCAGAGGCCCGATTTACGATGCGGCCCAGAAGGATGAATCTGGCTGCCGCAAGACCCCAGGGAAATGTCTGCAGAGAGAATTGCAAAGACACAGTCAGTCCTCGCCATCTAAGATGCATTCAGTTCAAGACGGAGACCTTGGGCCTGGGAGGGGAGCACCGCTTTCCAAGGAATCCCAGGCTGCCTGAGTGACCCGGACGCCAGGGCCGCAGAGGTCACCGTGCTCTGTGCTATTTAGATGCAGGTGTTCCAGCCCAACCCTCACCCCCACCCTCGCCCTGGGGTCTGGCTCGGAATCTCTCATCTCGCTGTCTGCTGCTGGTCCCTCCTTGCCACGCTGTGTCACCCAAACCCAACTCGCATGTCAACTGGAACTGAGCTCCTTTTCCTTGCCTTCCCCCCCCCCCCCCACGGGCACACACACACACACACACACACACGCGCGCGCGCGCGCACGTACACACGGGCTACAAGGTGTTTTTGAGTGCATCAGACTTCACCAATACTCAGGGCACCAGAGGGAGTTCCCAGCACAGCCAAGCAAATGACTTAAAATGGAATATTAGACAGACTCCCTCATCTTAAGATTAAACCACTGCCTATCCTGGAATTTCTTCCTGGCTGCTTTCTCCACAGCGTCTGGTCTTGTCCCCTCACCCCACCGTCCTCTCCCGCTTCGCCTACATCCTCTCTTTTCTCCCTTCTGTTCCTGCTCCGTCTTCTGCCTTTTCTCCTGAGCCCCAGGACCTCCCACATGGCTTATCAACATGCTTATTTCCCAATACAGAATCATTCTGCTGCAATTATTTGGTGCCTGAGGTTAACATGCTGATTGTGCTTATCCTCATGGTCTAGTGTCTAAATTCCTCCGTACACACTGGCCCGTCTCTTGGGCAGCGAAGAGTGTGACGTGTTCACTTTGATCCTCTGTTAGCTCTACCCCGACCCCAGACCAAGCTGAGTGTCAACAGCCCTGGGTCCCACAGGAAGGCCCCCATATGCTGGGCGCCCTTCCCGGTGACCCAGGACCACTCCCAGCACTGACTGGGTCACATGTTCAGAATATGGCAAAAGGATGGGATCTCATGCATCTTCTGGAACACGGATCTCCTGTTGAGAATTCGCCAGCTGAGTGTCAGAGAACGCCTGGCATTTTAGCCTGCTGGCCCTGCCAGGCTGGCGGCTAAAATGCCCTGTGCAGCCTGTGAAGCCTCTCCTGGGTAGGGGTCCCCGCTGAACGGGCAGGTACGGACAGGGAGGGGGCTGGGTACTGCATTACGCTTCATTTGCTGAGTGGCCAGGACCCCCGGTGAAGCCACGGTCTCCACAAAGAAACGAGCGGTCTGCATTTCTAATGTTTCCTTTGACAGGGGACCCTCCATGCTTTGGTATTTCCACCTCACCTCCAGTTTCTAAAACCCACCGGCATTGCATTCTGACTTCCCAGACGTGGGGATTCGGGCATCTGACCCCGGTGGGCTGCAGTTGGGGGTTTGTTTGGGATTATCCTGGCCGCTCCCTGCAAGAAGAGAGTCCGGGTAGGCCTGTCTCCACAGTCCTTCTTTTCGTTCCTCTGAGGACAGGCCCTCACAAGGCCTTCCTCTCGTCTGCCGGAAGATGTTGACACTGCGGACAATCACTCCACATTGTGTGATGCCCTGGAACACTCGGGTGTGGTCCTGAGACCCTCTGCCCCCACTGGTAGTTCTTTCTCTCCTGGTCCCCCTCCTTCCGCTTTGCTTTTCACAAATTGTTTTCCGTGAGACAGTGAAGCATGGCGGTCAACTATTTAACAAACACGCTGGAACGCACACATCCACCTTCTCCCTGGCCCTGGGCTCAGGGCCTTTGTGCAGGGCACAGGGAGCTGTCAGTGCTTCTCCAGAAGGAGCTGTGGTCAGAGGCCCCCCCAAGGACGCCAGCTGCTCTCCTTCCAAATCACCCTCCTCTTCCCCTGCTCATGGGCACTCGCTGTTTTCCAAATTCCAGGCAGCTCAGCAGATGAAGCCTGACAAGCCTCGAACTCATCCCCCAAGGATTCAGCCCAGGCAGCTGCTGGCCTCGGGGCATGGGGGGCTGTGGAGACAGGACCTGTCGCCGTGTGCATAATCACAGATCTAGATGTACTCCCTTCGGCAAACTTAGAAAATACATACACGGACCAGAAAACATAAGCAACACTTCATAATACTCTTACCATCGAGACATGATGTTTTGTATAAATCCTTCTTCTTCATTGTTTTTAAAAGCAGCTGGCCTCCCGTGGTGTTCCTACATTTTCTTTTGCAACTGCTTTTTCTTTTAAGCCCATATCATAAACCTGGTCCTGTTCCATTAACATTATAATGGGAGTTTTTGGTGGCTGCGTAATATTCTACCTCACAGCCTCCCAGGGTGGCTATTTCTTAGGGTATTTATCTGGTGTAGAGACCCTTGTCTATTCTACACATTTATTTCCTGGTCTCATAGGTTGGAAATACCTCTTGTTCACTTCCTTATATCCCACCCACACAAGCCTGATGGTGCTTAGATTTGACGTTCCTGTGTTTTCCACGTCATTGCACATCTGCTCTTACCCTGCAGCACAACATGGGGTTGTTGTTCATCACTTTTGGAGATAAGATTCTCACAGGTATGTGCAGCAACCCCGGAGAAGGGGCCCTTTCACTCGAGCAAAAAGCCAGAAGTTTCCATCACTTTCTCCTCCTCCCCCTCGGTGCCCAGACCACAACTTGGGGGCCTCTTTCCCCCCAACAAGGCTGCCTCAGGGTACATTAAAAAAATTTTTTTTAATGTTTATTTTGAGGAAGAGAGATACAGAGTGCGAGCAGGGGAGGGGCAGAGAGAGAGGGAGACATAGAATCCGAAGCAGGCTCCAGGCTCCAAGCTCTCAGCACAGAGCCCGACGCAGGGCTCAAACCCACAAGTCGTGAGATCATGACCTGAGCCAAAATCGGATGCTTAACCGACTGAGCCACCCAGGCACCCCTCAGTGTACACTTTCCACTTAATTTTATGAGATCTGCCCTGCTTTTGGAGGACCTTAGGCCTCATGTCTCACGACATGCCCACCTGAAGGAAACTTCTCAGGACAGACTATTTGCTAAAGTGGGTCTGTTTGCAGAGAACCACAGCTTTGGAGTGTGCAGAACTTCTAGGCCTTCTGTTATCAAGTCTGAGCCTTGTTGCCTTAGAGGGAAGGCTCTTCCCCTCTGTCTTTATTTGGAAGCACAGTGATGGCCTAGTTATTATATGTGTTTGTCTTCCACACTTTTCTTTCCCGTGGGCTGGTGCTGGTGACGGGAGCCCTGGCTGGAAGCCCCGGGGGAGGTCGACGGCTCTCCGGCCTGTGAGGGCGTCGCTGTGTGGGCAGGAAGAGCTGTGAGTGGAACTGGATGGCCGGGTCTGAGCCCACACAGAGGACACAGCAGATGTCCGTGCGAGATTCAGGTTTCTGCTCCCGGAGGACTCCGGGTGAGGCTGCTCCAGCCCTCCTGTGTCTAAGCTGATGCAACCTAGGATGCTCCAGAGTCTGGACCCACCCGGGCAGCTCGTCGAGGAACATCTCAGGTGTACTTGCTTCTGTTCACACGGTCTTTGTGATGCCAGATACGCATTCCCTCACTGCCTCCCTGGTTGCTGGTTTTTTGGTTGAGCGTTTCCTTTCTTGTTGGAATGGCAGGACCATGGGCCACCACCCAAGCTCCGCATCCGCTTGGGGCTGCCATTGCCACTCCCCCCAGCAAGAGCAAGGCAGGTGAGGAGAGGCCCAGGAACCTGCAGACCCAAGAGCACCATGGCGTTCACTATGGCCTCCTTCCTCCTCCGCTGTCCCAACGCAGAGCAGCCAGAGGGCATTGGGTCATGACTTTGGGGATCCAGGTTCTGATCCTAGATCTGCGATCAATTGGCAGTTTACTTTGTTTGTAAAATGGGGCTAATTGTTGCCCACCATACCTGCCTTAGTGATGCGTGGCAAACATCACAGGAGAACTTGAGTGTGAAAGCAAGGAACGAGTAGTAACCGACCTTGCCCTCTGTCAGAAAGGAGTCTCAGAATGGGAGTGGTTACTCATAGCACTTCCCAGGACTGGGACGGTGGAGGAAGAAGGGGGATGCCAGCCCTTGGCTCTCCTCCCAGGCTTGTGAGCCAAGTGCAGATTACTAAGTGTGCACGTGTTCGTTGTAGGAGTGAATCTGCCTTTGAGAAAGCCAATGTCGACGTCTTCCGGGTGAGAACCAACAACGTGGGCCTCATCTACAAAATCAGGTCAGAATCTGGCCCCTGACCAGGAAGGAAGTGAGATGAAAACCAGTAGATTGGGAACTGATGTCACTACTGACACTTTCTGGATGTCAATTGCTCCCTGGTGTCATTTGAGGGGTGACTGAAGGCCCAGATCTTCCCCACCCATGCTGAGTCACAGCTCCCTAAACTTGCCCATTAGAGATTCACTTCTCTGTGTTGAGACTACTTAAGACAATTTCTCACAAACTTGGGAAATATGCTCTAAGAGGCACTAGCATAGTGGTTAAGAGTGGATTCTGAGTCCAGATTGCCTTGGTTCAAACTTCTGCCTTTCCATTTGCTAGCTGTGGAACTTCGGGCGTTTCCTCTCCAAGCCCCAGTTTCCTCATTTGTAATAACGATTCCTACCACCTAGAGTTAGGGAGGACTCAACAAGTTAGTGCTCAGACGGTAACTGGCACTCAGCAAGTATTAGAGATGCTGGGTCACATTGCAGGGTGCCTTATGACACAGAGCTTGCCTCTCTCTGGAGGCGTCTGTGTGAGTGTGCTGGGAAGGATAATTCTATCAGCCTGGTTGCCAAGGAAGAGTCTTCAATAGCCCTCCTTTCCCCCCTCCTTCCTCCCTCCCTACGACCCACACCCATTCAAGTTCATGCCCATTTGTCAGAATGTCATCATCTGGGGTCTGATTGCATCCAGGCTAGGGCCTGGCTGCCTCAGTCCTAAGTTGTCTTCCTCCCACTAGAAAGTATAGGACCATGCACTGTCTTTCTTGGAAAAAAGGGACAAATGAGGGCCCCGGCACTGGTGTGTGAGGGAAGGGTGTGACAAACAGGGAAGGGGAGGGTCGGGAAGAGGGTTTTGCTGTGGGGAAAGGCAACTGCTATGCTGAGGTCCCACTAGGTGCTGGGCTCTGTGCCAGACAGAGGCACACATCCTCGGGCACGTCATGGGTCATCGGTCCATCGGGGCTATGTGCTGTGATCTGTGTCTGTCCCATGAGGGCCTGCAAAGATAAGGCCCCACTGCAGTGCACAGGGAGGTGATGTTTGGCATAAAGTGAGGTCATGCAGGGGTCAAGGTCTGGGGGAGAAACTGACCTCAGAGAAAAAACTGGGATTGCCAAGGATAAGGGGCACAATCAGAAGTGCAGGAAATTTGGGGGACCAGATTTTGAAGAGTGAGGATCTATGCTGCCCAATCTAGTAGCCCCTGGCCACATGTGGCTCCTGAGTGCTTGAAATGTGGCTACTCCAAATTGAGATGCACCGTATGTATATGAGCACAACAGATTTTTGAAAACTTAGTATGAGAATATAAAATATTGCACTGATAAATTGTCACACGGTTGCATGTTGAAATGATAAATGGATGAAATAGAATGTATTATTAAAATGAACTTCACCTGTTTGGTTTTTTTTTTTTTTTTTTTTTTGCTTCTAGATATCTAGAAAATCTAAACCTATGTACATGGCTCGCACACACAAGCTCATGTGATATTTCTGTGAGGCAACATCAGTGTAGATGGCTTCAGGGTATCCTCTGGGTGGAGAGACTAAGGGGAGTGTCTGGGGGTCTCTGGGGGTCTGGGGATCAGGGAGAGAAGTGAAGCTCAAGATGGTCCCGCTGCAAGCCTGGGCAATCCTGGACTTTCCGTGGAAGGCAATATTACCTTGCAGGTGATGTCACAATGTTAACACTCATTAATAGGCACATCTACCTTGCAAGGTATTCCTATTTTGCAGATGAGGAAACTGAGGCTCGAGGGGGAAAGCGACCGCGACAAAATGAGGGAACCTCTCTTTGGAGTGAACATTTGGGTATGCCAGTGTGGAAGGGTGTCATCTCTTGCTGCCAATGACATGTAGGTGTCTGCCTCTGCCCCAGGATCGAGCATGACAACACCGGCCTGAACGCCAGCTGGTACCTGGATCGTGTGATCGTGACCGACATGAAGCGGCCTCACCTCCGCTACTACTTCAACTGCAACAACTGGCTGAGCAAGGTGGAAGGTGACCGCCAGTGGTGCCGTGACCTGCTAGCCAGCTTCAACCCCATGGACATGCCCCGAGGTCAGTGCCGAGGCGGGCCTTCCTGCCGTCCCTCCCTGCCTGGGCTGGCCCCCATCCCTGTCTTGCTCTGGGCAGTCCCGTGTCCCCTTTGCCACTCCTCCAGGGTCTTCCAGTCGGCTGGGACCCAGCTGAAGCCCCATCTTTTCCACATGACCTCCCCAAGAGCAAGCTTATGTGCTCTGGGGACTCAAGGAAATGGGAAATGCAAACGAACCAGGAGGCATGATGGAGGGGTGGGAGCAGCCCTGGGCATATCCTGTGTTTTCAACACCTCTTGTTGATGGGTATCTACCTAGAGTCCTCTCTGAGTTCAAAGGCAGCTGCCTCCGTCTTCCTATCTCTTTGCCCTTCTTCTGATGCCCAGAGGAAGGTGAGCTACGGCCAGGGCAGGGCAGATGGGAATCAGAACTCACAGCTACAGGGGCTCCATCAAGCTGTCCCTACCTCCTCCTGATTCTATGAGGAGGGAAACGACTAATTTCAAGTGCATCTCTGGCCAAAGGCCTTAAGTTCAGGCATTTTAGCTCAACAGGAGGCGGGGGAACAAATCACGTAAAAACACACACCATATCCCGTGGCCTGTTTTAATCACACTCTGTCCCCTAAAGTTCTGACCTCACCTCATTATTGGACATAGTTGCCTTTCCAAAAACGGAGACATAACACGTGGGCACCACCATCATAGCACCTTGCTTGCAGAGTGGCATAGACTTTTGGAGGTGAAGGCATTTGATAGCCATGTGACTTTGCCGGGGTCGCTCAGCAGAGTAACAGAAGGCGGACGCACTTCTTAGATTCTGCCTTCCAGCGTGTGCCCTGTGGTCTCCAGGTTCCGTCCTCTCTTGCAGCCCAGCTGGGCAGAAATAAGCATATTCTGTGTCCACTGGGCTTCAGCTCGCCTTTCTCTGTCTACCTCTGATTTCCTACCTTCCAGCTCATCTTGAACTTGCCTTGTTCCTCTGTGGCCCCCACCATAATTCCTTGCAACTTCACTGTTTCTTTAAAAAAAAAAAAAAAGAGTTGCTATTAATCTTTCTCTTATGACAAAAGCCAAATTTGACCATTGTAGAAAATTTAGAAAACAGAAACATGCAAACATTAAAAAAAAAAAAGAATACCTGTAATTCCATCATCTGGAGAAACATCACTGGTGACATGTTTGTGCCCCCATTTCTAGTCTCTTCTATGCATAGTTTGAGAGAATGGGCTGGTACCACATCCTGTTTTAGAGCATGTTTGTTTCGATGCCATTAAATATGGCTCAACACCCCTGCTTGCAGTGGCTGTGAAGTGTCCTTGTATAGAGGGGCACCATCATCCATTCACTGAATCCCTTATGTTGGACATTGACATCGTGTCCCCCTCTAAAATTTTATTGTTGATATAAATAATACACCCAAATCTTTGCACAGACAAACGATTCTTTCCTTAGGATAAATTCCTAAATAGAATTTCCAGGTCAAATAGAATGCACATGATTAAAGCTTTTAATGGGCATTTCCAAAATGCCGTAGAAAGGGTACATCAGTGCACAACCCCACCAGCTATGCAAAAGCACCCACTCTCCTCACCCTCAATTCTTAGTATTGTTTAATTTTCTAATTGGCTAGGAAAGGGGGTTTTACAATGTTCTCTCTTTGGTTATTGGTGAGGCTGGATATTTTTCATGTGTTTATTGTGTTTATTGGTCATTGGTATTGTGTGCGTGTGTGTGTGTGTGTGTGTGTGTGTGTGTGTGTGTGTGTGTGAATTATCTGCCCATACCCCATGCCTGTCTTTTCAACTGGGGTGAATTTCATAGATTTTCCTCAAAACTTTACGTATCTTTACTTCTTGATCCAGTCTCTTTACTAGAAAAAATCCTTAGCAAGTTGTCAAGCTGGCTATCTTCCTGTCTATTCTCCCAGGCTCCCCTTTTATTTTGGCCTTTTCCCACTGTTTAGTTCTTCATGCTACCGTTTGCTTTGGTCACATGAAAATCTAGGGTTCCCCTGTTAGAAGAGCTTCTGAGAAGTCACCATTAAGAAAGAATTCATGTGACCCCATGGTTCCCCAGCTTTCCACACGAATCATCCAGGGTAGTGTTCTTGCCTCTTAAAGGAAAGACCTTGTCCCTGAATCAGACTGCCTGGGCCTCCTGCCCTTTTATGAGCTGGAGGCACTGGATTTTTAGTAATTCCAGGCTGGATTCTGAAAGAAGGAATGAAAAAGGGGATCTTCGAATATTCAGAGGACTGCGTTGGTAAACAAAAGGTAAACTCTCTTTGCTTTTCACCTGGAATTATACCCACTTGATATTTGGTTGCTGCAGGGGAGCCTCTAATGGTCAAAATGGGGAAGATAATTATTTCTTCATCCATGCAGTTTGACAGATGAAAATACTTTAAGTCGTGGGATGGGGGCTTAAGAAGGGGACTTTTTAGTGCATATTTCATCCTTAGTGAGTCATTAGCTGGGTAGCTTTGCTGCTCTCTCCCCACCTCCAGGACCATCTCCTGAAGCTCTGTCTGATAAACAGCTGGAACCTTCTTTTGTTCCTGCTCTTCAAGGAGGGTAGGTGTTCTAGGCTGACCGACTGACCTTTTGGCCAAGGTGATCAGTAGAAAATGGCAGGGGCAGAGGGACTGGACCTTGATCAGGTCTCTAGATGGTTCCTCTATAGGGGATCTCATATATCATGCTTAGTTAGAGACACGGCACCTGTGGTTGCTGGCGAGCTGTGTAGCTTTAGGACTGCTGCCCTGGCAAGAACATTACCCTTCGTGCATGACGCAGTGCCTGACGTTTGCCACGGAGATGACTTTTCCTTCTCTGGGTTCTCTTTAAACATGGGAAAATGCCCCGCATATTCCTAGTACGTCGGGGTGAACGCCTGGTCAGGGCCACCCTTTTCCTTCATGGAGCCCATGGGGTAAATGTAGCCATGAGAAAAATCAGGTTCCAAAAGAAGGAAGGGGATGATGACTAACTCAGTTACTGCGGAATGAAGTTGTGTGGGTGGAAGATCCTAGAGCCTAAGTTCAGTTTCTCAATTGTTCTCAATTGGTTGGTAAAATCGCTACACCTGGCACCTTAAGAAAACCAGGTAGCAGAGCCAACCCAAACCCTTCACCTTTCGGTTTCCTTTGTATCTGACTGCCAAGCCTGGGGGGATCTGTTGCTGGGGACCAGGGAGACAGGCTGTGGTATCCCCTCAACCACTGGAGGCTCCTGAACCCCAGCTGCTCACATTCCATCTTCAAGAGTCTTGCCTTATTCAAGTAAGCAATTTTCTTTGTTTACTTATTCTTCTTTAACTCACTTTTGGCAACTTATATATTTACTTGTAAATTTATTTTTAAAAGAAAGCAGATATCACTATCACAAAAAACTGTTATCAATTCCTGTAAATATCAGCACATGTGAAAACAAATACGTAACATTAGATAACCCTCCTGTATCACCATTAGCATCCTGTGTGCCACCTGTGGTGTGCAAACTGCACCCTGGGAAACACTACCAGCCCTGAGCTGTGAGGAAGGGAAAGTAGAAGTGGGGAGGAGGGGAGAAGGGCTGGTAGGGTATCTGGGCTGTCCTCTTCAAGAGTCCTTGGCTTCACTTCATCCCTAGCACTTCTGGGGGAGGCAATGTGAAGGATGGCAGGCAGGTGTTAATTGCACAGAGGACTGAACTGAGGGCTCAGAGAGGTGGTGATTCATCTAATACCAACCAGCCAACCACTGATAGAGCTGGGACTAGAATGCGAGGCTCCTAATTCTTGGAATGGGCTTCCTGTGTCTCCAAGACCAAGGGCAACCAACCTGGCCCCTAAGAGATCAGGGCTTGAAGGATCACAGCTAGGGCTCATGGGGGTTAGTAGGACCAGTCGACTGTCACAGGGATCCTTTCCACAGCGTCCACATCAGTTGCTTCTCCAGCCTTGGTTTGAATCCAGCCTTTCTTGACGGTGGATGGTTCCCAACCACCCAGCTCAGCCATCCCAGTGCTAAGGGGCACTGGTTTTCAGAAAGCTCTTCCTGCAATTAAACCCCATACACTCTCCCTGGGACTTCTGCTTGTCCATTGCAGTCCTCTGCTAACAAACACCCTGGATGTTTTCATGTCTGCCTTTCAGCCATGTGAAGAAAGGCTGCCCTCCTCTCAGGACTGCATCCCCAGGTTCCTTGGCCTCTCCTCTTGTGGCTTATGTCCAGCCTGCATCCCTGAGTAGCTCTGGTTTGTCAGTGATCCCCAGGAATGTACCTCCTAGGCAAGAACCCTGTGTTCCGGATTGGCAGGTGGCGGGCGGGGGGGTGGTGGCAGGGGGAGTGGACTCCTCAGAACAAGAGTGCCTAGGTCTCCCTGACTCCATTATCCTACTTCTTCTAAAAAATTATTATTATTGCAGTAAGACATAGATAAAATTCACCATCTTAACCATATTTAAGTGCATTATTCAGTGGCATTAAATAAATTAATTATTGGGTATCCATCACCACCATCCATCTCCAGAACTTGCTCATCTTCCCAAACTAACACTCTGTGCCCATAAAATAGCTCCCCTTTCCCATTTCTTCCAGCCTTGGGCAACCTCTGTTCTTTCTTCTGTCTCTATGAATTTGACTACTTAGGAATCTCATATAAGTAGAATCATACAATATTTGTTGTTTTGTGACCGGCTTATTTTACTTTAGCGTAATGTCTTCAAGCTCCATCCATGTTACAGCATGTGTGGGAATTTCATCTCTTTACAGGGCTAGATGATATTCCATTATATGCACAGCCCCTATTTTATTTATCCAGCCATCTGTCAATGGACATTTGGGTTTTTTCCACCTTTTGGCTATTGTAAATAACACTGCTATGAACATTGTGTACAAATAGCTGTTGAAGTTCCTGCTTTAATTTCTTTTGGGTACAGACCCAGCAGTGGAGTTATTGGATCAGGTAGTAATTCTGTGTTTAACTTTTTTGAGGAATAGCCATACTGTTTCCTACAGCAGCGACATCATTTTGCTTTCCCAGTAACAGTGGACAAGGGTTCCAACTTCTCTACATACTCACCAATACTTGTTATCTTCTGGGTTTTTAAAATAATAACCACAGTTAGTGATGCTGAACATCTCTTCTTGTGCTTATGGGTCATTTGTAGATTTTCTTTGGAGAAATGTCCATTCAAGTCCTTTGCCCGTTTTAAAGTTGGGTTGTCTGTTTTTATTGTTGAGTTGTATGGGTCTATCCAAAATATATTTGGGGGTATTAATCATTTATCAGAGGTGATTGATTTACAACTATTTTCTCCCATTCCATGGGTTGCCTTCTCACTCTGTTGAAAGAGTTTTGTTGGTGCACAAAAGCTTTTAATTTTTATGAAGTCCAATTTATTACTTTTTCTGTTGTTGCCTGTGCTTTTGGTGTCATATCCAAGAAATCATTACCAGACCCAATATCATGAAGATTTTGCCCCATGTTTTCTTCTAAGAGTGTTATACTTCTACATCTTACATTTAGGTCATTGATCCATTTTGAGTTAATTTTTGTGGACATTATAAAATAAGAGTCCAATTTCATTTTTTTGCACATGGAGAACCAATTTTCCTAGCATCATTTGTTGTAAAGACTGTCCCTTCCCCCACTGAATGGTTTCACACTCTTGTCAAATATCATTTGGCCATATTCACAAGGGCTTATTTCTGGGTTCTTTATTCTGTTCATTGACCCAAATGTCTGTCCTGAAGTCTACTGCACTGTTTTGATTACTGTAGCTTTGGACGGAGTTTGGAAATCAGGATGTGTAAGACTTCCAACTTTGTTCTTTTCTTTTAAGATTGTTTGGATATTCAGGCTCCCTTGATGTCCTGCTTCTTTTCATCCATCCTACATTTTCATTAACTGTTTTTCACAGTGACAACATATCACATTGACTTTGAGGCCAAAGGGCTCTTATTCCCCCCAAAAGAAAAGATGAAAATGCTGTCTCCACCCCAAGTCCTCAGTTCTTGCCCAGGACTTCAAGGCTTCTGGAGAAACATCCTGGATTGTCCTGACTCATTCCCACATGAGTCAGCAGGAGCGGGTATCCCATTCTTGGCTGGCTCCCCTCCACATCTTAGTGGGAAGGTCCAGGAGACACCACACCTCCTGATTAATAGTCTCAGACATACATTCACACTACTAGGGAGCTAGCAGCCATCTCTATGGTCATCTCCCTCTTAGAGTGGGTGTCAGGGGTCCTGGTACCTTCTCGGGTCTGGGGAGGGTTGGCAGCCGTTTTTTCAGCATGTCTGCATCAACTATCCCTGGGAACACAGTCTTGGCTCTCAAACCACTCCAGAATTATAGTGAATTTTCCCTCCTGCCATCTGCCTCTTGGCATCCCCCCATTGCCATGCATGCCTGACTCTCTTCCGAGAGGATTTCCATCTAGAATGGCTGCCCCTCTTGACAACCCAGAACCCAGAGGGGCAGGGTAGCTGCATTGACAGCTATACACTGAGGGCAGCCCCTGGCCAGAATCTCAGCACAGTCTCCCAGGCCTCGAAGTGAAGCATCACCATTAGCAGCTGTCATTGGTCATGCCCTTCTGCTCCCCAAGCTGCTCTTAAATGCTGAGTCTGGGGTAAGGATATCACCCTTGCCTTCCAGTTGCTTGCAGTCCAGTGAGGACACAGACCATCACAGTACGAGCTACCCTCAAGGGGAGTGGAAGGTATCACATGGTCCACAGCTCCATGTCTCAAGTCATAAGAGCCCTAGGTTCAAATCCCCAAACGCTACCTTCTAGCTATGTGACCTTTGGATAAAATACTTCTGTAGTCTTGTGTCTTCATATGTATACACTGTACAAATCCATAGCACTCCTAGGAGGTAAGGTCTATTATTTTCCCCATTGTATACCTGCAACAAAGGTCAAGGTGAGCATGCATAGAGCACTTCCCACCTCTCCCTGTGTTCCTTAGTCCCATTCTTAGTCCCAGTTCCCATTTGTCAACGTGTTTGCTCAGATCGTGTTGGCTCCAGTGTCTGGCAGGCGGTGTCTCTGAAAGCTGTTCTCTCCAGCACTAATAAACCATGAGGAAGTTTCAAGGGACCCATAGGAAACGGGTCTGAGAATGAGACATTCTCTCCCCACCTGCTCCCAGATTGTGGAGAGAAGCCAGACTGCTGACAGAAGTTTCTGGGGTTTGGGCCCTGTCCCATCAAGCCCCACAAGGACCCAGGAGGACTGCTCTCCCCAGAGCCCCAGAATCCTGCCTGCCTGCTGCCTGGAATGGGTATCCTTGCTCCCACGCTTCTGTGTCAAGTTGGTTAGAGAGAAAACTGTGGATCTCCTACTAAAACATACCTCAGGGTCAGGAAATGTCAGAGCCAGTGCCTTCCTGGTCCCCCTCCCCCCACCTGCTCTCTTTTATCCTATACTTCAGTCTTCTCTGTGCTACCCAAACCCCACTGCGGGGGAAGCCCCAGCCTCTCTGGAAAGCATTGGCTGCTCCCTCACCTTGGGTGTTCCTCCTCCAAACTCTGGAGAAACTGAAGTCTGTGCCATCCACTGAAGTGGATTTTCAGGGGGTTCCCCCAACCCAACTGCATCAAGGATGTGTAAGGAATCTCAGGGCAGAGAGGAGAAGCTTTTCAGCCTGCTCCTTGAGATGTAGGCATGATCCGGCCAGTTCGTAGCCAGAAGGAGCCACCATGGCTGATGGGGTGGTTGTAGCCCCCAGGGATTTTGAGATGGCTAAATGGCTGAGATACTCCGTATCTCAGGGACTGCTGTTGGCCTCTTTGGGTGCTAACTGCTGACTATGTGTCTGTCTGGGCTCTCCAGCCAAGCTCAGGTTTCTCTGGGCATAACACTGGGGTCTACCCACCTGGTGATTTATTTCTCTTGTACCTGCCAACTTGGTCACTGGCACTAAGGGACTTGAGTGAAGATTAGTAAAAAACAGACATGTGTGTGAGTGTGTGTGTGTGTGTGAGTGTGTGTGTGTGTGTGTGTGTGTGTGTGTAGACACAATCACTTATGAAGGCCAGCAGCAGAGATGGGTGAAAAGAGCTCTACCACGGAGTGGGTGGCAGATAACAGGATTCTAGTCTTGCCCTTTGGTAACTGTGTGCCTTAGGCAGGTTACTTGTCCTCTCTGGGCTGCTTCCTCATCTGACCAGAAGGCTGGGCTAGACGTTCTCCGAGGTCCTTTATAGCACTGGCTTTCTCTGGTATTCTGCTAGCTAAATGCCTCCTTGTCTCTGTTACCTGGCTTCAGGTCTCCCACTCCCCGAACTCACTCCCTTGATGAACCTTGATGTTGTTACTTCTGGTTTGACATTCATGGGCACGGCACCCAGGTGCAACTGGTGACTGTGCTACAGAGTTGCACAGGCTGAGAGCACAGGGCTGCCCATCCTTCTGGCCCCAGAGAGGCTCAGGACACATCTCTGGGACTGAAGAGGGCCAGACCTGTTTAAGACAGACCCTGCCTGGCCTTCTCACTGCCAATATGATGTCATTTCCTGCTTCCTGGACAAGTAATTGTTCTCATCCCAGCACCAACCCACAAACCCGCCCACCTTAAAAAGCACTGAGATGATCACGTGGCTGAAATTAGTACTGAGCCCACACCACATTGCTTCGGGAAAGTTCTGCCAACTTGGCAATGCGACAGGCCTCTGAAGCCAAGAGCTGAGTTCCAGCTGGCCTGGGGGCTGTTCACACCCCAGGGCTGTCAGAACCCAGGCACAACAGCTCATCGATGTTGCAGACCCAGGCCTCGCAGACAGCGGAGGAGGCCCTGAATTCAGAAGGGCCCTGTCTGAAGTGGGTCCTGTCACTCCCCATTCTCAGTGGAGCCTGTTCCCTAGGAGCATTTATCTTCTTTGGTGGGTTAATAATAAACATGGCTGCAGCCAATGTTGTGCTGTGTCCCAGAGAGACCGAGGGGCTGGCCGTTGAAGGGAAGGGGGTCCATGAGAAGTTGCAACCACTGGGGAGGTGGGCCTGGAGCGTGCAGGTTGGGGAGTGGCGAATTCCCCCTTTTCTTCCAGATTCCAAGTCTGGAGCTTTTTCTTTCTTCCTTTCTTCCTTTCTTTCTCTATTCCTCCCTCCCTCCCCACCTTCCTCCATTCCTCTCCTCCTCCTCTCCTCCCTCCCTTTCTTCCTTCCTTCCTTCCTTCCTTCCTTCCTTCCTTCCTTTTTTCCTCCTCCCCATCTTCCTTCTTTTTCTCCTCCCCCTTCTTCTTCCTTTCCTTCTCCTTCTTCTCCTTCTCCTCCTCTTCCTCCTCCTTCTCTTTTGCTATAGCAAATAGGACAGCTAATGTTGAGGCTGAAAGCTGCCCATAGGCCAGCTAGAACAGGTAGAAATGGGACTGTATTTGTCCAGCATAATCACTGTTTCCACTCCCAGTGATTTCGTCAGGCAACTGGGTTATACTTTTGTTAGAGCCCACACTGTGCTACACAGTCATTATCACACAGCTCCAGATGTGCACCCAGTCTTGGCAAGACCATGCTGGGCATGGTGCCCACGGTGCATTTGAAGAAGTGATTGGACGAGAAAGGGCTCATGATTAACATTTTAGGGGCATGTGCACATTTCGCTGACCTGCGGTGGATTATGATGGGCCTGCCCGAGAACTGCCTGGTGCCAAAGCAGATGCAGCATGAAAGCAGCCTGGGTGATTGATGCAGAAAGCACCTGTCATGAGGGCTCTATCACACAAGCCGGCAGCCCTGACTTATTTCCACATTCTACAGGATGACACCACAGAGTAATTAAATCATTGATTTTAAAAAATATAGCTCTCTGGCTCAGAAAGCACATGAGACTATATACCCTGAGTTCTAGTTCTCGCTTTGCCACCAGTAGCGATGAGACCCGAGGCAGATCTCAGTTTCGCTCCCATCCTCAGTTTCTTCCTCTATAGAATGGGTGCATTAGGTGGCCTCTGGGGGTCTTTTTAGGATTAGTAGAGTGTCATATCCAAAGAGAGAAGGACGGGTCTGGGGCTAGCCCTCCTCCATGGGGCAGGGGAAATTGGCTTTTGGTGACCTCCCTTCTGCTGCGGACACTTCTTCCTCATTCCACTCCCACCCCAATACTTACTATTCTTCTGCATAGTGTCTGTCTCCCCACTGTGGGCTTAGTCCCTGGACTCCCCTTCTCTGTGGTCAAAACCTGGCCCTGCCACTCTACTGGTTGGGTAAGCATGAGCAGATGTCTTAAGTTCTGTGCCTCTATTTCTTCATCTGTAAAGTGGGGATAACATTAATTCCCACTCATAAAGTGGTTGGGCTGATTAATTGGGGAAATGTACATAAAGACTGACTGTAGTGCTGGACATAGAGTAAGCGCTCAGTAAACGAGTATTGTGGTAGTGGTTATGATCCTGATGCTTTACCTTCTTCTTCCCCTACATCCAGGCTTATTCTGACTCTGAGATGCATAGACTCGAGATTCTGGCCTTTCAGAATCAGATAGGACTTTGGAGCCACTCAGTGCCGGGATCGCCTCTAAAAGGCAGCAGGCTCATCTAGACAACTGGAAACGGGCTGATGACCTTGATTTCAGTTAAAGCCCGCAGGGAGTGCCTCTTTTCCAAACACTTTTCCTTCTCCCCGATGTGTCCCCTCAACTCAGCTCAAACGTTATCCAAAGCCCTCTGAGCTAGATTTGCTGTGGATGCCAGTTGGGAGTTACTGTTCCTTTGACCTCTAGGGAGGGGGTCCTGGGCCCATGGACTCAGAGCTGGACTCAGAGCGAGAGGGCTTTGGGGTGGGGGGAGCTGGGCCAGTCCTGCATCGCTCTCCTCCTCTGAACTTCCCAGCAGCTCCCCACCCACCCCATCTGCTCCCACCTAACATTGCAGAAAATCATCTCCGGAAAGAGTGGGAAGAAGAGAACTGTTTCCAATGAGGCCCCAGTGACGAGTATCAGAGAATTTCAGGACCAGAAGGGACCTTATCTGCTCTTCCTCCATTTTGCAGAACACAGAAGCCTTGGAAAGTTAAGCCACCTGCTCTTGGTGACACAGTGTGGGCAGAGCTAGTGCCCTGGGCTCCTGATGCCACCTTGTGCTCCTCCGATGTCATTCAGTGATTCAATGGGCACTATTTGGGAATCTTCTATGTACCAGATCCTTTGCTCAGGATAAATATGTACAGACCTTTCTCTCTAGAAACTTAGCAACTAGAGGGGAGAGGGTCAAGCCAGGAAATAGTGAGTGCAAAAAGATAGAATGTTCTTATTAGGGATTGACCTGTATCACTAGAAGCATAGAGGAAGGAGGAATCAGTAAGGCTTCATAGAGTAAGTGATGCCCAATTGAGACTTCATAGTTGAGATGGAGTTTGCTAGGCTTTCAACAGAGGGAGGTTTTCAAATAGGTGTTTATAATAACACTCCCCCCCCCACCCCATTTATGGAGAGTACTTTCTCAGAGCTGCATTTTGTGTGCATGAAATCAAAACTTATGATACAGACATTCATTGCCTTGGGCCTGATCCAGCTGTGGGTGTCCATTCCAGCCACCAATGTTTTCCTGCTGGACCCTTCCCCTGAGCCCCAAGCATCGGCCAGGGTGGTGCAGGGGTGTCAGAGAAGGGGTTCCCACCTACCTGGAGCTGAATGTCTATCAGGTGGCCCCTGCCTTTGTTTTTCCTCTTCCTTCATCCAGTCCTCAACCCTCCCCCTAGCCTCCTAGCTGCCCAGACCAGCAAGCTCAAAGGTTTCTGGTACCAAAGCCAGCTTGAGGGTGTAAGGATGTCCATCATGTGCATGGGTTTTCCTCAAGCTGGCAGTTCTCAACAGCTCCTTCCAGACTATACAGGGCATGAGTTATTCAAATTGAATATTCAATTGAAGTTTAGGTGACTTCAATCTTTAGTTTTCAATTGCAGGGAAAAGAAAAATGGCTGTTGTATAAATTATTAAAAGTACAAATAAGCAAGAATTCGAATAAGAATAAAATCTTCCATAATCCCATTACCCCAAAATGATAATAGCTAAAATCTATTGGGCATTCACTCAATGTCAGATATCATTGTAATCACTATCTATCTGTCTATCTCATCTTCACAATACCATGACAGATATATTATTATTATTATTATTATTATTATACTCATTTTATGGGTAAAGCAAACTGAGGCACAGAGTGGTTAAGTAATGTGCATACAAGTGAAGGGCCCAAGAGTAAACCCAGAACCTTGAACTTAATCCCTGTATAGGAGAGCCTCGGAGACACTGCTGTTAACATTTTGGTGAATCTCCTTCCCGTGCTTTTTTACGCATGAATGCATTAAACACTACATACTGACGGAAAGTAGTGTTGTATCACAGTCGACTTTGTAACTAGGTTTTTTCACTGAATACTAAAACATTGAATAATCTCCTAAACCATTATTTTAAATGGCCACATGGGTGAATATCATAATTCACCCCAACAATCCCCCATTCTGGATATTTTTAGGTTGTTCTCAATTTTTTGTTATTAACGATGCTGTGATAGACATCTTTACAGGTCATCTGTGAACACAAGTATTTCCTCATATAAATGAATTGTTAGGCACAGGGACTGAATTGTTAGCTCCGGGATTTGCAGAATGTTAAGCCTTTTGACAGGCAGTACTCACCTGCCCTCCAGGAAGGCTGTGTGGTGTTCTGGTTCCTCCAGCAGCATATGAGAAGTGCATTGGAGGACGATAAGCTCCTGCAGCAGAGTGGAATCTGGGTTGGAAAGGGAAGAAATGGACGAGATTGCTGGGGTGTGCAGGTTGAAGGGGAGGGTCTGCTGTAGAGCCACATGAGGGGGAGCCAAGGGAGACGAGTGACTGAGGGGCGTGTGGAAATAGCTCTGCGGGGCTTGGCAGTGAACTGGATAAGAGGGGCTGAGCGCAGTGAGATAAAAGGAGAAAAAGCCTACCTACTCCATACTCTTTCAATACCTGATCACATCAGGCTTACGTCACAGCTTCCCAAAAAGATGTGCTAGCTGTCTATGATTTGGGGGTAAAACAAAGGACGGATTATTTTTTCTTGATTACCACCCGGGAGCAACTGTTAATGACTGACCAATGTTTTTTTGTTTTTGTTTTTTACATTTTATTTATTTTTGAGAGAGAGAGAGAGAGAGCACAAGTGGGGGACGGGCAGAGAGAGAGGGAGACACAGAATCCAAAGCAGGCGCCAGGCTCCGAGCTGTCAGCACAGAGCCCGGTGCGGGGCTCGAACCCACAAACTGTGACATCATGACCTGAGCCAAAGTCAGTTGCTTAACCAACTGAGCCACCCAGGCACCCCGGCTAAGCAGTGTTTTAATGTCCTTGTGTAACCAGGCTCAGCTTCGTTCACCCCATGGCCTGTGCTTGAGCATGTGTTAAGTGCCAAATAAATGATACAGGCCACAGGAGTTCTGGAATGGAACACCCTGGGCCTGGGAGGTGGGCTTTCAGCTAGACCTTGTGGGGTGGGTGAAAGGACAGATGAGAGTCAACCCTCCTGCCCGGACCTCTTGAGTCCGGGCTTCACCCTTTCTAACTGTGGGAACTTGATGAGGTTTCTTAACCTCTTGCTTCCATTCTCTTCTCAGTAAGCAGTGACCACAGTAGTAATAGGGTCTGTCATCTTGAGGATTACATGAGAAACAGATGTGACCGGCCCACAGTCAGTCCTCAGTAAGCATCAGAGGCTCTTACCAGCTTGAGGCGTGCATGTGTCTACAAGGGCAGCAAGATTGAGGGTATTCTCCAGAAAGCAGAGAAGTTCCAGTCCTACTTGAAGAAGCGGACGAATCTGGGTGAGCGATTCGGGCCTCTGGACCCAAGGGAAGGAAGAGGAAACGTTCTGGGGGCAGCAACAGGGGAGGGAGACTTGAGTCTGGGGACCTGGTTCACTGCTCAGTGGCCAAGAAGCAGTTCCCCACGGGTAGCCTTGCGGCCCATCCTTTGGGTCCGTGGACACTCCTCCCAGCACCGGTGCAGGCAGGCCGGAGGAGCTGGGGGCCTTCCCTGGCTGGAGGAGAACATTCCCCTCGCCCCCATCCGAGGGCAGCCCCGCTTCACGTCTCTCGCTTGTTTCCGTGTTCTCCCCTGGCACTTCCCCAGTGCCTGGCTCTGGGTGAGTGGAAGTGAAAGGTGCCAGGGAGCAGCCGTGGCCTCGGGTGGGGGGCGGGAGGGAATCAGGTGCAGCCAGCCTCCTGCCACCCCTTCCCACCGCTCACCCGCAGGGCAGGGCGAATGAAGCCACTGTCTAAATACTCTAAATATGCACGACCTGAGAATGGGGGGCGAAGGCTAGGGAAAGAAACACCCTGTGGCAATTCAGGATCACTTCATTCATGATTCCCAGCTTCCTAAAAAAGCTTGGGCCACGTGAGCTACTGCGAGGCACAAATCACGTTGGGTGTGGGATGGTCCCTTCCTTGGCAAGCAGGACGGAGGCTTAGTTTCCGGGCATTTGCTTGACTCCTGTCATCGGGAACGTGACAACCAGCTTAGCCCAGCTCAGCGCCGAGATTTGGGGGATCCGGCCCACTCATGGCTGTGCCTCCCCCACGTCGCCCAGGGTGGTTCTCTCAGATGTGTCCTGTCGCTGCTGTGTGCTGACTGTTCCAGACAGAGCGCAGGCGAGGCTGTGGGGGTGGTTGGCGCACCAGGCGCAGGAGGCAGCTCGGGCCTGCCAGTGCCTGCCTTTTCTGGAAGCCCACACAGGCAGCTTCCGGCTGGCCCACAGGGGACACAGTTCCTGTTTAGAGGGAGCAGGCCTGTGCCTCTGCCATGGAGGCTACAGAGGAAAGAAGGGGCAAGGCTGGGCTTGTGGATCCTCTGGGCAGGGCAAGCAGGGCACAGACAGCCATATGCTGTGGCCTTGAGGGCCATCTGTCTTTAGGCTGCTGCTAATGCCATCCGTGCAGTACGCCAACTCAATTCTGTTTGGCTCTGAGAGGTACCATGTAATTACCTTAATCTCTGGTCTATTTCCCTTCTTGTATGTTGTTCAGATCAATGCTCAAACTACTTTGGTGTCTTTGAGCTCACACTGACCTTCAGCAAAAGGCAACTACTCCCTGAAAGGTAGTGTTCCTGGGTTCAGACATGCAGGTTGTGCACTGCACAATTGAGACTATGTAAAGAGACATCTTTCACATCATAGAGGTTGTAGGTTTGTGTATTTATGATGACAGTTATCCAACAGATGGCAGTAAAGTGTCTTGAGGAAGGAAGCCTTTTTCTAATTTGTCGAAAGGCACCCTATGAACTAATGGTAGCTCCCTAAAAGGCCAGACAGAAATCAGTTCTAGGGAGTATGTTAATAGCATTGATTAAACCACAGGCCGACCTCAGAACTGGCTAGGGCAACAATTCCTGTCATCCATCACTAGGTCATGTTGGTCCCACGCTTGCTCGGGGAAGCACAGTGAACTTGCTAGCCCCTCCTCCAACTTGACCTTCCCCTCTCTTTTCATCTCTGTTCCTTGCTCACTGTCAGGCAGGCAAGGAGCTGAAGGCACAATACCCGAGGTTGCAGAACTGGTGCTGCCATCTGTCCCCACTTTTAGGAAACCCCAGCCGAGCCCCCCCATTCTCCACTGCACTCAGGGGAACATTGAGCTCAGCCCAGTCACCCAGCATTGCATGGGCAGGGAAAGCTGGCCCTGCCTACCCACACTGGGCACAGGACATGCTCCTTTTCACCCCCTCCAGCCCAACAGAAAAAGGGCAATAGTTCCCCAATCTTCAGAGCTTTGAGCTGCTTCGCTGGCGAATAGAGTGTGCTGTGATTACCCCGCAGCAGCACCAAGCCACTCGGATCCTGTTCCAGGCCGCAGCGCGGAGAGTTACCTGAAGTTCCTGCCTAGACACACAGAAGAGGGCCTGAAAGCCCAAGGCAGCCTGGGGCAGCTGGTGGCCAAAGACTACGGTGGCCGACTGGGTGTAGCTTTGCGAGGATCTGGAGCTAACAAAGACGTTTTACATTTTTTAAGGGCTGTAAAGAACTAAAACAAGAACAACAGCTGATGACACAGGAAAGTTACACGAAGTTCCGAGGTCTGTTGCCCACAAAGTTTAGGGCACAAGGCCACGCCCCTTTGCTGACGTAGTTTTTACGTAGCGTGGTAGCTGCAGCGTTTCCCTTCCCGCCGTTTGAGTTTCTCGAGGTGAACCCGCATCCGGAGCGAGCGGATGATCCTCGCTCTGATCCAGGGTCGCAAGGTGAGTAGTAGCGTAACATGCGTCGGAGCCTGCGTCGTTCTCTTCCGTTCGTCATCAGGCAGCTCTTGTCCTCCCCCATCTTCAGGAGAAGGGTGAGTACAGGGCAGGAAGGAATTTTGAGAGAGGGAGACTGCGTTCACCTCGCTGTCATTACCGCGTATTATTACGGTCGTAACACGATTAGTTACTGTTGGTAAACTCTTACTGTGCCTACTTTAGAAGTCAGACTGTGTCACAGTATGTATGGATAGGAGAAAACCTAGTTTATAAAGCGTTCCGTGTCAGGGTTGCAGGCATCCTCCGGGGGTCTTGGACTGGCCCTGCAGGGAAGTGGCGGTGGGGGGCGTGGGGAAGGCGTGGAAGACTCCTGTATTGCGTGTGGGCTGCTTTCATGATACAGCCGCAGAGTGGAATAGTTGCAACAGAGACCGGGCAGCCTGCAAAGCCTAAAATATTTACCACCTGGCACCTTATGGACAGGTTTTGCCTACCCCTGACATAGAGAATGAGAGGCCATGGCACGCTCTAAAAAAGAGCCCTGACTTCAGAGGCAGGAGACCTGGCTTTGAGCCCCTCTTGCATCATTTAGCAGCTGTGTGTCCCCCGGGAAGCCACCTTGCCCTCTGAGCCTCTGTTTCCCCATCTGTAAATGAGAATGTCAACAGTATCTGTCCTGCCTGTATCATGTGGCCATTGTACGGCTCAGGTGTCGTCGAGGACGTGCAGGAACCTCGTGAGCTGCAAGGCCTGGGTGACTGTTGCCTATTATTTGCCCTAGAAGGTGGGCCAGCCCTGGCCCGTCCTCCTTCAAGTCCTTCCTCCCATCCCCGTTCTCTGTCCTGCCTTGTTCCCTTCTGGCCCCCAGGGCGGGGATTTCTACTGGCCTTGGACCTTTCCCTCTGGCCCTGTTGCTCTCGCCAGGAAGGCAGCCACATTTCACATATGGGCATTTTGCTCTCACATGGATCACCAGATCCAAGGGGTGAATTCAACACATAAAAACCCACTTGTGACCAGAATTGCAAGTTTGTGCTCATTGAAATTCTGATCACGGGGAACTGGGGGGCTCTCGTGACCACTTGGGAGGAAGGCTTGATGCACTGTGCTGACAGTCTGGCAGCCGGAAGAGAATGAAGCCCTGCTTTTATCCCATCTTGCTCTTTCCACTGTATATGCATTTAATCACAATTTCGGGTTGGGCGCTGGGCCCTCGGCCTTGTTTGGAAAATGGCAAATCAGATAGTATGGGGGTTCTGCTTGAAGAGGAAATGTGGACGAAAAGCAGGAGAACAGTAATATAATAAGGCTCATTGTCTATCTTCGGGGCCTTTTACAGAGTGGTTTTGTGAGGTGTGCCTTGCCCGCCCCGCTGCAGCCCTCAGCCCTTCCCCAGTGTGGTCAGAGGTCATCTGGCACATGGGAGGGGGGGTGTCTTGCTTCTCACTCAGCCAACTATGTGGAGAACCGGGGCCCCATCTTGCCATAGAGAGTTCTGCAGAGGTGAGAGAACAGTCCAGCCTTATTCCAGAATCGATTTCCTACTGCATTCTGTTCAGCTGACTTTCTGACCCCTGGGCTTGGGCCCTTTGTCCACCTCAGCCAGAGAGTTCTGGAAGCTCCTTCCACCCTTGGCTTGTCTCCTACATTGCCTCATTCCAGCCCTGATGACTCCTTCTCTGGACTTCCCTGGGACTGGGATGCTGTGTGTTCCCTAAACCCTGCATAGGGTCCTGCTCCCCAGGCCTGCCTGTACCAGCCTCGGGCACCTCCCCTCTACTTTGAGGGGCCCCCTCCATCTCTTGGCTTCTCTCTCTAGTCTGCAGGCTGCCTTTCCTGGTCAAATGTCATGGAATTGCAGATTGAAAAGGACCCTTAGTGTTCTCACATTCTCTCACCTCTGGCATTTTCTTTACAGCCTCCCTGACAGATGGCTCTCCACCAAAGTGCTTGTCACAAAGTGACTGCTTAGATGTCTCTAGGGATGGGAAACTCACTTCCCCCAAGGGCATCCCATGCCTTTGTTGGATAGCCCCAGGTACTAGAAAATGTTTCTTTTGGTGAGCTAAAATATCTTTCTTTATAATTCAAGTGCTAAGTCTAATTCTGCCTTTTGGAACGATGCAGAATGTCTGCTACTCCTGCCCTGAGTGCTCCCCTACCCCCCCTCATCCTTTCTCCTGCTGCCCTGTGCCCAGTGCTGTCTGGCATCCTCTTGCCCTCTGACTGACTGATGCTCAGCGGTGGCCTTTAGCGCCTCCCCCACCCCCCTGGTATCACCAGCCAGGGGGCCCTGGGCATCTTGTCACCCTGCAGAAGGGACTTGCTTCTGTGTGAAGTGAGCCCCAGACTGGACCTGAGAAAGGATGTGAGCCAAAATGAATGGTTCTCAGAGACCCTGCCAACCAGGAGAGGAGAGAACAACCCCGCAGCCAGAGGCCTCTGCAACTTGAAAGATGATCAGGAGCAGGGGCGGCTGGACATGGCCAAGGCCTTCTTGGTTCTTCACAGCCGTGTGTCTCAGGAGCTTCTGGGAGCGGGGGTGGGGGGGGGGGGGGGGGGGGAGGAAACCTGGAAATTGCCTTGTCAGCAAGCTAGCCTAAATATGGCCCAGATTTCAAGCCACTGACCTCGGGGTTGCCTGAATCTGGCCTTTTCTGAAGACCATGGTTCTGCCTCCCATCTCAGGGGGGCTTCATGGGGATCCGGGGGGGGGGTGAGAATCTCGGAGATCTTCGGTTGGGGACAGGATTGGAGGGTCTTCCCTCTCTCGTGATGGGTCTCACCGAGTGAGGTTTGAGGGGAGAATCACTGCCTCCTGGCTCAGGTTCTCAGCAGGTTAAAGATCAGCCTTCAGGGCTGTGGCGTATGTCGGGGGGTGTCCTCTATGGGTGCCCTGCCACATTCTGCATCGTGTCGTCTCTAGATGGCAGAGGCGGGGCAGGATTCGAAATGGGGTTGGAGTGAAATTAGGTTTTCTCCTTGTCGCCCCACCTCTCACTCCTTTGCACTGAGCAACTTCCCCGGGACTTTGAGCTTTAGGAAGTTCAACTCAAGTTGTTTTCCGATACACTTAGTGAGGTTCTAGTATGTGCCCAGCACTGTGCTAGGGAACGTGTGTGGGGGGGAGCCATACGTGAAAAGGAAGTCCCCCCCCAGACCTCTTGTAAATTCCTGAAAATCTTAGAAGCCTCACCTGCAGGAAACACCAGACTGCACAAGGCAGTCCTTGGTGAACTTGGAAATCATCGGCACAGACAACATAGCAGAACCAAGGAATGCAGGGGAGAAAGGCCCGGGGGGCTAGGACATCAGGGAAGGCCCCAAGGAGGCCGTGGGCAGAGGGGCTGGAACTCTGGGCCTCAATTAAAACAGTTCGATTTTGTTTTTATTGAGGTGTAATTGACATGAAACATTATATTTGTTTCAGGTATACGAAATAGTGATTTGATGTGTGTACATATTGCGAAATAATCACCCAAGTCTAGTTAATAACCATCACCACGCATAATTACGATTTTTGTGATAAGAACTTTTAACATCTACTCTCTCAGTAACTTCACATATGCAATGCAGTGTTATTAATTATAGTTGCCATGCTGTACATCCCATGTCATGATTCTTTCCCTTATAACTGGGAGTTTGTACCTTTTTAAAAATTTTAATTTATTTTTTTAAAGTTTTTGTTTTTTGTTTTTTGTTTTTTTTTTATCTGAGAGACACACAGTGTGAGTGGGACGGGGCAGAGAGAGGGAGAGGGAATCCCAAGCAGGCTCCACACTCAGTGCAGAGCCCAATGTGGGGCTTGAACTCATGTAACTGTGAGATCATGACCTGAGCCAAAACCAAGAGTCAGACACTTAAGCGACTGAGCCACCCACGTGCCCTGAGTTGGTACATTAAAAAAAAAAAAAAGTTTTTTTAATGTTTTTATTTATGTATTTATTTATTTATGTATTTATTTATTTATTTATTTTAAAGGTTTATTTGTTTTTGAGAGAGACAGAGACAGAATGTGAGTGGGTTGGGGCAAAGAGAGAGGGAGGCACAGAATCCAAAGCAGGCTCCAGGCTCTGAGCTGTCAGCACAGAGTCTGACGCGGGGCTCAAACTCAGGAGGTGTGAGATCACAACCTGAGCCGAAGTCGGACGCTCAACCGACTGAGCCACCCAGGCACCCCTCATTTATTTTTGAGAGAGACAGAGCATGAGTAAGGGAAGGGCAGAGAAAGAGGGAGACACAGAATCTGAAGCAGGCTCCAGGCTCTGAGCTGTCAGCACAGAGCCCAACACGGGGCTCAAACTCATGAACCGTGAGATCATGACCTGAGCCCAAGTCAGACATGTAACCGGCTGAGCCACCTAGGAGCCCCAGAGTTTGTACCTTTTGACTCCCTTCACCCATTCTGCACACCCCCTTATACCCCACCTCTGGTAACCACCAATCTGTTCTCTGTATCTATGAATTTGGGTTGTTTTTTTTTTTTTAATTTTTGTTTTGGGGATTGGGGGGGTGTGTTTTGTTGTTTGTTTTTTAGATTCCACATATCAGTGGAATCATGTTATGTTTGTCTTTCTGTGACAGGCTTTTTTCACTTAGCGAAATGCCCTCAAGCTCCGTTCATGTTGTTGCAAATGTCAAGATTCTCTTCTTGGAATGCTGTTCATGGCGGAATAGTATTCCATTGTAACAATTATAACACAACTTCCTTATCTATTCTTCCATGGATGGACACTTAGATTTTTTCCATGTCATGGCTGTCATAAGGAATGCTGCAGTAAACGTGAGGGTACGGATACCTTTTTGAGTTAGTGAAACACCTCTAATTTTTATTAACTTCACGTATTGGGAGTAAGAAATCTGAACAAAATTCTTCTACATAAAAAATAGAAAGTCTTTGAAGGAAGGGAGGAGGGAAAGGAAAATTGCCTCAGCCCTCGGAATTGTTGGGACCCAAAGAAAGTCTAGAGGAGTCTTCCTTCCCATACACACACCGGCGCCTGTCCTTTGCTCCCCATCCTAAGGCGGGCTCCAGCTGGGGAGACCTAGGTGGGCTCAGCATGTTGGTGAAGTTTACAGTGAGCCCATCTCCCCTACAAGGCCTTGGGCAAGGCTGAGGCATTTGTGGGTTACAGTGCATGGGTTTCTGCTCAGCAATTGGGGGAAAGATAGAAGAAGCGATACAGATCTTTAAGTAAGGTGACCACGAAGCATGCATGCGCTGGCTACTCTTGGTGCCCCAGTCTTTGCATTGGTTATGGCCCTGACAATTTACATATAGATTTGATTTTCACATGCAGAATGTATTTTCCCCAAGTAATTTTTGCACTGTGATGTATGTGGAGAACAGATTGGAGAAGGCAGAGTAGATGTGCAGTGGGGCCAGTAAGAAGCATTTCAATATCCAGGGGAGATTGGCTGGTGGTCTGGTTCAGTGTGGCATTTGGGCTGATTCTTGCATCCCAAGGCAGTATGAAAACAGAAGTTTCCTCTATCTCTGATTTATGCTCTGCACACCATTTAGCTTTAGCAGTGACCATTTGACTTTTCTTTTCTTTCCAGCTTTATTGGGATATAACTGACATATAACATTGTGTGAGTTTAAGGTGTGCGATGTGTTGATTTGATACAGGTATATACTAGCAATGACCATTTGGAACCAATGTCAGGCAGCTTGTTTCTTGCTCTGTTTTTGACAGCGATGGTGACACTTCCTGTATTGCTGGAGGGAAGGGTAGGTGATGTGGTAGCTGCCTTGGGGCCTTTTTTCTTCTTTCTCGAGATCCTAATGAGCTGGGGCTTTCTCTGTCCTCATTCCCAGGTAACAAGTACGAAGTCAAGGTATGCACTGGTGATGTCATTGGTGCAGGGACCGATGCTGATGTCGTCATCAATATCTTCGGAGAGTATGGAGACACGGGTAATGGGTTTGAAATCCTCTCTTCCCTAGCTGTGCCCTGTTCTGCTTCTTAGCTGGGCCCCCCCCCCCCCCCACTCCTGGCAGAGGAAGGCAGCTCCAAGTCTCTTCTGTTGAGCAATAATTCTGCCTGTGGTGTGGTTTGTCACAGCCTTCCCTGGGCAGCAAGGTGCTCATCTTGTAAAATGTATGTGTGTGATGTGTTTTCAGAATAAGGTGTTTTTGGGTTCGGGTCTATTTAAAATTGTCCTTCATCCTAGACAAGAACAGACCCAAGCTTTACTTCCATCAGGGAGCTCAATTGTTACTTTCCTAACCTCCTTAAGCTCCATCTTGAGTTATATTTTGAATGTGGCTGGGCATGGCTTGATTCAGTGCACTGGCTTGATGCAGACCAGAATGGGATCAGGGGATAGAATTAGACTTGGCTTCATGGGTGAAGCAAGAGCTGAGGACACAGACATGGCTGCAGGTGTTGGGAGACCATTCAGGCCAGTAGAACTGGGATGGAGAGTCTCTCCTGCTTCTTCCAATTTTATGAAATAACAGAGGAGTCAGAAAATCTACCGAGGTGTGAACTTTGGACACAATGTATTAAAGAATTCAGAATGCATTGCTGAGCTTATAAGAAGAGAAGAGAAATCTCCAGGTGCCAGAAATCAAGAGGGAGCTCAAAACCAAAGTATTAGCTCTGAATTGGTGCTGTGGCTCTTGGAAGGAGGGACCTTTCATGTTCAGTTATCTACAGGATAGATTGTCATCCCCGTTTGGGGTCAGAAAATGAGATTTCGTCCTGCATGAAGCAAGACAGGCAAAATTAGAACCACATATAAAGCCAGAAGCCCTGAAAGTTCACAGGAACATCTTCAGTGAAAAAATAGGCCAGGAAAAAATTTGCTCATCAGTACAGTAACCTTATCTCTGCAAGAGCTCTAGATTGAAAAGACAGTTGCTGAGAAATCGATACCTCCTGCTTGCATACATGTGGGCTTGACCTCCGATTTTACACTACAGGTGTGATTTGGGAACCCCCACTCCCCCAAAGGACACAAAATTGGTTCCGTGCCAGTAATACCCTTGGGAGTTTACAGAAGCATTGTATAACATTCCCAAAGATAAGGTACTGGAGATGACTTCACTTTCCAAAATTACCAAACACTCAAGGGCATAATCCACCATGACTAAACATCAGTGGACACAATAGATTAAATCCTGCAGAATTTCAGATAATAATCTGAGAAAAACTATAGTTTAAGAATGTTTAAATGGACTAGAGACATGAACAAAACAATGGAAGAAAATAAAAAGTCCCCATGAAAAATATAGTAAACAGAAATATAGAAAATGAAAATGTAGTTACCAAATATAAACACTTAATGGATGTGCTAGGCAACACAATTAGAAACCACTGAATAGAGATTATAAACTGTAACACAAATAAGAGCAAAATACTCAGATATAGCAGAGGTATAAAGAGTTGGAAAATATAAATGAGAGGTCATGAGATATGTAGGACAGAGTAAGTTGTGATAGATGTTGAACAGGAGTTCCAAATAGAGAATCCATAGAATAAGCAAGAGGATATATTTGAAGAGATAACGGCTGAAACTTTTTCAAAATTGAGCAAAGATACAAATTTTCAGATTAAAGTAACAGAAGGAATCATTGAGCAGCATAAATGAAAACAAATCCACATTTAGATACATTGTGGTAAAACCAAAGGCAAAGGGAAAGATCTTAAAAGTAACCAGATTTGGCAGATTCTCTTCCACAGAAACAATTGGGTTGATAGCAAATTCCTGTCTGCTACCTACACAAGGTCATAAGTTCATGGAATAATAGCTTTAGCGTTCTGAGCAAGAATATATATCAACCTAGAACTCTAGATCCAGTTAGCTTATCATTCCAGAGGGAGGGCAAAATTAATGAATTGCCTTGCAAACAAAGAGAAATAGTTACCACTCATAGACTTAAGCAGCTACTGAAGAATATGCTTTAAGAAAAAGGAAATCTGGGGGGCGCCTGGGTGGCGCAGTCGGTTAAGCGTCCGACTTCAGCCAGGTCACGATCTCACGGTCCGTGAGTTCGAGCCCCGCGTCAGGCTCTGGGCTGATGGCTCAGAGCCTGGAGCCTGTTTCAGATTCTGTGTCTCCCTCTCTCTCTGACCCTCCCCCATTCATGCTGTCTCTCCCTGTCTCAAAAATAAATAAACGTTAAAAAAAAATTAAAAAAAAAAAAAAGAAAAAGGAAATCTGGGGCGCCTGGGTAGCTCAGTCAGTTAAGCATCCGACTTTGGCTCAGGTCATGATCTCGCGGTTTGTGGGTTTGAGCCCCACTTGGGCTCTGTGCTGACAGCTCTGTGCTGTCTCCCTCTCTCTCTCCCCCTCCCCTGCTCGCACTCTGTGCACACACTCTCTCAAAAATGAACATTAAAAAAAATGAAAAAACATTAAAAAAATAGTAAAAAGAAAAAGGAAATCATGCCCACAAGACAGGTAAAGCAGGGAAGAAAGTGAGCAAAACTATTGATAATTATGTGACAAAGCTAAGCAAGCACTGGCTATAGTAAACAATTCTAATAATGACTATCACTAGGGCATGAGAAAATGTGGACCCAAAATACTCAAACACAGTAATCTTAAGGAAGGCAGATAATGAAAGTTAAAACATAATTAGGTTCTTGGCCACAGTTCATTCCCCAAGTGATAGGAGAGTAGAGACATTGATGAACTTTAGACCTCAGTGAGTCCAGTATGCATATTAAAATTGTAAAAGTAACCATGCCCCCCCCCAATACAAAATGTGTAACTTCTAAACCAATAGAGGGAATAAAGAGAATAAAGCCTCAATAAAATCCAATAGAAGGCAGGAAATGAGGAAAGGGGAACAAAGAAAAAGAATGGCCAATCATAAAAAAAAGTAAATGTATAATAATCACAATAAATACAAATAAACTAAACTCATCAGTGAAAGGATAGTGTTTTCATATTAAATGAAAAGAAAGAAAAATCCAGCTTAAACATGTGATGCCGAAGGGCTGAGAATAAATAAAACTGAATGACATATGTCAGGAGCATGTCAAATAACACAGCAGATGGTTGTGTAGCTATATTATTATTCGTCAAATTAAACTTTAAGGCAAAAACCACTTTATGAGAAATAAAAGTATATCGGACAATGACAAAAGGAACAACGAACCTACAAGATGTAATAATTATGAACGCTTATAAATTTTACAGCATATTCTCAAAATGTGGGAAACAGAAATTAACTAAATTCTTGAAGAAACTTGACGAATGCCTAAGTATAATGGAAGATTTTAATACATCACTCTCAATAACTGATAAGTAAAATGGATAAAAATTTAGTATGGATACAGAAGACTTTAACTACACAGTTAATAAGCTTGATCTACTGGATCTATGTAGATTCCTGTGTCCAACTGGTAGAGAATACACATTCTTTTCAAGCACTTAATGACCACATGCTAAACCACAAAGCAAATCTTAACAAACTGAAATTAAGCAATAAGACAGAGACAGGATTCTTTGATCACAGTCAGTAAAATTAGAAGAAACTCCAACCTCTCAGTTCATTTGGAAACAAATTTTAACTTTCATGAAAAATAATCAACTATAAAATCCAGGAGAATGATCAGAACCATGGGAGAGAAAGTTTAATAAAGATGCTGGGTACAAGATTAATAGATAAATCTTAATAGAAACAACAAGCGAACATTTAATTCAAAAATAAATTAATAGCAATATTAAGGTGCCTAATAGCACCTTACAATGGCAATTATAAGGTGCCTAAGAAAAACTAACAAAAAGAGCTTTCTGTAAAGAATATAAATATTTACTTGAGGATATACGAGAATATTTAAACGGAGAAATATGCTCGTGGAGGAGAATGGTCTCAAATTCATTAAGAAGTCAAATTTTCCCAGATTAGCCTGTGAATGCAATGCAATTTCAGTTACATTTCCAAAAGGCAATATCCCACAGTTTAAGCCGCTAATAAAATTGCCATCCATAAGGGCTAACTATTTCCAAGACTATTTTGAATAAGGAAAATAATATTAACAATATTAATAAGTGAGGGTATTTACTCTGATCTCTAAAAGATACCACAGATCTCTAAAAACTAAAACAGTGTGGTATGGATAGAAGGAGAAACAAACCAGTGAAACAGAATAGAGTCTAGACCCACACAGAGAGATAGTGTTATAAATCAGAAAGAAAGGATGGAATATTCAATTATTGGTGTGCAAACAATTGTCTTACCATATGAGGAAAGATAAAATTAAATCTTTTTACCTTTCACCACACACAAAGGTAACTTCCAGATGGGCTACAGACTTACGTGTGTAAAAGCAACACTATGAAATTTTTAGAAGAAACTTTAAGAGCATGTCTTTTGAATTTCAATTTAGGATGGAGTTTCTTGAACTATTCACTAAAAGCACAAACAACAAAGGAAAATATCTATGAAGTCTACTAAAACAAAAAAAGTGTCTGTATGATAAAAGACACCATAGACAGAGGAGAGGTAATAAAGAATATAAAATATATGAACAGAAAAAATTACAGAAGAGCAAGATCTAAATGGCCAACATATATGGGTATATCTCTCCCCCCCCCCCAAAAAAATATATGTATATGAACAGTATATATTATAATCTCTCCACATAATCAAGAGAATGTAAATTAAAATCACAATGAGATACTATGGTATATATATTGATAGAAACTTTTTAAGTATATATGTTAATGATGATTGTGGGGAATGGGACCCCGAATACACTGCTGGTGATAATTGATGTACAAGCATTTTGGAAGGTAATTTTACAATACCTAATACACCAAAGGTGAGCACACCCCAGGACCCAGCGACTCTTTGTAGGTGTCCACTCAGAGCATTTGTCACAGAAATGTAGCGGAAGGCAGTTATGAAAGAGTCCATTTCAGTGCTGTTTACAATAGCAAAAAACCAGGCACAACCAAAATGTCTATCAGCAGAAGAAACATTAATAGTATTTTCTTTATTCAATGACTTTTATATAGCAGTTCCACAAATGACCTCAAGCTACCAGCATCAACAGGGTAATCTCAAAAGCATAATATCAACTGAAAGGAAAGTCAGTTGCACAGGGTATGTTGACGATGGTAGGATGATTAGAGAGCGATAGCAACAGCCTCCGTCACTAACATAACACTTTCCATGGGTGGGTGTCACCACCAGTGTTTAGTGTGTACCAATTCAGTTCATCCTCACAGCAGGACCCTGTGTGGTGGTGCCATTATCCCCACTGTATAGATGAGGAACCTGAGACAGAGAGATATGCACTGCGATGTTATTTATGTAAATTCTGAAACATGCAAAAATAGCACGTTTTCTTTATGAATACCTCCATGTGCAAACAAAAATTCACGCGGACGATACATATTGCTTGTGGATAGTGTTTATTTAGGGGAGGGAGAAGGCGGGGGAAGGCAGGATGGCCAGTGAGACTGTAGACTTACCAGTTATGTCTTCTTTAAGACAGAGAAAGGTCTCAAGCAAATTAGACAAAGTGTTAGCATCTGTTCTGCCTCTGAAATCTGGGCAGTGGGTGTACAGATGTCTTCCTTTTTTTTTAATGTTTTTTAAATTATTTATTTTTGAGAGAGAGAGGGAGCACGAGTGGGGGAGGGGCAGAGAGAGAGGGAGACAGAAGATCCGAAGCAGGCTCTGCACTGACAAGTGAGCCCGAGGTGGGTCTCAAACTCAGGACCTGAGCCGAAGTTGGAGGCTCAACCGACTGAGCCACCCAGGCACCCCTCTACAGATGTTTTATACTACTTTCTGTACGGTTTTGAGTTTTTGCCATTTAAAACGTAGAAAGATTTAAAGAATTAAATTTTAGAGGAGAAGGTGAATGGATGGCATCAGCACGGAGCTGGTGCTTAGGTGGGGCCATAAGGGTTAATATGACCTGTAAGCTTGGGAACATAATAATGGAAAATTGAAAAGCAGAAAGAACAGGTTAGAATGGATCCTAATGACGTGCTTATCACCCAGTGTGACTTCCGACGTGTAATTTCAGTTCTCCAAGCTTGTTTCTTCATCCACAAGACAGAATTAATAATACCCCCTCGCAGATTGTGGTGACAAATAGAAAGGAAAGAAAAAAAAAATCTATGTGAAACTAATGTGTCTGATGGTGGCCATCCTGTTTTCCAGAAAAGGAGGCAGGCCTAAGGAAGTGTGTCGGCTGTCAGGGTCCCAGCACAATCCTGGACCAACTTCCGTGGTTGTGCTCCCAGTTTGGGACAAGCAACTGGTACAAGCCAGGCAGGGTCTCAGCTCCAGGGATGGGGGTACACATGTGGTTACCAGGATGGGAACTCCAGACTAAGATAGAAATCAGAAGCCCAGTTATGGGACCTGGGCACAAGCCACACACAGGACAAGCTTGACTGGAGGTTGCAACGAGAGATTTACAGAGCCCAGAGATCTCAGGGTAGAGCTATTCTTGTTGACTTAAAAAAAAAAAAAAAATTTAACACTGTTGTTAGAGTAGTTTTAGGTTCACGGCAAAAGTGGGTACAAGTACAGAAAGTACCTATGTACCACCTGACCCCCACCCTGCCCGCCAGCCTCCCGCCTTATTGACTTTTGAGACTACCTTCAGTGGGCAGACCATTGGTTCTTTCTCCTCTTCGGGTCTCCTTTGTAAGTTTCTTGCCTGTGTGTGTGTACAGGGGAGCGTAGGCTGGAAAATGAAAAGGACAACTTTGAAAGGGGAGCTGAAGACAAGTTCATTCTCGATGCTCCCGATCTGGGGCAGCTGATGAAGATCAATATTGGCCACAACAACAAGGGCGGGTCTGCAGGTTGGTTCCTGTCCAAGGTAGGTTCACTGCCTGTCTGTGGTTCCTGTGGCCTGGGAGGGGGAATTCTGGCTCTTCAGAGGGTATATTTCAGCCCTGACTTCCCTCTCTTGGTCTGTCTGTCTCCACTCTTCTACCTAAGCCTGCTGGCCAACCATACTGCCCGACCCTGCCCACATTACCCCCTTCCCAGAAAGCCCAGGTCTCCCATCGGAATGTAACCAGGGCCTGATCATCCTTCAAGACTCTGCCGTGAAGCTCTCCCTGACTTGCCCACCGGAACCTCTCCCTCCCATGAATGTTTATAACCCTGCCTGTTTAGAGCATTTGTTGGTCCCTAATCGTAAGCTTTCTTGTGACTTATCTTGGGCTGTTGCCTTGCATCTTAGATGCCTTGTAGTCTCACCAACCCAAGACAAGGTAAGAATCAAGAAGAAAGCAAAAAGGCTTCTGGGAAGCTAAAACAGTAGGTTCAGAGCTCGTGAGGAGAGCTCATGCCCCTGGCTTTATCTTGCCCTGTCCTGATTTTGAAGGAGAGACCCCCTCAGACTCTCTCTCATAGCCTAGTGCTCACTTACAGTCCCTTCTAGCAAACTCTTGCCTGCAATTTTAAACCTAAAGTAGAAGATTAGAGAGGGAAAGAGTCCTTGTATTAGGTAGGCCTGTTGAAAACTGTAATGGGGACTCAGAGAAGATAGAAAAAGCCAAAAAATAATGAAAAATCCATAGAAGTCTGAGGTCACTTAGAAAATGGGCTATCAGCTCTTTGCAGATACTTCCCTTCATGAGGCTATCAGTATATTTCAGCTCATTCCAGAATGATAGGGAAAGGTTATTGTATAACATAGTTTTGAAAAATATTTTGAAAAAGCTCTTAGCGCTTAAAACAGAAACCCTTCCAATTTGAGACAATTTGACAATGGAGAATGAGGCTGTCTGATAGGTGAGGTTTTGTTATTGCTTAACTTCATTTACCTTCTAATGTCAGTAGTGGTTGACCTGCAGTTATCAGAAGACTTCTCATCCACACAAAATCCAGATGTGGCAGCTGCTTTCTAGGACACCTGCTTTCTTGCTGTGTCACCATCCTGGGCACTGTGGCTTTCATCCTCTACCTTGTTGCCTCACGATCACATGATGGCTGCTGAGCCTCTAGGCATCTTAAGTGTGTTCCAGACAGGAAGAAAAGGGAAGACCCAAGGGGAAAACCACTTTTTTTTTCCTGGCAAACCTTTCTTTATTTTGAGAGATGCAGTGTCCTCCTTAGGCCTTTTGTCTACATTTCATTGGCCAGAAATGAGTTGTGTGACCAACCTAGCTACAGTGGAAACTGGGACAAATGGCTGGCTTTCCAGCCTTTATAAGAAGAAGGTGATCAGGAAAGGGCTGAGAGCATCCTTTCATGTCTGCCACACTCCTCTCCGTAACTAGCCTGGAAGTTCCTTGAGGGCCTCTCCCCAGCTCTTGGCGTGGGATGGGGCATGAATTGGTGAAGTGAGGAATGGCCAAGGTTCCTTTGGAAAGGAAGGGGTTTGTTTGGCCGTAAGAGCAGCCAGCCTGGTGCCGAACAGGGTTCTAGGAGGCTAAATGCTGCTTGGATTGGAGAAGAAATGGGGCAGGGATCCAGAACGAGAATAGCCAATGAGAGGCCGGGGTGTGTCTCCAGGTTGGAGGAGGGAGAGGAGGCAGGTGCGGTTTGTGACCTCAGCCGGGATGAGGCACAGAGCAGGTACCTCGAAGCCCAGTTCCCTCATCCGGGGAAGAAGAACCATCTGAGTGAAAACCCAGGGTTAGTGCAAAGAGCTGCAAGGTGCACCCCAGGGCCTGGGTGTGGCCTTGACAGGTTTTCCAACTGCCCTCTCCTGAGGTCAGGTTCCTTCTTGGTCACATGGGCCCACTCACCCCACTTCTGTGCTCTCAGAAACCTCATGAAGGAAGTGGGTTTTCGTGCCAGAACAGGCCCCTTTGCAAAAGGAAGGGGCAGCTTAGCAGAGTGAAAACATTTTTTTCTTTTTTCTTTTTTTCCTTTAAGGTGTTGTAGATCTCGTTCCATTGCCTTCTGAAATTTGATATTGAGGCCAAGGAGAATTTTGTTTCTTTCAGGATAATCTGTTCTATTTTGTTTTTCTAGCTGGGATGCTTGCAGAATTTTTTTTTCTTTATATTTATAATAATCTAAATTGGGGGGCTCTGTTAGTTCATTTACGCCCCCATCCTCCTTCCCTCCCTCCTTCCTTTCATTCCTTCATTCCTTCCTTTCTTTTGCTTTTGTTTTTTATTTTTCAGGGACACGATTAGTCTTTACTTTTATGCAAAGGATATTTATTTATTCACAATTTATTTATTTGTAGCTCAGAAAAGAGAATCGCCTGTTATATGCCAGATTCTGGCTTGGATGGCATCTGTTCTGGTCTCTTCTTCAGGAGTAACAATTAACCATTTACGGGCTCTCCATTCTCTGTTTTCCAAAGCTCTCAGCTTCTCTCTTGTTCCTTCCACTTTCTGTTCTTTGCACTCCAGGAGAACGTGTCACATTCCCTCACCCTGTCCTGGATTGGCTCCCCCATGCCGTGCTGTCCAGTCCCTTCCTTCTCCTACCAGTGTGCATTCCATTCTAATTCTGAGTGTTTCTCAGAATTTACATGTTTGTTGTAAAAGGTTAGGAACATTTACATGTTCATTGTAAAAGGTTAGGAAATAGAAATAAACAAAAAATAAGGTAAACCTAAACCACCACGATTTCGCCACCCAGAGATGACCAGTGTTCGTGTTTTGATGCAGGTCCCCTCCAGCTATTTTTCTATGAATTAATATACATGTATCATTTTTACAAGCTGCGGTGTCTCCACTTTGAAATAGAACGTGCATATGTCCCCACGTTATTTAAATAGAGTGACATGAGGGTTTTACAGTGCAATTTGTTAATGAGTCCTAGAGTATTCCTTTTTTTAAAATTTTTATTTTTGACAGAGAGAGAGAGAGAGACAGAGCATGAGCGGGGGAGGGGCAGAGAGAGGGAGACACAGAATCCGAAGCAGGCTCCAGGCTCTGAGCTGTCAGCACAGAGCCCGACGCGGGGCTCGAACTCACGGACCGTGAGATCGTGACCTGAGCCGAAGTCGGACGCTCAACCGACTGAGCCACCCAGGCACCCCTAGTCCTAGAGTATTTCAATGCACAGATATAACATGACTTATTGAATCAGTCTTCTTTTGTTGAACATTCTTTTCCTCAAAATTATTGATACTATAAAGAGTGCTGTCACAAACATTCTTATAGCTTATATTTATGCACATCTAGGATTACTTCTTACGGTAAATTCTGAGGAGTTGGGTACAGGGCTTGCAGAATTGTGAGAGCCTTGACAGATTTGCTGCTCTATAGTTTCCTTGATATTTTTCCTTCTTTAGTCTGGTTCCCTTTTACTATCATCTTTTGCCTTTTCAACGCGGCCACTGCTGTCTTAAATATGTTTAGTCCTATTTCATAAAGACCAGTCTTCTTGTATTCCATTAAGCGTGTGTGTTCCCCTCAGTTCTTGTACTGTATCCAGCGTGAGGCCGTTTGCAGAGTTCTCCCCTTCTTCTGGTTCTTTGGAATGATGTTCCCACCTTCCCTCCCTCCTTGTCTCCCTGCTTCCTTCCTTTCTTTTTCTCCTCTTATGTGCTAATCAGGCACTATTTTCAACCAGAAGGCCAAGCACTTGGCTCCTTTCAGGATTAGATTGGTTGTTGTTCTCTGTGCAGCCGTATTGTGTGCAGGGTGAGTTCAGGGTCTGGTAAGGCAGGCCTCCACCCGTCCCCCCCAGTGCTAAGGTGGGTGTCCTCAAAGGTTCACGGTCTTCTGACAGACTCCTGACAGCCTATTCCTGTAACTTAAGCCAAACCAAAAGGCTTCCTGGGGATAAGACATGAAACCAATTTAAGCGCTTCACAGGTCAGTATGCCTGGATTTACTTGATACTTTCCTGAGGAAGAGAGGGAGGAGGGGTTTAGATCTCAGGCAGGGCGGGTGCAAGCCCGAAGCCAGAGGATGGGGGAAAGCACTGTGTCACCATACTGGGGACAGCCAGCTCTAGTGTTCTGCCTCCCCACCTCTGGCCATGTGCTGCCCCTCCACAGTTTACAAGGACCAAGGACTGATCCGCTGGCCCTCAGCTCCCCAGGGACACCAGTTAAAGGGGCTGCTGAACTGCCCGAGTTTCCAGATTTGACACTTGCACAGAAAGTGCCCTTCTTCCTCAGAGTTGCCAGGCTGGTTGCCTTGGACTTCACAGGACAATTGCTCCTTGGGTATTTACGTTCAGGGGCTTGGTGGATAAACCTAAAAGCCAATATAATTATCCACTTCACAGGTGGTCTCCCTTCTAGTCAATTGCCCACATATGCTTCTCAGCCCAGGGGTATGGCCCCTGGGGTGACCAACACCCCCTGTCCCCTGTGTTGCACCCTCTCCTGGAGCATAGGGGGCTGGCATCCTCCTCTCCCCCGGCTCTTGCTTCGCGACCCATGGCTTGGGCCCTCACGTGGGGTTAGTCCACAACTGTGATCAGCTCAGATGGTCATAGCGCTTCAGAAGAGCAACAATCACAAAATGGCACGTCACACTCCAATGGGCCTTGTCCTTGGTCCATCTGCTGCAGTAAAGAGACTTGCCCAAGGCCTTGCAGCTCTTCAGTGGCCAGCCTGGCACTTACCCTGGTCCTCCGCACTCCAGGTCTGGACTCCCTCCCCTGCGTCACGTGTTAGCCCGTCCAGGTCGGGAGATCGATCACCCGCTGCATGCTGTAGGTGGTATAACGGCAGCCCGCACCACAGGCTCCAGGAGGAGGAGGAGACCAAGGCTCATGGAGCTGATCTTAGGGACATCAGGAAGCTCAGTGTGTCCTTCTGTTACCAGATAAAACTCAACAGTCAACAAACATTTGTGTGGCTACCAACGGCAGCTGTTGTGATAAACATCATTCTTCTCTTTTTGCTTTATTGTTTTTGAGAGAGGCAGCACAAGCAGGGGAGGAGCAGAGAGAGAGGGAGACAGAATCTGAAGCAGGTTCCAGGCTGTCAGCGCAGAGCCCAATGTGGGGCTCGAACCCACAAACTGCAAGATCAGTGACCTGAGCTGAGGTCAGGCGCTTAACCCACTGAGCTGCCCAGGTGCCCCAAGCATCACTCTTCTTGAAAGAATAAGACAAGTCCCTAAATAATTATACTTACTATACCCATATACCCCTAAATTTCTGGGAGAGTCCAGCTTTCAGTGAACATTCTGTCATGAGAGTCCCACAAGTAAAGTAATGTCGATCAGATCAGATTTCCTGGCTTGAAGAGTAGAAATCAGAATTACCATGACTTTAATGCCAAGCAGGATGAGATAAAAGTCTTGAGTAAGGAACACACCAAGGTGGTGGGGGTGAGCTGCGTCTCACTGGGCAGCAGGGGTGCCCTGGAGCTGGGCCATGAAGATGGGTAGGGGTTTGCCAGGAGGGGCAGGGAGGAGGACTCCTGTGGTCAGATGAGGAGGAGCCAGAGGGCGAGGCAGGGATACTGAGTGGATCTGGGCCAGAGCACAGGGCTCAGAGGACTGAGAAGTGGGAAGTCATGTTAGGGAGGAAGGTGCGGGCAGGACCACTGCAGGCCCTGATCATAATAAGCCATCAGAGGCCTTCACTGAGCAGTAGCCTGAGGTGGTGGGGGGTGTGTGGGTGGGCTCAGAAGAGAGGGAGTGCAGAGGGTGGAGAGAATCCTAGGCTGTCACCATTCAAATGCTGCCATTTACACTTATTTATATTATGGGACATCGTTTTATAGTTTTTCAGTGTGGTGGCTGAGACCTGGACCATATGGGGAAGGATAGCCTCTTGACAGGGAGAAGATCTCACCTTCCCTTGGTGGGCCTCAGTTTCCCCCAAGGAACATTCATTTGCTTTTCCACAAGCTAGATGCTGAGATTTATTTTAGTGGGTTCATAAACTCCGAAAGTCTTCCTCCTTTTTTCTCCTGTGTCAGAACTTACCTGGTCTTTGCCCTTTGATCTTAGAACTCTGGAAGGAAGCCACAGTTCTCCAGTGGTTCTTGAAATGTGATGATGGCTGCCTATGGGTCACAGGTTACTTTTACTGGATAACATATATGCGTTTTTAGTCTTTATTTTGAGAAAGAGGGCACAAGCGCAAGCAAGGGTGGGGAAGAGAGAGAGGGAGAGAGAGAATCCCAAGCAGACTCCATGCTGTCAGTGCTGAACCCGACTTGGGGCTCGATCTCATGAACCATGAGATCATGACCTGAACTGAAATCAAGACTCGGATGCTTAACCGACTGAGCTGCCCAGGTGTCCCCATTTATGCATTTTTAAAGGAAAGATTGAAAACCCCTTGAAAGCAGAGGCTTGTTTTACATTCTTTGCCTGCCCTCATGCCTGGTACATAGTGGGTACGCTGTGTGGACCACTCAGATTGTGCACATCTCGGGCACCTTGGTGCATGAGTGTGAGGGAGGGGACCCTTCATCCTCCTCAAATTGCTGTGTGTGTGGGTTTCACTTCTGCCCAGAACAGGCCTCTGTTCTAATAGGTTATATAAAATTGGTGCACATTTTTTTCAGTGTAGAGCAGGGAGAGCTGTCATGAATCATACGTGACACTCCCCATCGATCTAAAATCTAGTGACTCCAGGACCCATGCCATGTGCTCACACGGGCACGTTTACCTTGCAGGGCGGGGCGGAAATGAAGGCCCCAAGGCCCTGGATCATCTGAGTGTATCTCTAAACCATCGGGAAGAATAGGGAAGAAATGACCCCTGCTTGGGCAGCTCCATCTTTTCCTCCTCTTCTTTGGGGTAGAAGAATAAGCTACTTTTACCATTGGCTGGTCCGATCTTATGACTCTGCTATGTCCTTGCGGCTGCTGAAGACAGTGGGTTCCACCGTGGACAGGCCTTCTCTGGCTGCGGCCTCGTCTCCCAGGCGGCTCGTGACCCCTCCTTGCCCTCTTGCCTCTCAGAAGGCCAGCGCTGCCTGGGGGCTTTCTGCCCATGGAGAGTATTCCTCCAGGAGATAATGGTTCTTGCTTTTTATTAGGTCATTGCTTCTGACTGTCTGTCTGTCTCTCACACACACAGTGTCTGTCTCTCTCTCTCTCCCCTTTCCTGCCTCCAAGAATGTGCTTCTATCAGTCATGGTGAGGGGCGTTTCTATTTCCCCAGTCCTATTTTACAGCGGTCGCTGCCACAACAACAGAATCTGGGTAACAGTGGTCTGGAGGGAACACCACCATTTCATTCTCTTAGCGAAAACCATTCCTGACATGTCCTGGATTCTTGAAAGGAACTCCATGAAATCCCAGAGGTGTGTGGGCAACTTGTAAATGGAAGTGGGAGAGCCGCTCACTCCTCCCTCGGAAGGGGCTCTTGGTTATGACTGTCTAAGCATCAGGGGTCATGAGTGAGCCACAACCCAGCCAGCAGAGGCCAGGACGCCTCTGAGAGAACCCGCTCCCCACCCCCCACACCCCTGTACAGTCTTTACATACGGCAGTCGGCATGTGGTCATTTCCCTCCCTGCCTCCCCTTCTCTGCTCCTGCCCACTGAAGGATCACCGTCTGCTACCAGATGTGCTCCCAGATACCCTGCTCCCCGGGAGCCAGCTTCCTCCAGCCTCATCTTGTAGACCTTGGGGCCAAAAGTTTTGATGAATAATTGTTTACATATTTTAATATGCATCTAGAAAAGGTTTTTTTTAATTTTTTATAATTTTTTTAATGTTTATTTTTGAGAGAGAGAGAGAGACAAAGCAAGGGAGGGAAGAGAGAGAGGGAGACAGAGAATCCCAAGCAGTCTCCCAGCTCCGAGCTGAGCTGTTGGCACAGAGCCTGACGCAGGGCTCGGACTCATGAGCCACGCAAGATCATGACCGGAGCTGAAGTCGGACGCTTCACCCAGGCACCCCTAGAAAAGTTTAAGACCTGTTCATGGACTCTGATACTTTCTGCACCAGTATTTAACCTCTCATCATCTCTCTTGGCCCTTCTTTGTATTTAGTATTTTGGAAAATCTAATTTTTCCAAAAATGTATTCAAATATTGTCTCTTTCCTTCGTGGCTCAGCTAGTTTTGTCTTGTAGAGGTAGTTAATGATACACGTTCTATTTCTCAGATTAGCTAAACTTCTCAGGTGAGGAATTTCCATCAGACACCAGGCCAGTAGGGGGCCCTTTATTGATGACAACTGTGAGGGTGGTATTGATGATGAGCTGTGAGGGTGGTGTTCTCGCTCTTGAAACCGTGGCTGGTACGCTAGTCTGTGAACACTGAAAGACAGAGATGGTGAATCTGTATGCCAAGGTTTATTAGTAGGCTTGATAGCTTCTCTGATAAACGAAGTCCTGTTTTCCTTCACTCTGCTTTTCCAACTTTGTGGGAGCCAGAGTGAAGGGGGTTAGGAGGCAGGCTGAAGCCTCAGACCTTTGTCATTGACTCCCCAGTCTCCCCCTAACACGGAGATGAAAACCACCGAGAAATGTGCAGATAGAAATGTTGTGAGAGGCTGGACTTTGACAGCAGAGCCCTCTCTGGCCTGTGCCACAGTGGCCTCCAGGTGCTCAGCTTTAAAAGTACAGACACTCCATCAAATCAGCAGGCTCTGAAGGGTGACTCACACCAACCAAACTCACAAGGGACTGATTTATAACCCAAAGCCTGAATGCTGGATATATCTGAGGAGAGAAGGCTGGGAGGACAGTGGCTTCCAGTCACTGGTTCAGGCCACTGGCTTTTCCCTAGTGGGTGGTATCCTTAGGAAAACAGCTCTTAGCCCAGAAAGTTCTTTTTTTGAAAACGGGATTAGAATAGGGTGAGATGGCTTCAGGCAGCCCAGTGTGTGCCCTGTTTCCACACTGCAGACATTTTGATCTTAGGAAGGGAGTCTTTCATTGAAATCGCCACCCCCCCCCACCCCCCGCCGCCCTTGGGCAATCTTGGGAACACCTGGGCAGACACTTTCACTTTCCAACTCACCCTGTCTCCAGATGCTTCTGCCTGCACAGGGCTACAACTGGGGGAGAGATTCTAGTTATTGATGAGTCTGCTTATCTTAGAGTGGGTTTTCAGTTGGGCTCCTGGCACGCTTGAAAGGGCCTTTCAGCTCCTTGGTAAACTCTGAAAGACATTCTTATCTCAGCCTCGCCAGCCTGGCCCACATGTGAGTGCCCTGTGGGAGGCTTTGTAGACGGCCACTTCCATTATCCTTGCTATCAGTGGCTGATGTTTTCTGACCTGATCACCAGACCCTGGGATTCTGTGTGCCTCATTTGGGGCTTGTAATTCTCCTTGCGTGGACTCGGCTTCTCACCGAGGGTAGGGTCCCAGGCTTCAGCAGGTGGGGAAGGTGATGCTCTCGTTGCAGTCTGTAAATCCAGGCTTCACACCCGGGTCTCACAGGGCACATCCTGCCAAATTTCCTGCACTTAGTTGTGAAAATGATCTGCAGCAGAGGAGGGAATAGTGGCTCAGTCATTCAAGTAGGAGGTACTTGCCAGTCGTCCCCATATGCCTCTCAGTGCTTTGCAAAAGGCATGTGCTTGTGCTAAGCTTTCCCTGGGCCACAAAGAAGGTGAGAGTGTGTTCTTAGAGTGCATTCAAGTGATGGAGGTATTCGATCACCAGGTGCGCTGTTAGTGACCCTTGCCGTCCCCACCCTCGCTTCTCCTTCCCAGATTGTCATTGAAGATTTTGGGAACAAGAGAAAATATGACTTCCCTCTTAACCGCTGGCTGGCCTTGGATGAAGATGACGGCAAAATCCAAAGGGATATCTTAGTGGGCGGAGCTGAGACCACAGGTAGAACTGAGAAAGGGGAAGCACGATTGGCTGGTATTTCACTTTCTGCCTGAGGTTCGGTGTTCTCCTTGGTGGGCCTGGAGGCCTGTGATCCAGCAGGAGCCAGCCACTCCTCCTGCTCTTGAAAGTGTTCCGTCCCTTTGTGCTGGAGCCCGAGGCTCTGCTGATGCCAGAGGAGGCGGGGGAGGTGCTCCTGAGCAGATACTAACTTTCAGGGCAGAAGAGATTAGCCACTAGGTGAAGCTGGGATGTGAACTCCTGTTCGCAGTGGATGAGGGTGTGGATTTACTCTTAGCTCCTCTTACTATTGCGTGCTTACTGTATGCCAGGCCCCCTAGGCACTTGACCCGTTTTGTCCCCTTTAACCCTCACAAGGACCCCGTAATATAGAAACTGTTATCATTTCCATTTCACAGAGGAGCAAACTGAGTCACATAGGCATTGAGAGACCTGTCCAAGGTCACGCAGCTGGCAAGTGACAGATCCGGATTCGGGCTGCCACCTTAGTCTCCACCCTGTGCGGATTCCACAGAAAACCCGCACCTCCCAGCACGGGAGTTTGTGGATGTTCCGGAACATCAGTGTCGTGAATGTGCCCATCTGAGAACGTGCTCTGCTGCACAGCATCCTGTTGCTTAGCACTGCACAGAGAAGAGGTCCAAGTCCTGGGGCACAGTATGCAAACTGCTTCATGGTTTGGCTGCAACATATGTGTCAGCTGAATCTTCCAGCATCTTGTGTCACTTCCAGATGCTCACCTGTCTCGCTCCACCTCATCAGCACACCTTTTGCTCTTTCCTGAACCTACACCCCCTTTACCCTCCTTCTGCCTCCTTCTGCCTCATCCACTTGTCTTCTGCTTCTGCTGGGGGGTGGGGGAGGGAGCTTCTCTCCCCTCGCCTGGCCCTCTCCTCATTCGTGGCTTCCCCCACCCCGCCCTGAGCTGCTGGCCTTACTCTTTCTCTCACTTTATCTTTAGAATATCTTTCTCCTCAGCCTGTAATGCCATTTCTCTTCTCTACACTCCTCAAATTCCTGCTCCCTGTCACTCCCTCTGAGCCCTCCCTCCTTCCTGTAGACAGGCACTCCCTCCCTTCCTTTGCACCAGACACTTGGGCAGACCTTGACTGCTATCAGTTAGGAAATCACACGTTCCTTTGCTCCAGCACTTTCCAGCCTTGCACGTTATTTGTAACTGAAGCTTGCATATTATTTACTCAGAAACATAGGAGGGGCGCCTGGGTGGCTCAGTTGGTTAAGCATCGGACTCTTGATCTCAGCTCGGGTCTTAATCTCAGAGTCGTGAGTTCAAGCCCGGTGTTGGGCTCTGCACTGGGCATGAAGCCTACTTAAAACAAAACAAAACAAAACAAAACAAAACAAAACAAAACAAAACAAAACAACAACAAAACCAGATCCCAGAATGGGTCTGCTCTGACCCCTTTAACCATATCACTCTTACTGACCTCCAGTGGTAGAGGAGAAGGAGAAATGTCTGTCAAAGGCTGGGAATTACTGGTAGCCTGGGCCATGGGATTATGTACTGGGTGTGTTTTGGAGAAACAGAGCTGGAGACACCATTTGTTCATCTTCTAGTCTCCCTGAGGCCTTGCATGTAGTAAGCACTCAGCGTTTGTTGAACAAAGGAAGGTGTAAACGTTTCAATGAATCACGCATCCCGTAGCTGCATGTGGCTAGCTCCAAAAGACTTTCAGGATTTTCATTTCCCTGGGTCCGGGGCTAGGGGTGAGGCAGGGGGTGGGGTGGAGGGGTGTGTGCCTGTACGTTATTGCCTTAGACTCCAGAGCAAAATGGAGGGAGGCCAGACCTTAGCAGAGTTTCCTGTCCAGATGCTGGTCTTTGGTGTTTTCTCTTACTCAGTCCCATGTCACAGCTTAATCTCCCTTTGCTGGCTCTTGCCCAGAACTTCATGTCCTCGTCTCACCTCCCGACTGACCAAAACCTCAAATGGCCTGACCACAATGTGCTCTCCTTCCCTCACTCTTTCCTCAACCCAGCACGTCAGGCTCAGACATTAGTGCCCTCTATTAAAAGTTATCTTTTTAAGTTATGAGCAAAAGAGCAAGCAAAATGAATCAGCTAGCCCCGAATATAAATCTCCATTAATGGAGTTGACTATTATAATTAAATCAGACATAACAGAATTCATCCGGCAGCTATTAATAATATGCACATGGTAATTAACATTAATAACAAGTACTATTCTTAGCCAACTCAAATTCCTCCTTCTCTCTGTTAGTTTCTTGTAATCAGGGCTGGCAGCTTCTTAGGGTAATACCTGCAGTTTATTCCTAAACTCAGATACATTGACACACAAACTGAAAAAAGAGCACAAAGCGGAGAGGGGCACTGGATGTCATCTGGGGAAGGAGGACGAGGGGGGAATGAAGACGTGTGGAAGAGGGAGGGCCTAGGGAGGCGGTAGCCAGGGAGGGGAGACTTGGGTGGGATTTTGTAATCAGCTGGCACTAACTCTCTCCTTCCCTGTTGCTTCCACACCAGCTATTTCATATATTGTCACCGTCTTCACTGGGGATGTCCGGGGTGCCGGGACCAAATCCAAAATCTACTTGGTTATGTATGGGGCCAGAGGGAATAAGAACAGTGGGAAAATCTTCTTGGAAGGCGGTGTGTTTGACCGTGGCCGCACAGACATCTTCCACATCGAGTTGGCTGTCCTCCTTAGCCCCCTGAGCCGGGTCTCCATCGGACACGGCAATGTAGGCGTCAACAGAGGCTGGTACTGTGAGAAGGTAAGGGATGCCCAGGGACGGCCCTTTCCTGATTCAACCCCTCTCTTCTTTAACTTGAAAATACAAACTCTGACCTGCTTCCTGCTTCCTGCTTGTGTTGGACCAGCTACAGAGCACATGGGCAATCCCTTTCATTGGGCAATTGGATTGGTAACATGCCCGTCCATCTTGTTCTGCTTATGATCAGGAATGAGGGCTGCACTGTGCACGTATCCAAGGGCCAGACTGCAGGATAGCTTATCCAGAGGTAGTAGTTGATAGTTACAAACTATCCTGATTCTTGGTGTAGTGTTTCACTTCACCTTATAAATCTGTCAATCAGCAAGTATTTTTGAATATATGTTTGCATTGTGGAATACTTCTGCTTTAAAGCATATACTCAATGAAAGTAAACTATAGATAATGATAAGAAAACAAATATACATTTTGTCTACCACCCTACTTAAGAAATACTTTTCCAATACTTTTGAAACTCCACTGTGCCCTTGCCCAATCATAAAATTTTCTTTTCCCCAAAGAGCATACACTATTATGAATTGTTACCTATGTATATATTATTTGTATGCAGCAGTTTTCATTCAACACTGTGCTTTAGACATTCATCTGAATTGGTAACAGAAACTGTAGTTCATCAATTTCACATTCATTGCATTGCATAATCAGTCACCATTTATTTGTTCTTTAATTTACAGACATTTTGGGGTTGTATTTCTTGATATTTGCTAATATAAACAATGTTGCCATGACATTCTTATACATCTTTGTACAAACATCCAGTTGGTTGATAGTATATGTTCAAGTATCTTTTCGTAGCTTGCCTACAATGTTCTTTGAGCAAGGGAAGATTTAATTTAGAAATGCTTTATCCAGGGGCACCTGGGTGGCTCAGTCGGTTAAGTATCTGACTTTGGCTCAGGTCATGATATCATGGTCCACTGTTGGGCTCTGTGCTGACAGCTCAGACCCTGGAGCCTGCTTCGGATTCTGTGGCTCCCTCTCTCTGCCCCTCCCCTGTTCACGCTCTCTCTCTCTCTCTCTCTCTCTCTCTCTCTCTCAAAATAATAAATACAAATTAAAAACAATTTAAAAAACCCTGTAATTCTTTTAAAAATATAGATTCCTTGACTACAATGCAAGTTTACTGAGTCAGAATTTCCAGGTAATTGGGATATTCAGATAATTCTTATCATTAAGGAAGTTTCAGAATCACTGATTTACTAAATAGTAATTCTTTCTCAACTGTTCTAAAAAGGCAATTTAGTCTCATCAAATTCCCCAAATGTATGGTTTTGCCTCTGAGCTTTTTTGTCTGTTCCATTTATTGATTTAATTTTTTCCGACACTGATACAATACTCACTCTCATCATTTCATATCTTTATGTAAGTCTTGGTATCTTCTAGGACAAATTGACTCATCGTATTCATCTTCCTTAGGATTGTATTGATATTCATGGCTCTTAACCCTTCCATAGAAATTTTAGAATTTTCTTGCCAAGTTCCATGAAGAATTATGTTCAACAGAATTCAATTGGATATGTAGATCCATTTGGAAGAATTGATGTCTTTACTAAGTACTTTTTATATGTATGAACATTATGTACCTCTTAAAATTTCGGTCTTCTTTAATATTTAGGTCTTCTTTAATATTTCCCCTTTTTTCCCCTTACTTTAAAAGTTTATTTATTTTGAGAGAGAGTGAGAGAGAAAGCACATGTGTGTGTGAGCCGGAGAGGGGCAGAGAGAGAGGGAGAGAGAGAATCCCAAGCAGGCTCCCTGCTATCAGTGTAGAGCCCAACAAGGGGCTTGATCTCACCAACTATGAGATCATGACCTGAGCCGAAATCAAGAGTTGGATGCTTAACCGACAGAGCCACCCAGGAGACCTAGTGTTTTTCTATAGTTTTATATCTTTCTTGATAAAGATCTTGCGTGTCTTTGTTAGATATATTCATAGAGGGCTTATAATTTTTGTTCCTATTATAAATGATATCAATTTAAAATTATATTTTTAAACTATTTGTTTAAAATAGAAGAAATAGAAATACTCTGTAGAAATAGAAGTACTTTTGTGCATTGAGCTTACAAATAGCCATCTTACTAAACTTTAATTAATTATAATTTGTCTACAGATTTTGGGAGAAGTTTCTTTATAGAAACTTTGTTGTTTGTGAATGGTGACAGTTTGGTTTCTTTCCTTCCAAAGCTTATATTTAATTTTTTTTTTTTTTTTGTATTTGACCACATGAGCAGTACAGTGCTGAACAGTAGGGTTAATAGTAGACATCTTTGTTTTGGTTTTGATTTTACAGGAACTGCTTCTAATTTTCTATTGAGGTAATTATGATTTTTGAGGGGTTTGGTAGATAGTCTTAGATTAGATTAGGAAATCTATTTCTGTATTGTTCAAAGTTTTTATTATTTATTGTTGAATTTTATGTAATGCTTTTTCTGCATTTAATGCTCTAGTCATGAAGCTTTTCTCTTTTACTTGTCAATTTGGTGAATTAGGACTGCATTTTCTAGTGGCAGACCAACTCCGAATTTCTTTAAGACAAACTTGGTCATAAAAGGTTTTAATTTTACATGCTTCTGGAATTGGTTTTCCAGCATTTTATATAGAATTTTTGTGTATATGTTTATGAAGGGCATGGCCCTTATTTTCCTTTCTCCTATAGTCCTTGGCAGGTTTGATCCTGGCATGGAATGAGAAATACTGTCTTTCCTGAAAGAGGGTGTATAAAATTGCAGTGATCTGTCCCTCAAAGTTTGGTTGCAGTCTCTTACAAAATTGTGTGTGTGTGTGTGTGTGTGTGTGTGAGAGAGAGAGAGAGAGAGAGAGAAAGAGAGAGAGAAATTACTGATTTAAAAAGTTGTTGTGTTTGTTTTGCTGGTTATAGAATTATTTAGGCTTTCTATTTCTTCTCGAATGTTTTATTTATTTATTTTTAATTTTTTTAAATGTTTATTTATTTTTGAGAGAGACAGAGACAGAATGCAAATGGGTTAGGGGCAGAGAGAGAGGGAGACACAGAATCCGAAGCAGGCTCCAGGCTCTGAGCTGTCAGCACAGAGCCCGACGCGGGGCTCAAACTCATGAGCCGTGAGATCATGACCTGAGCTCAAGTCAGACGCTCAAACGACTGAGCCACCCAGGCGCCCCATCTTCTCGAATGTTTTAATGAGCTGTATTTTTCTTGGAATTTGTATGTTTATAGGTATCAAATGTATTGGCACTTACAATGTTAGTCTTATACAGCATTCCCTTATCTTTTTAACTTCTGCTGCATCTATAATTATGATCCCCTTTTTATTTCTAACATCATTTGTTCATGCCTTCTTGCTTTTTAAAAATAGCATTCTCACAAAAAGTGTGTTTAGTCGTTTTAAATAATCAACATTTAGCTTTGTTTATAGTCCATTTTATCTCTATTTCCATCTTGTCGGTTTCTGTTCTCTTAATTTCTCTGGGTTTCTGTTGTTGCTATTTTTCTAAATTCTTTTTTTTTTAATGTTTATTTTTGAGAAAGAGCATGTGAGCGGGGAGGTGCAGAGAGAGAGGGAGACAGAGGATCTATAGTGGGCTCTGTGCCAACAGCAGAGTGCCCGATGAAGGGCTCGAACTCACGAACTGTGAGATCATGACCTGATGAGCTGAAGTTGGACTCTCAACCGACTGAGCCACCCAGGGGCCCCATTTATTTTTCTAAATTCTTAAGTTGGATTCTTAGCTCATTAATTTTTAGCCGACTTGTTTTCTCATATAAGCATTTGATACTATAACTTTGCCTCAGAGTAGTGCCCTAGCTGCACCCCACACATTACACTATGGAATATTTTTATTACCATTCAGTTTAATTTTATTGCTTCATTTAAAAATCAACTTTGTTGAGGTATAATTGACATAGAATTATACTGTGCAGTTCTATGAGTTTTGACAAATTCATGTACCATGTAACTATTACCAGAACCGATACACAGAAATTTCCATCACTGCAACCTGTTTCTTGTGCTCCACCCACCCCCATCAGTCTATATGGCTCGAAACACTAACATGATTTCAGTCACTAAAGATTAGAATTGTCTTTCTTAGCATTTAATATAAGTGGAATCATGCAGCGTGCACTCCTGTGTGTGTGTATGCGCACGTGTGTGTGTGACTTCTTTTACTCAGTATAATATTTTTGATATTTATCTGTGTTGTGTTGCATATTAGTAATTTATTATTTTTATCACTAAGTATTATTTCATTGTTAGGGTTTACAAGTTCATTCATCCATTCAACTGTTTGTGTACATTTGGGTCACTTCCAGTTTTTGTTCTTTGTCTGCTATTATGAGCAGAGCTGCTATGAAAAATCATGTACAAGTCTTTGTATGAGCATGTTTTTAATTTTTTTGGGTAAATACCTAAAAGTGGAATATCTGGATCCTATGGTAGATATACACATATCTTTTTAAAGATCTCCCAAGCTGGTTTCAAGTGGCTATACTGTTTTGTATGCCCATCTGATGTATGAGAATTCACTATCGCTTGATATTGTCAATCTTTTATTTATTAGCTATTATAATGGGCATATCATGGTATTTGATTGTGATTTTATTTTATTTTATTTTATTTTATTTTATTTTATTTTATTTTTTCCAACGTTTTTTATTTATTTTTGGGACAGAGAGAGGCAGAGCATGAACGGGGGAGGGGCAGAGAGAGAGGGAGACACAGAATCGGAAACAGGCTCCAGGCTCCGAGCCGTCAGCCCAGAGCCTGACGCGGGGCTCGAACTCACGGACCGCGAGATCGTGACCTGGCTGAAGTCGGACGCTCAACCGACTGCGCCACCCAGGCGCCCCTTGATTGTGATTTTAATTTACATGCCTCTGATTACCACTTACGTTGAACATTATTTTCATGTGGTTATTGGTCATTTGTATATCTTTTGTGAAGTATCTTTTGACTATCTAAATTTTTTTTGTCTTTTCATTACTAATTTATAAGAGCTATTCATATATTCTTGATAGAAGTATTTTGTCAGATATATCTCTATATGTTTGTGGTGTATTAAATATAATCTCCCAAAGTGTGACTTACCTTTTCATTTTCTTTTTTTTTTTTAAGTATATTTATTTATTTTGAGAGAGCAAGAGCGAGCGAGCAAGGGAGGGGCAGAGAGAGAGGGAGAGAATCCCAAGCAGGCTCCACACTGTCAGTGCAGAGCCCCATGTGGGGCTCCATCTCACAAATTGTGAGATCATGAACTGAGCTGAGATCAAGAGTTGGATGCTTAACTGACTGAGCCACCCAGGTGCCCCTCCTTTTCATTTTCAGGACAATGTTTTCTGAAGAGCAGAAACTTTCAATATTGATGAAAGGCAATTTGTCAGCTTTTTCCTTTATGCTTTTTTATTTTTGCTTTATGCTTAGTTATTGTTCTACTTAAAATTTTTCTGTGACCCATTAGCTATTTTGAGGTGTGATTTTTAGGTTTTAAATACATGTTCTTTTGTTGTGTTTTGTTATTTATTTCTAATTTAATATCATTTCAACCAGCAAACATAGTCTGTATGATGCCATTTAAGGAGATTTGAAATTTATTTTACAATGCATGTTCAATTTGCGCATTTGTTCCTAGAGTTGAATTTAAGATTTTGAGTTTATATATTAAATTCAGTTTATTAATACTTTTATTATTTGAATTATCTATTTCCTTACTAGCATTTTATTTGATCTATTAATTACTAAGAAAGATGTGTTGAAATTTCTCACATGAGTGTTAGATATTTCAATTTCTTATGGTAGAGCTAACAGTTTTTGCTCTATATAGTGTGAGGCTATGTTATTAAGTGTGGAGTTACTATAGCCTCTTGGTGAATTAACTAAATCTTTACCATAATCCAGTCTGACACCATCTGTCTTTTAACTGGCAAACTTAGTCCACTTATATTTATTGTACTTTCTGGCATGTTGGTTTTTCTACTTTTATAGTTTTTGTTTCTTTTGGATTGGTTGTTTTTTTCCCTTGATACTAAATTAGAAATTATATTCTATTTCTGGTTTGTGGCAAACCCAAAATTCAGTTACCATCTCTACTTTCTTTTTGGCAAGGACCTTGAAAATCTCTAATGGTAATAACCCTGCATCTGGGCCTCATGCTATTCTCACTTAGTGTTTTAGCTTATTTTAAATTATTTTCAAATCCACACGTGAGATACAGTTGTGTAGAATCACTGTTTAGATTTACCTACATGCTTGCCAGTTTGTTTGCTTGCCATCCCTTCTTGCATCAGAGACCTTATTTCTGGTGTCCATTTTCTTCTTCCTGAAGTTCACACTTTAGAAGTTCCTTTGGTTAGGGTCTGTTGGTGGTGGGCTCTGTTTTTGTTCATTTGGGAAATGTTTTTATTTCATCCTCATTCTTGAAAGATAATTCTGGAGTACAGAATTCTAGATTGAGCTATTTTGCCCCTCCCCTCCCCCAGGCATTTTCTGGCTTCTGTTAGTCTAATTGCTGTCAGCTCTCTTTTCTGTCCTGATGCTCTTATCTTCTTTTTGTCTTTGGCATGCTGGTGCTTCTCTTTGACACATCTAGGTGTCCCGACACATCTAGGTGTCTGTGTATTACTACTTATTCTGCCTGGGACCAGGCTTATGGTAACTAATTCTCAGGGAAGATTATTATTATCTGTCTGGAGCAAAGGCAGAGAAGATAGGATCCCTTTGCAGATGTTCCCCTCTCTACCTTTTTTCTGAGGGAGCAGCTCCTTCAAGTGTTTCTGCTTATTCAGGATTTGTAGTTCATATCCTCCAGTTTGCAAAGCCCAAGGGCTAGCCTCCTGCTTCCAATTGGCTGTTGATTTCCTGATCTCTGAGTGTCTGGTATTGTCTTTTCGCTTTTGGTGCAGCACCAACTTTAGCCTTCACATATACCCATTCTCTTGGCTTCTGCTTACTCTGAATTTTGCTGGCTCTTATGGCCTTTCTGTAACTTCTTGTCAGCTCAACAATGTATATAAAATGATATTTCCTGTTATTTATATGGCCTGTGGGTATTTTGCAGTGGTGAGAGGCTTTTCAGACTACCTTGTTTGTTGGACTACCTATTCCAGAAGTAGAACTTTTAACAAGAATTTTTAAGCACTTATTGTATGCTTAGAGCCATCTTTGGGGGAGCCATAAGGGGTGAGAACATACAACCTCAGCCTTTTAGGAGTTTGCTCCTCCTATTGATCAAACAAGATGAATACACATGTAAAAACTAGAGAGTAATTCAGGAGTAAACTAAGAGGAAGTAATTGCAGGATTTGTTCAGAGGGAAGAAAGAAAGGTTGTTAAATAATTGTTGGTGATTATTACTTTCTGTGCCCCTAGACCACCCTCTGTGGGTGCCCTCCATCTTTGTGTACAGGTAGGTCCACTTCTGAATGCATGGTTGCATAGACTCTTCAGCATAAAAGATGGCGTGCAGTAATGGGTCCCAGGGGACCTCAGCCTTAATAGGAATCCTGAAATTCTCGCTGATGGGTGTAAAAGGCCCCTAACTAATAGGAGTCAAGAGCATTTATGCTTCTGGTACTGACACCAACTAACTCCAAACTTGGGCACTTCATTCCCTTTTCTGGACCTCAGCTTTCCCATATGTTGAATGCATGTTGGGGTAGACTCTATGAATTGCTAACACATTTGTGTCACAGGACTAAAGTGTTTGAGGAGGCTACTGCCTGAGGCTCTGAGACATCATTTATCTCTAGGAAGGAGAGTTTCTCTGGGAGATTGAGGGTGTACACACTCCCCTCCCCGACCCTAATCTTTTATCTTCCTTCCCCTTGGTTATAAGGCAAGGTTTCATATGGCTATGACAGTCATACAGTATTAGTTGAATTCTCAGAGATATCTGGGTATATCTAAGTATAATAATTCAATCCAAGGAAACTATAGTCAATGGTAATAACCATAAACAACTGACAACAAACACCCAGTAAGACAGTAGTTTGTCAAAATGCTTGATCAGCTCTAGAGTCAAATTAGCTTTCAAGTTAAAAAGAAGATAAAGCAGAGAATCTAGCAATGTGAATAGTCAAAATTTCTTGGTTGATAGAAAATCTTGTAGTGTCACAAGAACATTCCTTTGGACATCTCTAATGTGAGTGGCCTAGGCTGGATACACTTCTGAGTTCTAAACTCATGAGTTCAGAATGTGATCAGAGAAAGCATAGGAAAGGTTTAATGAGGCTCAAGCCCCGAAGAGAGCAGTTTGTTTTTGTATTAAATTCCAGATACACATTGCTCTCTATGTGATTGACCTTTTCCCTACAAGACAAATGTAGGGAATTAATGTTGTATTCTAGCTCATTTGGTTTGGTCTGAGGTTTTATGAAGCGCATGAAGAAACACGGGGTTCAAAGAGCGTGTTATATATAGGGGAGGATTCGGGATTTGGGCTGGTAAATTGGAGGACGGATAATACCTACTTGGGAAGACCTCTTGTGGGGGGGGGGGTATTTCTTGGTCGAAGATTTAATGAGGCAGAGAACAGTAAGAGAAGTGCCATTCCTTGAGGAACCTGATGTAGACGACCCATAATATGAAGAGGCTGTCAAACTTTGTAAGGGTCCCAGCCTGGGGACCTGCTGCAGGAGACTCATCTGCCCTCCCAGGTGGTGATTCTGTGCCCCTTCACCGGCATCCAGCAGACCTTCCCTTGCGGCAACTGGCTGGACGAGAAGAAGGTGGACGGGCTGATCGAGAGGCAGCTCTACGAGATGGTGTCTCTCAGGAAGAAGAGGCTAAAAAGTAGGTGCAGGGGCTGCATCAGAGGCTGGTGGCCTTGCAGACAGGGCCAACAGAGGCCAGGATGTCAGACCCCTGGGCAAGAGCTTCACCTCGAAGGAGTCCACTTCTGCTTCTCAGGTCTCCTCTAGAAAGGAAGGGAATGGGCCCCGCAGAGCTCGGTTCTCCAAGATACAGGCTGTGTGCCCGGCATAGAGTTACATACCCGGCACCAAGGCCTAGTACCCCTGTGACCCCAAACTGCATAAGCTGCTGCTGTGAGGGGCTAGATGTTAAACTGAACGGTTTAACACAGTGCACTCTAAATATACAGAGGTGCAGGGTGTCAACTCTTCTCCCTACTTAAAACATACTAGTAGATTTCCACGTTAAAAGGAACATTGAGGTACCCTCTTTCAAATAGCAGGGAATCCTTGGGTTCCTAGTACTGGCACCTGTTAGAGTGGGTTTCTGAGAGTGGGCCACACTTGTGCATGGTCTGTGCTTCATTCCTGAGCTCCTTGGATTTGCTCGCCTTCCCCACTGGTAACACGAAAATCTCTTTTCTTGACCTGTCTCTGCAGAGTTCCCCTGGTCCTTGTGGGTCTGGACGACCGACTTGAAGAAAGCTGGTACCAACTCTCCAATCTTCATCCAGATTTATGGGCAGAAGGGGCGGACGGATGAGATTCTCCTGAATCCCAATAACAAGTGGTTCAAACCAGGCATAATCGAGAAATTTAGGGTAGGAAGGAAGTGTAATGGGCTGGGAGGGATAAAGGAGGAAGGGACATAAGATGTGTTTGTCATGGGGATGGTTTTCTAAGCCAGATTGAATCCAGTTTGAGGACAAAAGGGTGCAATGAGAAGTTCAGCTCCTTGCAAGGGGTGCCAGAGTGATTTATAGGCAAAGTATTGATTGAATGGTGTGCACTTTGGATCTGGCCCTTCACCTGAATCAAACACTCCAGAACCAAACCTGGGGGACAGAAGCAGGTATGAAATGCTCTTGGGGAGCCTAGAATCCTGGGGAATCATAGTAGAACAGAGACCCTGAGCCCGCAGCGTCAAACCACCCCATCTGGAATGAATTAGAAAGGAGCAAATTTAAGGTAAATTGTAAGTTTAACGCTAAATTTCTGGTGCATATTAAACCGGAGCAAGGCTTATTTTGCCAACAGAAGTGTGCTCTGACCTTTAGGTGAGAATGATTTGTAATTTTCAGCTGTCTTCCCAGAGCACCCGCTGGTGCTTCTGTTATGCACTCAGTTCATTGCTCTTCATGTATTTGTCTCCAGGCTAGACTGCCAGCCCCTTTGGGAAAGGGCGTGACTGCTGTATTGATCTTTGTGTCTGTTTCAGTGCCCAGCAGAGTTCTGGGGCTGTGGGCCTGTGCTAATTTACAGGGTTGCCATATGGGTTTTGTTACTGGGAGTTTACTGCTTGCAAGATTTTCTTTATTCTGGATCCTACTGTGGGTCAGTTATTTTTGTTCGATTTCACCAGGGCAGACTGAATCCCGGCGCTACACGGCTATCTTGCCCTCACGTGCCCCTGGTCGCAAGGTCACGAGAGGACAAAGTCTGTGAGGGTGGCTTGAAGCAAAGCCATCCTCACTGCTGAAGAAGTGGCCCAGGGTGGGTACCCTCCAGGGAGGGGGTAAGCTGTGAGGATAAACACATTTCACTTGATTATGTCCACCCAAGGCTTGTTATTTCACCCCATAGATTGAGCTCCCAGATCTTGGCAGGTTTTACAAGATTCGGGCATGGCATGACAGAAGGAGCCCTGGTTCTGGCTGGCATTTAGAGAGGGTGAGATGTGCCATCTTGGGGCTTGGGAGGTGGTTGGGAGAGGAACTCTTTCTAATAACCCTGTCACATAAGTCTGTTGGGAGTGGGGGTGGGTAAGTGTGGGTCTTGAGTTTGGACACACGGGGACTTCCTGAGGGGAGAGGACCCCCAAAGCAGACTAAGGAAATGCACAGGTGTTTAGGAGACTTGCATTGTTCCCCAGTCACCTGGCTGCTGGGCAAGCGTGGGTCTCCAGGGACCAAGAGGGACAAGTGTTAATCTGGCACTCTGCTTTCCACAAAATCCTCTTGACAGGATGGCTGTGGCCTCCCTTAGATGCAATAGCAGAATGGGGCCCCCAGGGCATGGTGTATCTCTGGGACACCCCCTTGCTCACCCAGGACTTCATTCCAGATGACCCTGATGAATACCCTGACCAAGGACAAGTATAACTTCAACTGCAATCGCTGGCTGGATGCCAACGAGGATGACAATGAGATCGTGAGGGAAATGACCGCAGAGGGCCCAACGGTGCGGAGGATAATGGCCAGTGAGTAACCACTATCCTGGGGGAGGCAGCGGAACTCCTCCTCGGTATGTCAACAGGGAGCTGGCCCATGAGGTGGTAGTCTCGTCTGCTGTACCTCATCAGGCCCCCTCCAAATGCCGGGTGAACTTAGTTCTCGGCCTTAAGACTGGCTTGAAGGAGTCATCTCTACGGCATGGTACCAGCGCTCTACGATGGTGGGTGTGGGGGAGCGAGGTGACATTTATGGGTCTTCAGGTGGGCTATGAGGGGATGAGAAGACTCTGCACTGAGCAATGTTTCTCCACAGCCTTCCTGACATTAAAGAAAACATCTTCTTCAAATTATTCATGAAACGCTCCCCCAAAAGGAAGGCTGTATCTGGTGATTGGCTACCCCTGATGAGTCCTCTATTTCTATTTAAGGCCAGTAAGAGAGGGACTAAGCTTTTAATCTGGGGCCCAGGTTCCACATTGAAAGGGGCTAAGGGAGATCATTTTACCTCTAGGTTCTAGTAGCAGAATAGACAGAGACACAGCACATGTCCTGCCTTTGCCCCTGGCAGACATTACTGAGTGATCACAGCATTCTCTCCCATTGAGTCTGAAATGAGTTTCAGCGCTCTCGATATAGCTCCCCAAGCAGACATTAGCAATTGATCAGAATTGGCACTTAAGATGATTAATCTATTTACTATCACTGTGGTAGTCCTTAAGTTTTTAATAGTATAGCAATATTGCAAAATTACGGAGTTAAGAATATATGGAAAACAATGTCACTCATAGTTGCAGTAACCCTTCTAAATATTTGGATAGTGTCACTTCTCAGACATTTGTACATCTAATAGAAGCTCTGTATATGTTTGTTGAATGATTTAAATAGAGGTAAATACTCAAAAACTTAGAAACCCCACATAGCGAATATCAACTACAAAAGCACCCTGTTAGTCTAATTAGGCAGTGCTTGCAATTATGTATCATCTACTTTATGGTTCTTCTTAATTTTTAAATAAAAATGTGACCATAGAATATTTGGGTTCAAGGCCTTTAAAATAGCCTGGTGCAGTTCAGGAAAGTGAGGCGTTCTTGCCCTGATCATACAGTCAGAGAGTCAGACCTAGAGCAAGGTCTCCCACCTCCTGGTTCAGGGTCTACACTCTGTCTTTTCACGTTCAGTAATGTTTTCTGTGGTAACAAGGCAATCATGTCCCTATGGACATGGTCAATAACAGCATTATGCCCCAAATTGAGACTTACTATATAACATGTAGCCCATCAAGGCAGAAATAAACCTGCTCTTATTGGATCTGGCCCCTTTGTGCACCAGAATTGAGCCCGAGAGGAACCAGTGGGGCTGGGGTCTTAGGACTAACCCCTTCCTCAGTCTTTCTAACCAATTCTCACGACTTTAGATCCTCACTCCCTGTTTCTGAAGTGACCCTGCTGCTGTCATTCCTGAGCCTTTTTGCTGGTTGCCTCTCAAATTGCACAAGTGAGAGCTCTGATCAGTTCTCTCTGGTCTGGTAAGTCAGGGCTTCTCAGACTTCCCTGTGCATTATCACCCAGAAGGCTTTTGAAAACACAGCGTGCAGGCCCTCACCTGCAGGGTTTCTGATTCAGGAGGCCTGGGATGGGACCCAGGACCTGTTTGTCTCACAGATTTCTAAGTGGTGGCCCTGCTGCTGGTGAGGAAACACTGTGCTAAGGCATTAATCACCTTTCCAGGGGCTCTCAAGCCCCCAAATTCTTGTTGCCATTGTCTATACTTGTCCCTCTCCCCTAGCTTTATGGATGAAACCATTTTTTGTTTGGTTAAAACTTGAAAATACTGAGAGATTGTCATTTCAGTGAGGTTTTTCTACTTAGAATGCCCCGGATGTTCTTTCCCTCCACCTCCTCCTTACCCTGACTGAAGCCTGGCTTCCCCGTCCATCCGAACCTGTCTTCTCTCCTCACAAACTGTGGGGCCTGGGGGAGGGAGTTCACCTGACTCCCTCTGCACTCTCAGACTTGGGGCTCACACCATCTCACAGTGTTGCCTCTGCCCCCGATCAGTCCCATCTTTTGGTGGCCTCTGCTTACTTTCCTCTTTCGCTGAAGGTGATGTGGTGTGCCCCTCGGTCATTGTCCACACCTCCACCTCCTGCCATTGTTCTGGGGGCAGTGTTGTTAGTCTGCTCGGGCTGCCGTAACAAAATACCACAGACCAGGGGCTTAAACAACAGAAATTACAGTTCTCACAGTTCTAGAGGCTGGAAGTCCTGGATCAAAGTGTCAGCAGGGTTCGGTTCTCCTGAGACCTCTGTCCTTGGCTTGCAGACGGTGGCCTTCTCTCTCTGTCCTGACACGGTCTTCCCTCTGTGTGGTCACGTCTGTGTCCTGATCTCTTCTTCTTATGTGGGCATGAATCGCATTGGATCAGGGCCCACCTGGAGGACCTCATTTTATCTTAATCCCCTCTTTAAAAGCTCTGCCTTCCTATCCTGTCACACTCTGAGGTACTTTGGGTTAGGACTGAAACATATGAATTGGGGAGGGGACTCAATTCAGCCCCACCCCAGACATGCTGATGAGACTCTCTGAGGCCTGTGCCTGGTAATCTGCATTTTAATCAAGCATCCCAAGCAATTTGTTTGCACATCAAGACCTCAGAGCCTCTGTGCTGCTTCTTTCAATGTTCATGTGGAAAATCTCTTCACCCACACCCTGGTCCTCATCCACTTTGCTGATCGCTACCTCTCACCCACTTACCCAGTCCCCTCCGTCCCCGTGCCTCACTCAGGATCAGCCCATGAAGCTCCTCTGAGCAACACGTCCCACCTCTGGCTCAGGCTCCTGCCTCCCAGCCCTCCCATGACCTTGATGGCACTGCACCCTGTCCCGAAACTCCTTCTAGCTCCTTACTCCCAACACTTCTCCTCACCTGTCTCACGGACGTGTGGAGGATGGATTTTCGGGGCGAGTCTCTAAGAAGTCATCAAGGGCAGAGAAAAAGAGGTCCTGGGACTGGGCAAAGATTGGCTAGACTAGAGAGAGGATAAATCCAAGAGAGAGTTTGAAGGTGACTGTGGCAGGACTTGGTGAAAGAATGCCATGGGAACACAGCGGCGAGGTGAACTTTCTGCTCAGGATGTTGGAAAAAACTGTAGATGAGGTGCCATTTGAGCTAGGTGTTCTCTGAATAGGGATGTGACAGATAAGGAGAGATCGTGGCAGGAAGAGCATGTCTGTAGGTTATATATGTAAATGTGCACGTAACATCTTTAAACAGGGTACGAGATGTGGGGCTATCATAGCTGTTGGTTTTTGTCTTCTGTGATGCTGCTAAAGAACCCTTCCAATGAAAAAAGTCTCTAATGAAGAGCTGAATCAAAGAGCTGTCTGTCCTGGCTCTAAAGGCAGTTTGGTGCCTTCTGGGGGTCCTTGGCAGTACTTCTGAGCCCATGTCAACTTGGATTCCTCGCTCCCAGATGTTTTATCTGGCCCACATAAATTTCTCTTGTGCTGGGAACACCCACCCTGGTGTCCTTACAACACCTCTACAGGAACTTGAGTCTCTTTTTTTGGTCTGGATACTTCTCTGTAACAGTAAACAGAGCTGGTGACAAGTGCCACGTCCCCCATTGTATACGGTATAGTGAATAATGTGCAGGGCTTCCTGGCAGTCCCTTAAGTGGAGCGTCTTAGACTCATAAGATAAATCCCAATTTAAAACCAGTTCTCTAACTTTGAAATTGTGTACTCCTGGTTTACTACATACATACATACATACATACATACATACATACATACATACCTACATACATCCTAGGGCCTTTCAAAGAAGCAGTTAATGCCATGTCTGAGGGGGAAAGGCTTTCGGGAGCGGCCTCGCTGACTCACGCAGCCCCGGGACACGGACTAGACACACCGCTTATGATGTATGTGCACCCTGCCCTCCCTCAGGAGCCCGGTGAGATGTAGAAGCAATGCGATCTGCAATCCCTACTGCAGGCCCAGCAGAAGTGATGCCACACCGCTGACGAGTGGGCGGGAGACCACTGGACTCGAGTGCTGAAAATCGAAGCTTCTTGTTAGTCAGTCCGAGCTGTAATTTTTAAATTAAAGTACAAGAGGCTCTGGTAGTATGTACCCATCTGTTGGAAGTCTACGCTGCTGACAGCTAACAATACAGCTAGTTTTAATTGTCCATAGACTTCCTGCCAGGATGGGGCTTGAGGACGGACCTCAATGGCTGGTGGGCTGGGAGGGGCCCCTGGAGAAGATCGGGAGCCTGGAGAACTTCCAGCCAAATGGACCTCAGCGCTCCTGAACAAAGAGGCCTGGAATTCCCAGGTGAAGGGATGGCTGCATTCCCTCATCAGTTTGCTTCTGGGAATTGCCGGGTGGTTACAGCTAAAACTGCAGAACTGTCCATCAGAATTAAGAGTCAGCAAGGCCGCTGTTCCTTCTTCCCGTTTGTGCTTCCCCATTTCAGTACTCACTCCACTTCATGCCGTTCATCCCTCTTGCTGCTCCCAGTTCTGTCACTGGGAGCTAAACACAGAAGCATCAGCTTCACTTACGCAAAGGCTGAAGGTTGAAGACACTTCGTGTTTGCATTTCAGCAGAGGTGACTGGAGAAGGCAGAAAGGCTCTAATAAGTTCAGGGGCTGTGGCCCTGTGAAGAGGCAGCGTAGGGGCAGGATGCTTTTGCTCCCACCCGCCTTGGTTCCAGTGCCCGCCTGTGCCAGCTCTGTGGGCAAGCAGTCATTCTCTGCCTGTCCTTCTAACCAGAGCTTTGGCTACACACACTGTGTCTTCACAGACCCACATGTTTAATGGTCAAATGTGATTTTCAGATGTCTCTACATCTCCAGATAAAAGTGGGTATATTACTGAAAACGTAATGTGTGCATTGACTTTAACTTTTTGGTGATTTGTCACATTCCTGGCATACTTTATCTTCATTTGTAGACGAATCATCAGTGAGTAGTGTCCATTTTTAAAAACAGCAGCTTTATTGCGGTATGATTCACGTCCCATACAATTCACCCCCTTAAAGTGTACAGTTCAGTGGCTTTTAGTATGTTGATAAAATCATGCATCCGTCAGTACTGTCAAATTTCAGAACATTTTCATCACCCCCAGAAGAGACACAATATCCATTAGCAGTCACACTCTCCTCCCTCTACCTCACTCCTCAGACTCTGACAACCAATAATCTATATATTTTTTTTTGTCTCTGTAGATTTGCCTATTCAGGACATTTCATGTGCGTGGAATCATATAACAGGTGACCTTTTGTGTCTGGCTTCCTTCACTTAGCATATTTTCAAGGTCCCTCCACATCACAGCTCCTATTAGTACTTCATTTCTTTTTATTGCTGAGCAATATTTCATTGTACGGATAGATCACATTCAACTGTTGATGGACATTTGGGTTGTTTCTACTTTTTTGGCTATTATGAATAACGCTACTATGAACATTCAGGTACAAGTGTTTGTGTAGACATATCCTTTCACTTCTCTTGGATATACACCCACCAGTGGAATTGCTGGGTTACATGGTTACTCTTTGTTTTACAGAACTGTTTTTCAAAATAGGTGCACCATTTTGCATTCCCATCAGCAATGTGTGAGGGTTCCAATTTCTCCACATCCTTGCCAACGCTTCTTCATTATTCTTTTTTCCAGGTTGTTTTGGCCATTCTGGGTCCTTTTCAGTTCCATATGAATTTTAGAATTGGCTTTTCAATTCTAAAGGATTCTGACAGAGGTTGTATTTTATCTATAGATCCATTTGGGAAGTATTACCATCTTAACAATGTTAAGTCTTCCAATCAGTAAACATGGGATGCTTTTCCAGTTATTTAAATAATCTTTAATTTTTTCAGCAGTAGTATTTTATAGTTTTCAGAGCATAAGTTTCTCACTTGTTTTTTTAAGTTTATTCATGTGTTACTCTTTTTATGCTCTTTTGAAGGGAGATGTTTTATTAATTTCATTCTCAGATTGTTTATTGCAAGAGAATAGAAATATAGTTGACCGAGTATATTAATTTAATACTCTGCAACTTTGATGAACTCATTTATTAGTTCAAATATTTTTTAATGGGATCCTTACGATTTTCTATATATAAGATCATGCCATCCATGAATAGAAATAGTTTTACTTCTTCCTTCCCAATCTGGATGCCTAACTGCCTTGGCTAAAACCTCCAGTACCATAATGAAAACAAATGTTGAAAAGCAAATACCTTTGTCTTATTTTGACCTTAAGGAAAGCATCTGGTCTGTCACCAAAAATTCTGTGTTAGCTGTAGGGTTTCATAGATGACTTTATGGTTTGATAAAGTCCCCTTTTATTCCTAGCTTGTTGATGGTTTTCTTTTTTTGTCATAAAAGAATGTTAGATTTGGGAGCGCCTGGGTAGCTCAGTCGGTTAAGCATCCGACTTCAGCTTGGGTCATGATCTCATGCTTTGTGAGTTCAAGCCCTGCGCTGGGCTCTGTGCTGACAGTTAGGAGCTTGGAGCCTGCTTCAGATTCTGTGTCTCCCTCTCTCTGTCCCTCCCCTGCTCATGCTATGTCTCTCTCTCTCAAAAATAAGTAAACATTAGAAAAAAATTTTTTAAAAAGAATGGTAGATTTTGTCATATTTTTTTTCTGAGCCCATTAAAATGTTCGTTATATTTGTTTTTTATTCTATTGATGATACATTACATTAATTGATTTTCAAAACTTATATCCTTAGGATAAATTCTACTTTGTCAAAGTATATAATTCTTCTTTATGTTGCTGGATTTGGTTTGCTAATATGTTGTTGGGGATTTTTGTATCCATATTCATAAGATATATAGGTCTGTAATTTTCTTTTCTTGTGATATCTGTGTCTGGTTTTGGTATCAGAGTAATGCTGACCTCATAAAATGAGTTGGGAAATATTCCCTCCTGTTCTTTGGAAGAATTTGAGAAGAATTGGTATTGATTCTTCTTTGAATACTTGGTAGAATTCAGTGGTGAAGACATTTATGCCTGAGCTTTACTTTGTGAGTAGTCTTTAGATTACTGATTTAATCTTTTCACTTGTTATACGTTTATTCAGACTGTCTGTTGCTGGTGGCCAGTTCTGGTAGCCATTCTTTTACTTTCATCCTATTTAGGTCTTTGAATCTACAGTGTATCTCTCTATATAGCAGATAGTTAGATCCATTATCAATTTTGCCAATCTCTGTGTAACAGTGTGACTTTTTTTGATATTTGACTGCTGACAACTTTCAAGTTACACTACCCCCCCCCCCCCCCACTTTCTGCCTAATATCTGGGCAATTTGATAAAAAGACTGGATACTTCCTCCCTTAGCACTGGTGGAAAGTTCAAGCCATGCAAGCCCTGACCCCCACAAGGGAACTCTCATCTCTTAATCACCATAAAATCCCAAGCTAGTCATCCTTCCCTGCTGTCTCAAGCCATTTTTGGACCTTCTTGGGAACCTACCATACTCTCCCCAGAACTCATTATGTGAATAATACATCTTATGTTCACTCTTGGTACATGTGTAGTGTCATCAGCCTTGATATCTGAGCAAATATGGGGTGAAAAACCCATCCTGTTTCTGCAGGATGATGACCACACTCTGCCTTTTGATTAAAATATTTAGTCCATTTACACTTAATGTAATTACTGATATGGCAGGATTTATGCCTGCCATTTTGCTATTTGTTTTCTATGTTTCGAATTTTTTTTTGGTTCCTATATTTTTACATTACCACTTTCTTTTGAATTAAATAAATATTTTCTAGAATACTGTTTTGCTTCCCTTGTTTCTTTTAATATATACATTTTTTGTAATTTTTTAATGGTTGCCCAGAGAATTACAACTAACAACTTAATAGCAATCTAGTTCAGATTAGTACCAACTTAATTTCAATAATGTACAAAAACTTTGCTCCGTTGTAGGTTTGTTCTCTTCCCCCTCCTTTGTGCTATACTATCATATAAATTGCATCTTTATACATTTTAAATCCACCAGTGAAGTTTTATATTTACTGCTTTATGCAATTGTCTTTTATAAGGTATGAGAAGAAAATAATTACAATAAAAAATTACATGATACTGTCTATACATTTGCTATGTTGTTACTTTCCCTGGTGCTCTTATTTCTTTGGTTGAATTCAAGTTGCTGTCTAATGTCTAATGTGAAGGACTTCCTTTAAATATTCTTGCAGGACAGGTCAACTAGTGATGAATTTTTTTCACTTTTTGTTTATCTGGGAGTATCTTAATAGCTCCTTCATTTTTAAAAATAGACTTTATTTTTTAGAGCAGTTTTAGGTTTACAGCAAAATTGGGAGGAAGGTATAAAGATTTATCATACTCTCCATTCCCCCATACATGTGTACCCCCTCCATTATCATCATCCCCTACCAGAGTGATACGTTTTGTTATAATTAATGAGCCTACATTGATACACCCTTAGCACCCTGAGTTCATAGGTTACTTGTGGAGCACTCTTGGTACTGTACATTCTACAAATGTTTTGGACCATTTATAATGGTCCAATGGTTTGGAAAAATTTATAATTACATGTATCCACCATTATAGTATTATACAGAGTAATTTCACTGCCCTAAAAAATCCTCTGTGCTCTGTCTCTTCTTCTGTCCCTTCCCTCCTACCCAATCTCTGGCAACCATTGATCTTTTTACTGTCTCCATAGTTTTTCCTTTCCCACCCTAACATTTTTTAACTGCATCCGGACCTTTAATCCACTCATTTTATTATCACCTCTTCTTGTACTTAGTTTTTTCTGTACCTGGATGAGATTGCATGGGCCACCATTATAATCTACCTCTAAACATGCCCTTATCTTTTCTTCCCTTATATCCCTCTATCATGCTTGCCTGGATAACTTTATCCTAGGTAAAGCCAACAAGTGACCTATTCAGTTATTGTAGATTTACTGTAGTACAACATGCAGCCTTGCGAATGGCCTCATTTTATTTTTATTAAAAAAATTTTTGTCTCAAAAATAAATAAACATTAAAAAAAATTAAAAAAAAATAAAAGGGAGAGCCTGGGTGGCTCAGTCGGTTAAGCATCCAACTTCGGCCCAGGTCATGTCTCACACTCCATGAGTTCAAGCCCCATGTCGGGCTCTGTGCTGACAGCTCAGAGCCTGGGGCCTGCTTCGGATTCTGTGTCTCCCTCTCTCTGACCCTCCCTCATTCATGCTTTCTTTCTCTGTTTCAAAAATAAATAAACATTAAAAAAAAATTAAAAAAACATTTTTTTTAATGTTTATTTATTCTTGATAGAGACAGAGCACTAGTGGGGGAGGGGCAGAGACAGAGGGAGGCACAGAGTCTGAAGCAGGCTGCAAGCTCTGAGCTGTCAGCACAGAGCCCAATGGAGGGCTTGAACTCACAAACCATGAGATCATGACCTGAGCCAAAGTTGGGTGCTTAAGTGACTGAGCCACCCAGGCGCCCCAGGACTGGCCTTATTTTAAATTTCTGACTCAGTATATCTCAGTTTGTACTCAAGGCTCTCCCACAACCTGTCACTCCTCTGAGGCTATACCTCTGCCCTCCTTGCAGTCTCTATAGTTTCTTGAACCCTGAAAAATCTAGTCCTTTATCTATGCTCTGGTTATTCTTCTTCTTCCTCTCTAAAGAACTTCACCTTCTCTCCTGCATCATCATTTCTTTTCTCTACAGGATCATTCCCACTTGGTATAATAATCTAGTATCTCACATCTTAAATATTTTATAATAAAGCATCTTTAAACCTAATCCCCACTCCAACTATTATTTCCCTTTTGTATTCCTCTTCACTACAGACTTCTTGAGAGAGGTCTATCCAGGCATCCAGGTGCTGTACCCACTTTCTCACTTCTTTCTCACTCTGTTCAAACTCTTGCTGTAGGGATTCTTCCCTTCCCCCACAATTTCACTGAGGCTGCTCTTGTCCTCAACACAAATCCTTTCCATGTAGCTAAACCAAAGATCACTCTCTATCTTTGGTGGCATTTACTTCTGAAATCATTCCTGCCTTCTCTTGGCTTCAGAGACATGTCCCCCCTGCTTCCGTGGCTGCTTCTCATCTGAGTTGCTAGCTTCTTCTGGGCTTGATCCCTAATGTTGGTGTCCCTCTAATCCTTGTCTACATCCTCTCCATGGGGGATCTCATCTGGTCCCATAGATTTCAGTGGAATCCATTGCCAGTGATGACCAGTCATGCCAACAGTCCTGACTCCCCAGACACACATGCAATTGCCATCTTGGCCTCTCTTTATGAACATCTAATAGACACCACAAATTTATAATGTACAAACAGAACCATTGATCTGTATCTCCAAACCTATCCTTCCCCCTAGGCATCCATACTTCTTATTGGGAACAGTACCCAGTTGCCCAAGCCAAAACCCTAGGAGTCATCCATGATTCCTCTTTCCCTCAATTACTTATCCAACCCATCACCAAGTACTGTTGGTTCTCCCTCAAAAATAGATCTTTAATCTACTGGCTTCTCTCCATCTCCACAGCACCCCAGTCTTAAGCACTCTCCTCTCTTTTCTAGACAACTGTAATTATTCTGTTAACTGGCCTCTTTGATTCACTCCTACAATCAGTTCTCCACATGGCAGCCAGAGTACCGTTTAAAACATAAATCAGATCAAGTTACGTGCTCACTAAAAGTGCTCTAATGACTTCCCATTAGAAAGTCACGCTTTTACCTTGACCTGTCATACCCCCAGTGCTGGCCTTGTCCCCCTTCTGGACTTCATCTAACCCCCCTGCTCCCCTCCCCAAGACATACTAGCCTTCTCTCTGCTGGAACATTTGCTACTCATACCCATCCCCACCCTGGGGCTTCATACTTACCTGTACCCTCTTCTCTCAGAGCTTCCTGTGGTCCGCTCCTGTCATTAGCATTTTGCCAGACATCACCTCCTCGCTGAATCTCTAAATCCTTTACACTCACTCACCACACTCCCCCTCCCCACTTCCATTCCACTTTAGGGCACCCTGCTCCTATGTAATCTTTGTTGCAGACGTAACTCAGAAATTTCCCCGGTTATAATTTGTTATGATTTTACTGTCCATCTTTCCTCTCCACCTGCCCCCTCTCAACTCTGCTGTAACCGTGGGGACAGGAGTCTGTTGGACTTGCTCGCTGCTGATTCCCTGTCCTATCATGATGCCGAACACCGACTGGGCTTCAGTCAACATATACAGGACCAATGAGTGAATGAGTGAGTGAATGAGTGAATGAACTTTGCTTTCTAGCTTATTTGAAGTGAGAAGGGAGGCTGTGATGTGTGGGGATGCAGTCCACCTCCTCCAAGGTACATTTTCAACAGAGAAAGGACCTGCTGCCCCTCCCACGGTGGCTGCATTTTGTGCCTTTCAGTTCTGAAGAAAAGGGGGGCTCAGTTCTGTTTCACAAAGAAAAATTCTCTTACTAGGGAAGACAGGACACATATGAATTGGAGGACAACCTAAGACAAAAGAATCTGCTGGGTTGGATGGAATCAAGTGTCGAAATATTTGAAATCAGACCTGTGGTCCCCAAACACTGCCAACCCCATCAGAGTCTCCTGGGGGAGCATGTAAACAAAGCAGTTTTAGGGATCCCACCTCTGGAGACTAAAATTTGGGAAGCCTAGGTGGGGCACAGGAATCTGCATTCTTCAAGAATTTCCCAGGGGATTCTGATGCTTGACCAGGACTGGGAGCCTCTGGTTTATGTGGGAAGAGGGACGCTGATCCTGGAGTGGGTTGAGTCGGGATTTGTGTAGCTGGGGAGGGAGCAGGGCCAGCCCAAGCAAGACTTGGAGGGAAAGAGGGAGGAGGCACTTAGAGGCAGGAGCAGCAGGGCCAGTGCTGGGAGCAGGGGGTGGCCAGCCACTATGTCCCTTTCTCTACCTGACAGTGGCCCGGTACCGTGTGACCGTGTGCACCGGAGAACTCGAAGGCGCAGGAACCGATGCCAACGTCTACCTGTGCCTTTTTGGCGACGTGGGGGACACCGGGGAGCGGCTGCTCTACAACTGCAGGAACAACACGGACCTGTTTGAGAAGGGCAATGTGAGTGCAGCCATGCCCCTCCCCCGTGCGGCTCAACTGGTCCCAGGTCCCATGCCCTTGTCTTCTGTCTTCCCTTCTCTGCTAAGGTAGAGCTGATATGGGTGCTGGGACCCAGCTGTCAGAGAGGCTTGCTCAAGGGAATGGCGAACTAGCATGCACGGCACCCTCCAGGCTCCTGGGACTGTTCAGCTGGGGCCTGAAGAGCCACCCAGGAGGGGTCATGGTCCCCTCCCCACCTTAAGCATTGAGAAGGGGGCAGAGTAGGAGGACATTTGGGGAAGTATGAGTGGCACCTTTCTTCCCTCAGAGGTGGCCAGGTAGGGAGGAATGCTGGGCACCTTGCGTGTGGACCAGAGGACACAGGCTAGTGGAAAGGTGGGAACTTTGCCTTCTCCGCTCGACATGACCACTGGGGGCACCTTGTCGTTTCCTTTTGAAAGAAAAACCAAGAAAGCACTAAACATGGGAATGGAAGAGTTGGGATCTGCTCCTAGCCTCCTTACTGATGTGCTGGGTGCCCCCCTCATTTTCAGCATCTGTCAGATGGGTTTCCTGGGGAGGCCGAGTGGGGCAATGGGAAAAGTGGTGGGCAGATCTGGGGGCAAACCCAGCCTGGGGCCAGTAGCTCCCTCCCCCCAGACTATTTTCCCATGTCTAAAATGGGGAAGGGATGGATACCTACCTGTAGCCAGCTGATGTGAACATTAGGGATGCACATATATTCCCCCCACCCCCCCCCCCACCCCCAACAGACCTGGCCTGCAGCACAGAGCAGGTGCTCAGTAGAGTGGTTGTTGCAGTAATGGGAGGCTGGAGGTGCTTACCAGGTGAAGCAGGTTTGCAGACTGACCTCACATAAGTCTTGGCTCTTTCCCTGCCTGGCGATGGCAGGACAAACCCTGGAACTCGAGTGGAGGTCTCTCCGAGGCCAATGCAGGCTGGCCTGGTTCTTGGGTGGCAAAAGTAATCTGAGTGTTGTGGGTACACGGAGGTTCATTGGGGAGGGATGGAGAGGGAGAGTTCACATAGATCAATATGTTTCCTCTCTCCCTCCCACCTACCCACCCTTTCTTAACTTCTTCCTTCTACCTCTTCTGACTCCTTTGTCCACCAGTCCCACACTCGTGTTTCTGTTCCTGGAGGCTCCCAGATGTGCTCATGTAAGCTTGGCAACTCTCCAGCCCCTACTGTATTTCTGCTGCCCCATTAGCAGGCAGAATGGTGAAATTAGCAAGACCACTGGTCCCCCAGTCAGTATCTTTCTGTGGCAGGAGCCCAAGTTGATTAGCCAAGGAATTAATTCATGATAAATGGTTAGTGACTGGTAACAGCCTAATGTGTCCTCCTGGGAGATCTGCCATTTAGAAGGAGATCATAAAAGGACGCCTGGGTGGCTCAGTCCATTGAGCATCCGACTTCGGCTCAGGTGATGATCTCACGGTTTGTGAGTTTGAGCCCCGTGTCGGGCTCTGTGCCATCAGCTCGGAGCCTGGAGCCTGCTTCAGATTCTGTGTCTCCTTCTCTCTCTGCCCCTCCCCCACTTGTGCTCTGTCTCTCAAAAATAAATAAATGTAAAAAAAAAAACTTAAAAAAAAAGATCATAAGGAATGGCCATTGTTTAACCAAGAAACATAGACTTCCATTGTTGGGAACTTGATATTGAGTGACTTCCCAGTGGGAGCAGTTAGAGAAGGGTTAAGACCTGTTCTTTCTAGGTATCCCCCAGCCCACCTGTGAAAGACCAGTAGTCCAACCCATCAGCCCTGGCTTTTTTGATTTCTGGGCCCGTGTTTTCCCTTGGTGTTTGGGTCCTAAGGGAGCCACTGTCCAACTGACCCTGCTGTCTTCCCCATTTGAAGGCTGACGAGTTCACCATTGAGTCGGTCACCATGCGGAAAGTGAGGCGGGTGAGGATCAGGCACGATGGCAAAGGTGGGGGCAGCGGCTGGTTCCTGGAGCGCGTGCTCGTGAGAGAAGAAGGGCAGCCCGAGAGTGACAACGTAGAGTTCCCGTGTCTCAGGTGCGTGGGGCCTGCTGCTGCTGGCACTCTCCCACCTCGGTCCTGGGCCCCCGCCTTGGGAAGACTCAGTCCTACCCACCTCCGTGGACCGGGGAGCGGAGTAGTGGCTGAAGGATGTAGCTGGTGCAAGAAAGAGATGGCCCTCCCTATGGCGCTTAGACCTGCGTCCCCACCCCACCCGCAGGCGCGGAGACCCGGCTCAGGTGTCCGGTGCGCGGCTACTGTGCCTATTTATGTACCAAAGCGTTCTTACTTTTTAAAGATACAATATGGCAATTGCAGAATGTAACTGAGTTACCTCGGAGTGTTAGTCTCCCACTCAATGAAACTTAAAAAAAAAAAATGAAGATTTAAGATTTAAGATCAGAAGATCAGAGGGTGGATGGATGGCAAGGAGCAGAGAGGGTGGTGGGTGCTCCAGGCTGGAGGGGTGGCATGAGGCACGGGCCTGAGGAGGGGGCTCATGCAGAGGCCGGCAAGGGGCTGACATGCACGTGGGGATGAAGCACGAGGTGGGAGAGTTCTGGTCACCCACTCCTTTCCCCCCTACTGGACCAGGAGGCTGCCTGGCTGATAGCTGGATGGAGCAGACTTATTCCCATCCACTCAAAAGATATTTATTAAGCACTTGCTCACACTTGCTCCCTGACCTCATGCAGTGCGTAGCCTAGAGGGGGACTAAACAATAAGGAAGTGAATAAACAATGAAAGCTGTACTCATGGACTGTGAGGAACGGGATGAAGGAAACCGCACGATGGCGTGGAGGCTGCTGGGAGTGGCCACACTGAGGTGGGGTGGCTTCGAGGTGGGGGCGCTGGGTAATTTCTGTCTGCAGAGGGGACAGTGAGACTGACTTCCTGAGGAATAAAAAGGAAAGCAGCAGGGCTTCTGGATGGAAGGTCCAAAGGGGAAGCGAAGCCTGATAGGAAGCTTTGCGGGGCCCATGATGTATTAGTTTGCCGGGCTGCTGTAATAACACGCCACAGATCGAGTGGCTTACACCACAGGATTGTTGACGCATAGTTACAGAGGCCAGAAGTTCAAACTCAAGGTATCAGCAGGGCCGTGTCCCCTCTGAAGGAGCTCTGCACAGGGTTTGCCCCATGCTTCTCAGCTTCTGGTGGCCACAGGCTTTCTTGGCGATTAGATGGCCACCTTCTCCCTGTGTCTTCACATTGCCTTCCCTCTGTGCATGTCTGTGTCTGTGTTCACATTTCCCTTTTTTATGAGGATACCAGTCATTTTGGAGTAAGGCCTGCCCTACGGTGACCTCATGTGAACTTGGTTACCCCTGTAAGGACACTATTTCCCAATAAGGTCACATTCTGTGGTACTAGGGGTTAAGACTTTAACATATCAGGGCACCTGGGTAGCTCGGTCTGTTAAGCGTCTGACTCTTGATTTCAGCTCAGGTCATGATCTCGCAGTTCATGAGTTGGAGCCCCGCGTCAGACTCTGTGCTGATGGCTCGGAGCCTGGAGCCTGCTTCAGATTCTGTGTCTCCCTCTCTCTCTGCACCCCCCCCCCCCCACTCATGCTCTGTCTCTATCCCTCTAAAATAAATAAACACTAAAAAAAATTAAAAAAAGACTTTAACGTATCACTTTGAGGGGATGCATTTAAACCTGTAACATGGCAGCTCGGCTCTAGGGGGTCGCAGTGGAGGTGGGGAGAAAGGGCCACACTGGAAGCAGATCCCAGAGGTAGAGATCATAGGATGTGCCCACAAGAGAGAGGGGAAGTGGAGACCCCAGGTCTCTGCCTTCGGCAGATGGGCAGAGGTCATGCTCTTGCTGAAGTGGGGAGCCTGGGGAGGAAGGGTTCTGGGTGGGGAGGGGGAGGGGAGGAAGGTTTGAGGGTGGAGATGGGCTGGACTCGGGAGGTTTAGCCGGGGCACGTTAGGTTTGAGATGCTTGTGAATCGAGTAGCCAGAATCAGACCATGAGAAATAGATCCAGGAAATGAGAGCGTAGTGATGGAATTTAAAGTCAGGGAAATGCATAGGATCCTTCAGGGAGAGCATGGATAAAGAACGGTGAAGACCGAGCCCTGAGACAGGCCAGTAAGAGGATGAGGAATCTGGAAAGGGGATGAGGAAAAAGTTGGTATGTCCGCACTGCCTGCCTTACTACACGCATGATGCAGGGGGAGTGTGGGACCAGGAGTCTTAGCCATTTCCCTGCTGTGTGGCTTTGGGCAAATTTCTTAACCTCTCTGGTCTTCTGCACCTTCCTGCCCAGCATGTGTCTTACGGTGATGGGGAGGATGGAATGGGATTGCACTTTGAAAGGAGCCAGTCTGCCAGAGGCACAGGTGATGCTGATTGCAGGGCACAAGGCAAGCTGAGGCCCCCAAACACCCCAGAGCCCTCTCTGCCCCCAGACACATAAAGTGTTCATGCATTTTTGAGAAAATGGCTTCTCGTACCTTTCTGAGGCATGTGGTGATGGCATTTGCCGACTCTGAAGAAGCTGGAGGCGGGGCTGGAGCTCCATGCTGGTTCTTTTTTCACCTGAGCTGGGAGAGGACAAACCAGGCCTCTTTCTCCCAACTTCTCTGCCAGGGTCAGGTAGGGTGAGCGGTTTAGCTCTGGCAGGTGTGTGTGTGTGTGTGTGTGTGTGTGTGTGTGTACGTGTGTGTGCATGCTTGTACATTCTTGTGAGCCCAGGGAAAGAGCAATAAAGTCACCTGTAGAAGGGCTCACCCATTGAGCAGCCTCTGGGTGCTGGGCCCAAGCATCTGAAGCTGAAAGAAAACGGCTGTATTTGGAAATCTCGATCGATACCCTGTAAGTACTTCATTGGAAACTGAAATGGCAAGCCACGGTGTCCCTTTACTGCTGCGGTGGGCCTGGGGTGGGTGAGTGGTGGAGAGAAGGTTGGGAGGGAGCATGGGTTTTCCGATGGCAGAGGGCCTGCTGGATCCATCCTCCCCGTCCCCGTGAGTGGTGGCCAGAGCCACACCCTTCTCTGCAGTCTGCATCTGTGGGAAATGCCGGGTGACCTCTGCAGGCAGTGACCTCCGCAGGACAGGGGTGGCGGCTCCTAACGGAGGGGCTCTAGGCAGTAGTCCCCACTCGCAAATATCTCTCCCTGACCCCCACCCACGCTGGTGTCAGCCTCAGAATTTTACAATTGCGTCTTCACGTCTTGGAATCCCAAATGATTGTGGCGTTCTAGGCTCACAGCATTGAGAAGCCCATGGCGAGTGCAGCCACTCAGCTGCCAGCTAACATTTTGTGTGAGCTAACAGCCGGCAGGTGGGCATGTAAGTTCGTGTGCTTGGGGCGGGGGCAAGAGAGAAGGGATGGGGATGCCGACACTCAGGTGGGGGTATGTTGCAGAGAGACCGTGGTTCCCGGAGGCCTGAGCTCCGTGTCAGGAGGGCTGGGGCGGAGGCACACCTTGGCTTCCTTCGATGGCTTCTGTGGCCAGGGAGGTGCCTCCCTGCCAGGAGTATAACAGGGCTGGGTTGCCAAGACCAGCTGTAACACAGAGGCAGATGGGGAGACACTGGTCAAGAGAGGAGTGCCTTGGCTTCCCCGCGGTGCTGGAGATCACCGAGGTTGTCTCTTCTGCTGCCGTCACCTATATCACAGACCCTCGTGAGTCCTGGGTCCTGGGCACCTGGTGCTTGCACGGTCATCTCATTTCTCAGGCTGCATCCCATGCTCGGGGCAGATGGCGCTTTTTGGGTGACCAGTGCAATATGTTGCCCCCAGGTGGGTGACCAGCAGAGAGCTGGGGCCATGGCCCACTCTGACGTATAGAGGAGTCACCACCATCAAACCCAGCCCTGTAGGGTCCAGACCCAACTTCTCCTTATTGGAAAATCTCATTCTTCCTTGAGGACTCAGAGCAGAGCCCCTTCCCCACAAACTGTCCTCATTGCTCTGAATTCCTGTTGCACTTACTCTGGTTCGACAGCCATCCTTGTCCTGGTCTTCAGCACTTTGGCCGGTCTAGCCTGTCTTCTTAACTGGACAGTAGGTTCTCTAAGGGCCGAGCTGTGTCTTTACTGATCTCCATGCATCATCTCTGCCGTCTCCCCTCCCCAGAGCCCTCAGCACACTGCCACGCACATGGTAGGCTCTCCCAAAACGAGGTGATTGTTTTTGATGATAACAGTGACACCAGTGTTCATGACTTTCAGGACAAGCTCTTTACTGTGATTGCCAAGGTCCTACATCCTGTGACCCTTCCACCTGTCTAGCCTTCTTTGCTGCAGGCTAGCTGCCCTTCCCCCGCTGCCTTCCATCCACACTGGCCTTCCACCAGCTCCCAGAGGCTCTGCTCTGTCCCAACATTTGCTGTTCCCTGGAGATGGCACCTTCTTCTTCTCCCAGCTAACTCCTTGTCACCCTTCCGACATCAGCCAGTACTGCCTCGTCAGGGCCGTCTTCCTCCCCAGTCTGGGCAGGGACCTTTGTTCTCAGCCCCCCTAGAGCCTTTTCCTTTGCTGAATTCCCAGTTTTGGCCTTTCTGGTGACTCTCCACGAACAGTGTGATGGCTGGTTGTTGGCCACTCAAAGAACTAACAGCCCCTTGTCTGCCCAACAGGTGGCTGGACAAGGATAAGGATGATGGTCAGTTGGTCCGAGAGTTGCTGCCCAGTGATAGCAATGCAACACTGAAGAGTAAGTTGTCCCGAGACCAGGTGGTGGGTGTGCCCCTGACGAGAGAGGCGTCCTCCCGGCTCTTGCACTGTTCACATCATTCCCGGAGGGCAGCAGTGGGGAGGGCGGAGGGGAAGAGGCTCTGAGGGAGGATCTGGAATCCTCTTCTCTGTAGTCTCTTTGTGGCATTGGGTATGGGCCCCTGAGTGCACACAGGCCTCTGTTGATGAGAGCAACAAAGGAGGCAGCACCAGCCAAACAGACGTGTCTATCCTCCCTTGTGCACCTACGATGCAGACCTTTCTGGGTGATAAAATGGAAGAACACCAACATGGCATCCTGTTTCGTGACAGGGAGCTTCGGGCCCACATGAGGATTTCACTCCTGGCTGGCTACTTCTGAACTATTGACATCTTGAGCCAAACATGTAACCTTCTAAGGCTCTGATTCCTCACTTGTAAAGCCAAGATCAGAATACATATACAGTGCATATATAATGTGCTAAACACGGTCTGCAAAGCTTGATGTTCCTTTGTTTCAGTGTCTTCATCCATCAGATGAGAAACTGGACAGGGTGGTTGTTTGAGGTCCTTCATTCAAGTCTTTTACACTCAGTGGTCTTTGAATGCTTTCCTGTTGTCGGCATGTTCATACCTTGTGGGCAGGCCAAACAGGGATCAGCGTCCCAGTGTTGTTGAGGGGACCTGGCAGAGATGAAGGGAGCCCTGCCCCATCACAGGGCAACTTACGGAGAGCAAGGGTTAGGCTGCTGACCACCACCCCCCGCCCCCTGCCGTAAACCAGTGTCCTGCCCTGGCTGCAGATTGCCCTCCTGCTGCAGCCCTTTCCACCCACCCTGCACTAATCCCTCCCTCCCTGCCTCCCATCTTGGACTCCCAGACTTCCGCTACCACATCAGCCTGAAGACCAGGGACGTCTCTGGGGCCAGCACAGATTCCAGGGTCTACATCAAGCTCTATGGGGATAAATCTGACACCATCAAGCAAATTCTTCTCGTCTCTGACAACAATCTGCAGGACTATTTTGAACGTGGCCGGGTGGATGAGTTCACGCTGGAGACCCTGAACATTGGAACTGTAAGTCTCCTTCCCAAGACCATGTGACATGCTCTCACCCACCCCGCATGTGTCCACGTGTGGGTGCACGCACACACTCACATGAACACGCACTCATGCACACATTGCACACTCACATACACACAAACACACTCTCACATGCACATGGGTGAACACATTTTAAAGGGAAAAAATGCCCTCTTGGGGATTAGCGAAGTACATTACTTTCCAGCTATGACCCGGAGCAGCAGAATATATGTGAACAGTGGTTAAGCTCCCAGAGTCCGTTTAGGGACAGAATGTGTATTTTTGGTGTCTATAGTTCCAACATTTCCTTTACCTACATAGGCAAGACCAATGTAGCTGGGTCCCAGACACTGGAGAAGGGGACACAGGCATGTGGGGAAGGAAAAGAGGAGAAGGGAAGAAATGAAAAGAGGGGCTGAAAATCTTCCCAATTCCAAACTTGAGTATCCATCTATCTGAATTATGCTTAGGAAACCTGTTTCAATGTACAACCCCAGCAACACTGGAGAGATACTGCCTTAGAAGATGGCACCTGAGGGTGTCCCCCTGTCAAGGACCCAGTGGCCCGGCTGCTAGAAGTCTGAGCAGTTCATCTAGAAGAACACAGATCTAATGCCCTCAACCATAGTGTTGGAAACTTTTCTGGAAATGTCCAAGCTGGGCTTCTTGTTAGCACCTATCCTTCTCAAGGTGTGGCTAGCAGGAATTGGGATGCTGACAAGCTCCCATCTGTGACCTTACTTTCCTGTCCCTTTCCCCTCTCTCTAAGCCTCACCATATTTCAGGTACTCCATCAAAGTGCTCTCATGTCAGTCATTTATCCCTTGATGGTAATGAGCTTAAATCACAGTCTTCCTTCCTCAAAATGTATTTACATTTTCAGCTGAATTAATAATCGTGGAGTGAGATGCTGTTCCCTTTACTGAGGATTTCTGGCAATATCCCCAGATAGATGAGACATCTGAGGGGAGGGGGATGGCATCTGGGGCCTTTCCTTGCTTTTTTGAAACCCCCTCAACAAGCAGTGTGGCCAAGAGGTTGGGAGAGCCAGCTCTGGCTGCTGACAGCCCAAGGCTCCACGTTTCCACTTACCTGCTGAGCCTGTAAGTTTCTTCACCTTGGCTTGTCCTCATTCATAACAACAGGGGACACCAGGGGGATTGTTATTGGCATTAACCATGTTGATAGCACCCACATGCCCACAGTAGGTGCTCAGTAAGCTGGCGGTTAATCAACAGTCGCGCCATGTAGGTGCTAGGCATTCTGGAATTGAAAGAACTTCAGGAGTTCTGTCCTTAAGGAGCTTCCCATCCTGTCAGGTAGAAGACACTTGTCCCTGTCTTTATTCTTCCAGCTGATCCCATTGCTGTCCCAGCACCACAGACAATGAAGCTCTCCTGTGGCCCTTGGCACTCACCCAGAAGGCTGTCAGGCTTTGTAAACAAAGCTTGTTTCCTTCCTACGATTCCAGGGGACCCAGGCTACATGCACTCCGTTCTGATGCTATTTTCATTATCAGCCGCAAGAGGCACTTAGCACTCATAAGAGCGAGAACAGGGCTTAGAGGAACAATTTTCTAACTCTAGCCTTCTGGCACCAGACTCATGGCTAGCATTACCCCTTCAAACCATCACAGAGAGAAGCTGAGGGGAGGGGGAGGGACCAGCAAGGATCTCAAGGCTATTTGATAATTCCGTCTAATGTTCGAATCGCCCCGTAAACAGCATTAAAAAACAAAACAAAACACACTAAAGGGATTTGAACATTGAAGAACCAAGTACTTGTGAGGATGGTAACATGATGATCTACGCAGTGGTCTGTGTTAAATGTAAAGATGTTAAAATGTAAAATAGCAAAGCAAGTGGACTACTGAGCGTTACTGGAAAGAGAAAGATGTTCCTCAGGGCCAAGAGTGAGAGAAGGGATTGAGCACAGAACCGAGGGGTACATCAGAGAAGAAATGCAGAAATGGGTACGGTACTGTCTTGTTTAAACAAAGCAAAGCCAAACCAATAACACGGCTACCGAAGCAAATGGTTAATGTTTTGAATGTTTGCTTCCTTGTGTGGCCACCACTCAACACAATCACAGACATACTGGAGTCACACCCGCTCCCCAACTTGCTTCTCACAACTACCACAAGGGTGAGCTCCTTTTAAGAGGAGGGAACAAAGGCTCTGGGCAGGAGAAGTTCCCCGACTGGCTGATGGTGGACAAGACTGGGACCCAGCCTCCTCCTGCTGAGCCCCCCTCTTCTGGGGAGCTGGAGGTCTGGGTCAAGGAAAGCAGTTTGTACCAGTGTTGGTGGTGGGTGGGAGGTGGGTGGAAGCATGGAGATTTCTGTGCACCAGCTCTTTGCTCACTCGCACCCTGGGTTTCTTTCTAGATCAGTCGGCTGGTGATTGGGCATGACAGCACGGGCATGCACGCCAGCTGGTTCCTCGGCAGTGTCCAGATCCGCGTGCCCCGCCAAGGCAAGCAGTACACCTTCCCTGCCAACCGCTGGCTGGACAAGAACCAAGCTGATGGGCGCCTGGAGGTGGAGCTCTATCCCAGTGAGGTCGTGGAGATCCAGAAATGTATGGAAGCAGCAGTGATGGGACCATCAGCATTGTTTCCCTGCAGGATGGGGTTGTGGGGAAGGAGAAGGGACTGTGGGGTGACTTAACTTGATTCCAAGGGGGAGGCTTAGGGGAGATGATGGGGCTTCTGATTGCCTGCGGTGCCATGGTTCTAGGAGGGGAAAAGCGGCTCAATTTACAGATAGGGAAAGTGAGGACTCCGTGGATGAAATATTTTTTTCTGGAATAAAGGCAGCAAATGACTCTATTAAGAAATGTACATTCTCAGCCCTGTGTACAGGAGTTTGAGACATAGTCTGTGTCTTCTTCTGGGAAGACTGGCTGAGGAGATAAAGCTGTTTATTTATTCATTTATTGAATAAGTATATATAGTGACTGTTTCTCTGAGCCAGCACTGCCCTAGGCACAAAATAGGCGAAACTTGCCCTTGTGGAATTTACATTCTACCAGGGGAGGCAAACAATAAATATATAATACAATGCCAAGTAAGAGCTATGAAAAAAATGAAGCAGGATAGGATATTAGTAATGACATGGGGGTGGGGGACTTTTTTGGACAGGATGACAACATCTCTGAATGAGGGTGAAGTTCACAGTGATCTCTCCTCAACTATCCTGTAGGTTTCTTGACGGCTGTATCATATACACATGCTGTGTAATGGTAACTGCCACTGTGAAGAATCAACTCTTTCTCTTTTTAGAAGTTAGAACTTGATTTCCATCACAATAATACAGGTACTAGTTAATAAGATACAGATTTTTAGAAAGCAGTAGTTTCTTTCTCCTTGCCATCTCCCTTCTTCAAAGGTAACAGTTGCTTTCACTTTCCCTCTGAAGTTAATCTCCATATTTTTAATAATTTGCTTGCCAATTCCTTGATTATTTTATTCATAGACATGAACTCTTGACTTCTTACAATGGAAGAGGAGGGTTTAGCTCTTTTAACACACATGAATGTGTGTGTGTGTGTGTGTGTGTGTGTGCATCCATTCCTCCCAGCCTTCAATAAAACTAAATCAGTATTCAATTTTTACATTATTATGACTATGTAAATAGTATACATTCTGAAACACATACTGTATGATGATAACATTTCAATTTTTGTACAACTCTTTGTTTTTTCTGGAGTTAATGATAGCCTCAGTTTTCATCTATATAGTTTTCTATATACCCATCTGTATTTCTATATACCCACCTATCTGTATTAGTTTGCTAGGGCTTCCATAAAAAAATACCACAGAGTAGATGGCTTAAACAACAGAAATCTATTTTCTCACAGTTCCAGAAGCCAGAAGTCCACGACCAGGGTGTCAGCAGATCACATTTCTTCTGAGGCCTTTTCTTTGCCTTGCAAATAGCTGCCTTCTTGCTGCATGTTCACATGGTCTTTCCTTTAGGTATTTGCATGTCTGTGTCCTAGTATCTTCCTCTTATAAAGATACCAGTCATATAGGATTAGGGCCTCACTTTAATGACCACAATTGAACTTAATTTTCTCTTTAAAGTTCCTATCTCTAAGTCACATTCTGAGATACTAGGGGTTAGGACTTCAATACATGATTTGCATTGGAGTACGAGATAATTCTCCCATAACATCATTTTATCTCCATCTCCCCAATAGAACTAAAATTCTTTTCATAATTCTGTTTCCTCTCTACCTCCTTCCGCTCACTCCTTGCCCCAAGACATTCCTTTAGGAACCTCTGTCCTCCTGCTCTCTAGGCTGCCATGAAGCTGTCCTTTTGGGACTTCCTTTTGCCCATCTTTTTGGAAATTCCTTTCTTTTTTGATTTCCTATTTCCTGGACTTCATGTCTTTCTCTTCTTTGGTTTCTGCCTTCTTTTCATTTCTACTGGATAGCTTCCTGAGAAAATGTGCATGGAAGAGAAAAGTTGAGACCTTGCATGTCTGGGAATGTCTCACAATTGATCAGGAATTTGGCTCATTATAGAATTCTTAGTTAGAATTCATTTTCCCTTAAAGTTTAGAAGGAATTATTCTACCATTTTCTAACTCCCAGTGTTGCAGTTTGGAAGTCTGATACCATTCTGTTATCCAACCCTTTAGGGTTTTTTCTCTCTAGAAGTTTATGGGATCCTATTTTTATACCTGGCATTCTGAAATTTCATGATGTCCTCACTGCCTTTTGTGATTTTAGTTTCATCCATTACTCTGGATTCATCACGGGCTCCTTCTATGGAGAATTTTTTAATTCTGAGACTTTTATGGGTATTTCTTTAACAATTTCTAACTCTCTATCCTCTATTTTCTTGGTAAGATGTTGCAATTCCTCTACTTTTCTTACCTTTCTATCATTTGTTATTTTGTTCTTGAGAAATTTCCTCTATTGTTCTTATGAGCTGTCCTTGACTTTATCCTTACTATGGACTATTTTATTTCAGCTACCACATGTTGATTTCCAATAGCTGGTTCTTGCTCTCTGAATGGTCATTTTTATCATAGTTTTGTGTAATTCTGGCTGCCTATTGCTCTAGGATCTGACAGAGGGAATGAGGTTGTGGGTTCTGTCCATTCAGAATGCCAGCTTTTACTGAATCCCCCTTGTGCAAATGCTTGCCTACCCTCACTGCCAGCTGATCCTGGTATCTCTAGTTCAACTTCTTTAGGCTCTCAGCCAGTCCTCTTACTTTCTGCCCCAAATCTCTCATATTGCTATGGTAATGGAAGAGACCCCCTCTTGTTGAAAATAACAATCTTACCTTGAAAATAAAAATCACGATATCATCTTATGGCATTTCTGCGAGGGTAAGTCTTAACAGTAGTCGCTGAAAAACCATGATCCCATAGTTCTGGAAGACATCTCCCTCATCGTCAGAAATGGTGCACACCTAGTGGTGCACACCTCAAACACATTTCCACCCTCTAACTGCTTACTAACGTATTACTTAGGACACAGACAACTCTCTCTGGGTGTAGATGTATCTGTTGATGTCATCTGAAAGGTGCATATATTTAAATAAAAATTATAATTTCAGGGGTCCCTGGCTGGCTCAGTTGGTAGAGCATGCAACCCTTGATCTTGGGGTCATGAGTTCAAGCCCCATGTTAATGTATGTATTTTAAGAAAAGAAAGAAAGAAAGAAAATTCTAATTTCAGTCCCTTGTCCTTTACTGAACATAAGGAAGCCTTTGCTTCTTTCTACTCCGTGGTCTCTGCCCAGGGGCCGGCAGACAGCAGCGAGTGCTCACTGGTGTATTAACGACTCCTCATGCCTGGCTCTGGAAGTCGCGTGTGGTACAGTGGATCACTGGGCTCTGGAGTCTGATTGCTTGAGTTTGCCATTTCGACCACCTACTCAATTCCTTTAAGCCTCAATTTATCAGCCTGCAAAATGGCACTGATAGTCCTCATCTCGATGCTGCGGAGAGGGTTAGATGAGATGGTGCCCGTGAAGCATCAGGCGTGGCACAGGGTCAGGAATGTTGGCTTTGCTGCTATCACTGCTATTATTAATATTACTGAATGTCCTGTTTTCTCCCCACGTGCCAACCCAGTGGTCCATTATGAGGTTGAGGTTTGGACGGGGGATGTGGGCGGTGCAGGCACCACTGCCCGAGTCTACGTGCAGATCTATGGCGAGGACGGCAAGACAGACGTGCTCTTCCTGTCCAGCCGCTCGAAAGTTTTTGAGCGGGCATCCAAGGACACGTTCCAGGTGTGTGTGGGTAAGGCAGCGGGAGTGCCCACAGAGGGCCAGGGGATGCCCCAAAATGAAGGGATTGGACTAGCTCAGTGGTTCTCATCCCTGGCTTCTTAGAATCACCTGGAGAGCTTTAAGAAAAAAAAAAAAGTGCCTGGCCCACATCTGGATCAGTTAAGTCAGAACCTCTATGGTGGGATGCGTTTTCGGGGTATGCTTCTGAAAACTCTGCCGGGAGGCTAACAAGCTGCCAATTCCGAGAACCGCTGGAGTAGATGATTCTAATTTGACAAAATATGGCCTGAAGCCCCTGGTTACTGCATCCACTGCCAGCCTGTGATTCCACAGCTCTCTCCGCCTGTGGGCAGGGCCACACTTCGAGGCAGGATCTGGGGAGGAGCCTCCTGGCTGCATTCTCGACGCCCCAGGATTCTGCACTTCCCTTTGAGTACAGAAGAAAAAGATGAGAATGTGAGCATGTTGTTGGCAGGGGAGGAGAATGCAGGTGTGACGCCCTGTGGGGGACACATGAATGTTTCCTGTGGGATACTAGTGCGTGTGAGTGAGTGTATGCATGTGTGTGTGTGTGTAAGCAGGTATGTGTGTGCAGGGAGCATATTCGTGCTGGGTGCTCTGTGTGTGTTTGTGTGCCTCAGGTCACTTGGCCCTCGGCAAAGAGTCCTACCCCAGTGCCCGGCAGGGTCTGATTGACCTGGGTCAGGGCATACGGAACGTTGGTGCTGGAGGGGGCCTCACTGAGGCCAACCCCCCATAACACTGCTGAGGAGGTAGAGGCCCTAGCATTTCACCTCTCTGAGCCTCAGATTCTTCCTCCGTTCAAACCTAGCCTTAGAGTGCCTCCCTAGCCTGCTTCGAAGTCCTTAGAGGGGTCAAAATGGTGAAGGTCAGGGTACGTACTCAGGAAATTGTGGCCAGTTGTGGGGGTGGAACAGAGCAGAGCGTCTTCCAATGCCAGCATGCTCTGTGGCTGGAAGTGATGTGGTCATGAATGCGGTCATGGGAGACGCATGGGTGCTGAGGAGACAGATGTGGGAGGAGGGGATGGTGAGCAGGCCCGACTGGAGAGGTTGAGGGCAGGGATGCTCTGACTTGGAAAATGCTGGGGAGGAGATCTAATGTGCTGAAGAACGAACTTACCAGGCCCAGAGCCCATCCCCTAAGTAGCTGAGAGGGAAAAATGCCTCTCCTTCAGGGCTCCTGGGCTCTCATTTTGGCTGATAACTTTCTCAGAAAGGTGGTTTTGGCCTACATTGTGGCTTCATGAACAGAGTCAGAAGACCTGAGTTCTTATCTAGACCTGGACTCCAGTTATGGGGCACTGAGAAACTCAGGTCCCCAGTCACCAGGACACATGTGGAAAAATTGGTGGCACCAGGCTTTGAAAAGTGTCAGACACCCAGAAGGGGCCCATCAGAATGGGGAACAGAGTGGCTCAACCAGCAGGTACCCCATGTGGACCCTCCCCTGAGCTCTGTGGGGCTAGACCTTGCTGCAGGGTGAGGCTTAGAACAGAGTAAGTAGATCGAAGGCCGAGGACCTAATCTGAAGAAAAGCTAAGGCTAAATCCATCCACGCTGTGCCAGACCCTGTGCCAGAGAGAAGCAAGAAAGAACAGTCCCTGTCTCAAGTAATTCCCCGTTCAGGTGGGCGGGGAGCAGCTCATGTGGACAGGGAGGGCATCCAGGACAGACCAGAACCACAGCCAAGGTCTGGGCTCCCTCTGCACTGCCAGGGAAAGAAGAAGCCTGTGCTGGGGGAGAGGCCTGGGGTCCCTGGGGACATGGGGGAGGGGGTTGGGTGTATTTTTGAAAAATAACAGTTTTCTTGCTCATTACATACAAAAGTTGTATATGATTCATGCTGAAAAAAACTTTGGAAAGAGAATCCAGAAAAGCACAAACTGAAAAGGAAAGTAGTAATAAGGTTCAGGAAATGGAATGAATGGATTTCCTTGGAGGCAGAGGAAGGAATAAAGGCACTCTGGGTGAGGGGAGTGCATGAACAGAGGTGTGGAACCAGGAGTGACAGGAATGAGTGCGATGTGCATGTGTGTGTGCGTGCATGTGTGGATGTGGGGCGGGGTGAAGGGAGAGAGGCAGGGAGACCATCCTGACCACGACCCAGGGGTTAGAAGGAAGTAGGTGTGGGTGGAAGGAGGGGCTGCAAGAGGTCCTGGAAGGCCGGCCGAACAAGCAGGCTGAGAGAGAGGGAGCTGGTGGAAGCTTGTGAGCTCGAGGCCCCGGGCCTCCCCACCGGGGCTCCGCACACAGGCCCAGGCCTGGCTGCGCAGGGGAGGCGGGGAGGACGCCAGGGGCCCCCCCAGCCACTGCCCTGCGCTTTGCACAGCTGGAGGCGGCGGACGTGGGTGAGGTCTTCAAGATCCGGCTGGGGCACACGGGCGAAGGCTTCGGGCCCAGCTGGTTCGTGGACACGCTGTGGCTGCGGCACCTGGTGGTGCGGGAGGTGGAGCTCACGCCCGAGGAGGAGGCCCGGAAGAAGAAGGAGAAGGACAGGCTGCGGCAGCTGCTCAAGAAGGAGCGGCTGAAGGCCAAGCTGCAGAGGAAGAAGAAGAAGAAGAAGAAGGGTAGTGACGAGGAGGACGAGGGGGACGAGGAGGAGGAGTCCTCGTCGGAGGAGTCCTCGTCTGAGGAGGAGGAGGAGGAGGAGACGGAGGAGGAGGAGGAAGAGGAGGAGTTTGGGCCGGGGATGCAGGAGGTGATTGAGGAGTACAAGTTCGAAGCCCACCGCTGGCTGGCCCGGGGCAAGGAGGACAATGAACTTGTCGTGGAGCTGGTGCCGGCAGGCCGGCCGGGTCCTGAGCGTAAGCCCGAGGAGGGGTCTGCAGGTCCGCTGAAGGGGGCCCGGTGAAGGGGGGTGTCTAGCTCTCCAGTCACGTGGCAGCCCCATAGCGGGGCACCCGTCATGGTTCCCAAGTGGGTCTCCTGACCTGTGACAGGCCTCTGCCTGGGGTTAGCTCTGCCCCTTGGGCGGCTCTCAGGGGGAGCCTGGATGTAGCTCGCGATGACTGAAAGTGGGACGTAACGTAGGAGGGCGGCCAAGGGCGTCTCCCCTTGACTCTCAGGCTCCTGGGCCTCATGGCAAAGAAAAGTCTTGAGCAGTGGGGAGGGATAGGTTCTTTCCAGGTTAGTGCAGATGTGGAGGAATCTGTAGGTCCTTCCCGCTCCCACGAGCTGGCTGGATCCGAGAGGCTGAGCCTCAGGTCCGCCCTGAGGCCTAGGTGTCCTCAACTCCACGTTTTTCTCTGTCCCCAGCCAACACCTACGAGGTCCAGGTAATCACAGGGAATGTGCCCAAGGCCGGCACCGATGCCAATGTCTACCTGACCATCTACGGGGAGGAGTACGGGGACACAGGCGAGCGGCCCCTGAAGAAGTCGGAAAAGTCCAACAAGTTTGAGCAGGGCCAGGTAGAGTGGGGGCTCTCTGGCCCTTGCGTGGGTGGTGGAGACTGCTGGTTCCGGAGGCCACACCCCCACCAGCACGGTGTCCAGCAGGGTGCTTTGTTGAGTCCACCCAGATGTAATCGAAGTGGTTCCTCTGTGAGCTCCGGCGCCTTGTGGTGGGGGGCATAAGATAGGCCGGGGAGGGGAGCGTCGAGCACCACGAAGCCCACAGGAACTGACCAGAGATATTACAGGTAGCAGATGCTCAGGCGCTGAGGGGGTGGAGCAGGGGGGTTCAAGGAGGAAGTGTCGACGGCTCTTTGGGGAAAACATGGTAGGAAGGAGAGCTGTACACTGGGCCATGGTGGGTGAGTGTGGGATGGATGCCCACGATTACCGTGAGAGGTGTTCCCCGAGGATGGGTCCAGGGGACAGAGATGTGGGGTGGAAACCTGGAAGGCCCAGCTCCAGGACAGGGAGTCTTCCCACAGTGCTGTGTTAACGCTGAGCCAGGGGGCGCACTGCCTCTGGGAAGCTTGATGAGCCCAGTTAAGGGGGGTGGGGCATGAGAGCCTTGAAAGAAGGTTGAGAAGCCTGGACTGAGTCCTGGTCCCGCCCCAGCAGGAGCCACGAAGGCTTCTGAGCAGTGAGAGAAATGCACGCATACCCCTCTTCCAGGTATCGTGGGGAGAGTGTGAAAAATCCAGCTGTCATCTTTGTCCTTGAAGATGTTACAATATTCTCTGGCTGGAAGACTGTCCCCAGCTCACCTTTCTCATTCCTGCCCCTGATCCCAAAGCCACATTTCCTCATCCACACAGAGGAAGAAGAGAAACCAAACCCATGAAAGTACTCCTGGGCTCCTCTGATTTCTTTCAGAGGCTGCCTGCTTTTTCTTTCAATACTGCCTTGCCATGACTTGAGGTTTAGGGTTTATTTCCATAGCCACTATGATCCTGGATTGGAAGAAAACTGTCATAGAGGACGTAACTGGTACAATGGATGAAATTTGAATATGGGCTTGTATGTTAGATAATAGTATTGTGTCGATAGTATTGTGTTTCCTGAGTTTGGTAATTGTCCTGGGATTATATGAGAATCACCTGTTCTTAAGAAAGCTATGATGAAGAATTCAGAGGTGAAGAATCATGGTATCAGCCATTTACTTTTAAACGTTTCAGAAAAATAATAGCAAAAGAGAGAGACAGGGAAAGCAAATATTGCAAAATGTAGGTGAAGGGCATATAAAATTTCATTGTATTGTTTCTGCAAATTTTCTGTAGACTTGATTGTTTTTCAATATAAAGAATTTAAGAAGTTACAGCCGAGAGGAATCCCTTATCAGGTCCCGATGTCGCCTGCCTCCTGCAGTGCAGACGCGTATATTGGGCTACACGCACGGCCTTCCTACTCACATGGTGAGGGAGTGCAAGTCTCCTGTTCCTGTGAATCACTTTGGATTTACACTTTGAATTCTGTAAATCACCTTGGATTTGCACTTTGGCTCATCCCAGGTGCTTAGAATGGGTGGCTGAAGGGGCTTATGCACACATGTGCACACATAGCACAGGGTTTCAGTACACACCCAACAACAGGCCCTCCACAGGTGCACACACACACACACACACACACCCCACAACACAAACGCAGGCAGCCAGCCCACCTGCCTTCTCCTCTGCCCCTCACGGTCACCTTCTTGGCCTTCCCACTCCTCCTGCCACCCTTTGGGACACAGAGTGAAAAGACCCCTGGTGTGGGCAGGTTATAAAAGAGTGCAGATCACACACGGTCAACTGGCTGCCACAGGTTTCCACACCCCCTTCCCTCAATGGTTTGGGTCTCCCTGCCGGCCCCCAGGTGCTGATGTGTAGGGGGGGTGGGGCGCACCATGTCTCGGGGCGGGGGGGCATCCCTCTGAGTGCTTCTCTGGCCCTTCCCAGACAGATACCTTCACCATCTATGCTATTGACTTGGGGGCTCTGACCAAGATTCGGATTCGCCATGACAACTCGGGCAACAGACCGGGCTGGTTCCTGGACAGAATAGACATCACCGACATGAACAATGAAGTCACGTGAGTGGGGCTTGAGGGGAGATGGGGAAGGCCATGCCTGCTTCTTAGTCCTGGGAAGAGGGCTGAGGGTGGGGTGGTTGGGATGTCTGAGGCTGGGGGGGGGGGGTCGGTGGTGGCTGTATGTTAGTTTGGCTCCTGTGGCTGGCTGGGTGGGCACTGCCTCTCTCTCTCCCCTCTCACTGGGCAGCCCCCTGGAGTTCCTGCCCTGGCAGGTGACAGGACCTCCAATCTAGTTCTTGAGATCCATCAGTTCAGAAGGTCGGGTTTCCTGTCCCTGTCAGACCTCCACTGGCCTAGTCTCCATCCACTTACTCACTCATCCGTGTCTCCACATATGAAGCGGCTTCCAGTACAATGTTTTAATGTTCTAGACCAGGGGTAAGCACACTTTTTCTCTAAGGGCCAGATAGGAAATATTTTAGGTTTTGGGGCCATTTGGTCTCTGTCATAGTTGATCTATTTGACTTTGCAGCAGGGAAGCAGCCACAGGTGATACTTGGTGGATGTGGCCGTGTTCCAATAAAACTTTATTCGTGAACACTGAAACTTGAATTTCATGTCATTTTCACATGTCACAAAATAACAATGTTCCTTAGATTTTCTTTTTTTCAGCCATTTTAAAAATGTAAAATTCAGGGGTACCTGTGTGGCTAAGTCGATTAAGCATCCGACTCTTGGTTTTGGCTCAGGTCGCGATCTCGAGGTTCGTGGGTTTGTGCCCCACAACAGGCTCTGTGCTGACAGTGTGGGGCCTGCTTGGGATTCTCTCTCTCCCTCTGCCTCTCAAAATAAATAAACTTAAGACAATGTAAAATTCATGCTTAGTTTGTGGGATGTACATAAACAGGTGAGTGGGCCACATTTGGCCCACAGGCCATGGTTTGCTGGCCCCTGCTCAGGATTCCCAGCTACCACTAGGAGCTAGGTTGAGGAAGGCATATTATCCTCCTGACAGGTGAAGGAACCATGCCCCAAGGAGGTGAAGCCGCCACACCCCCAGAGCCCATTCATGCCAGAGCCAAGATCAGAACTCCAGACCATCAATGATGAGTCTGGTGCGTCTCCATCATTAGGCCCCATTGCCTCTTGAGCAAAAGGGGCCACGGAGCAATAGACATGAAAAAAAGGCTGGAGGTGTGATGGGGAGGTGCAGGGGCAGACAGAGAGGAAGGCAGGCAAGATCCTGAGTGTGTTGTAGGGCTGCTGAGTGCCCGCCAGTGTCCGGAATGTAGCGGGCACCCAATAAACAAACATACGTTGACTTAACTTCTTGGTCTGCAGTCTGGTGTCTCTTAGAGCAAGCCCTCTTCTTGGGCTACTCTCTGTGCCGGGCAAGGGGTGAGGAGGCTCACCCCATCTCCCACCTCCACCCCGCCCCACCAGCCCAAGAGACTGCCTCAGATGGGGACACCAAAGGACACCTCTCCCATGGCCTGGTGTCCTGGCTTTCCGTGAGGTCATTGTGACGGCAGAGAAGGGCAGTGGGACAACGCTATAGCCGGGAACCAGGGTCCTGAGCTGTGGTAGTCCTCTCTCAGAAACTTACCAGGTCACCCTGAACTAAGTGCTCTGTGTCTATGGGCTTTCATTCACTCTTCTGATAAATAAGCTTAATGATGTCAGCCCAGCTTACTTCTCAAGATGTTCTGAAAATCTAAGGCATTTAAGCTGGAAAAGGATAAAGTACTGGCAAAAACAGAAGGACAGGAACAGACCAAATATCCCTGGCTTCCCCTTAGAGCTCCGTTAGGGTCAGTTAACTCTGTTCCATTGATTTGACATTTCTGGGCCAGCCCAACAATTTGTAAATTATTGTAGCCTTATAATTTATTTTAATATCTATCAGTACTTGTCCTTTTTCATTATTCTTTAAAAATATTAGCTTTTCTTGCCTTTTCAAATCAAGACATTAAGTGATTTGAAGAAAAAAATCCCGTTGGAATGTTGATGGTTATGCCATTAATCGTATGTGTGGAGAATTGTGTATTTAGAATATTAAGTGCTGCCCCAGGGGCGCATTTCCATTTATCCAATTGTTCCTTCTGGTATCCCAGTGATGCTTTACAATTTTCTACAGTCGTACTAAGTTTATGCCTAAATATTTTCTATTTTTATCGCTCTCGTGAATGGTATCCTCTCGTTCCCCATCCCCTTTCTTCCCTCCCTTTCTCTTTTCCTTCCCTCCCCCACTCCTGGCCCCCTCATCACCTCCCCGCCCTCGTCATCCTGTCTTGTTGGTGTGAGTCAGGGTCCACCTCCCCATCTTCACCAGCCCTGGTCAGAGGCTCTTGCCTGGTCCCTCTGCTGCACCCTGGCCCCTCCTGTGTCAGGGGTGTGTTCCTCCTCTGCTCAACAACCTGCAGAGGCTCCCATTCACCCCCAGGTGAGAGCCAGAGCACTTCCAGTGGCCTGCCCCACACCCCCTCCTTAACTCTTGGTCCTGGTCTCCCTCCTGCTCACTCCTTGCTGTTCCTTGAGCCCAACAGCCAAGGGCCTTTGCATGTGCTGTCCCTTCTCCCTGGTCCTCCTTCCCCTAGTGGCTTACTCATGCTTTCTCTAGGTAAGGTCTCTGCTCAACGGTCATCTGCTCAGCAAGCCTCCCACCCTAGACCTTTTATTTCTCTTCCTTTGTTTCTTTTTCTGCACGTCACTAACGTTTGACCTACAATCGACTGCAGTATTTCATCATTGTTCCTTTCCCCACAACTGAATATAAGGTCCCTGCCTAAGGTAACGATTTCACCTGTCTTGTTCCCTACAGTGTCCTCTCCAGCACCTAGAAGAGGGCCTGGTGCACAACAGGCTTGCCATAAATACTTACTAAATCAACTAATGAATACAAACCACATTTGCTGTGTTGACTCATTCATTCATTCAGCAAACACATGCCATGCTAAGTGCGGAGAGTCAAGCGGTTGGTTCCGACAGAAAACTGTGATGGTCTAGGAGGCAGATGTTTTAGGTTCATTTCCTGTCTCTTCCTTTCTTTACTTGTGTGGCCTTGGGAAAGTCACTTAAGCCCTCTGAGCCTCAGTTCTTCCATCCATGAAACAGGATAATAAAACTCCCACACAGCATTAAGATAACCCGTGTAAGGGCCAGCGCCGGGCCTGGCACCTGGCAAAAGGTAGCACCGTGCCAGTAAGAACGCAGTCAGTTGGCATCTAAAAGTGGCTGCATAGCTAGGAAGGAAGGGGCATGAGCGGGATTATGAAGGAACTCCTTGGGCAGCAGGAAAGGCAGAGCGAGGGGGCCGCTGTCTCAGGGTGGCACCCCCCAAATGGGGCTCAGGGACTGGGGGGTGAGGAGGGGGTCAGGGTGCTCCTCTGTCCGAGGTGACATTTCAGATGGGCCTTCACAAACCGTGATGTTTGGTGTTTGGAACAAAGGGCACTAAAGCGGCTGAACCGTGTGATGTGGGAGCTGAGGGGCACGAGGGGCATGAACGGCAGGTGGTGGGTAATTCTGTCCGACTCGTGCATGAAGGGAACAGGACAAGAACTTTGGGAAGGGAGGCCGGGGTGGGGGGTGCTGCTCCACAGCCAGAGGCTCCTAGCTGGCCAGCTTTTCCAGAAAGCCTGCTTCTTAATTTTTTTTTTTTAATGTTTTTATTTTTGAGAGAGGAGGCAGGGGGGCAGGCAGAGCGAGAGGGAGACACAGAGTCTGAAGCAGGCCCCAGGCTCTGAGCTGTCAGCACAGGGCCTGACATGGGGCTCCAACTCGTGAACCACAAGATCATGACCTGAGCAGAAGTGGGACGCTTAACCGACTGAGCCACCAAGGTGCCCCTCCCAGAGAGCCTTCTGAGGCCGAGGTAGGAAGACAGAGAAGGAGCAGGGAGGCACTCATGAGAGATGTTGGCCTGGAGGCAGAGAGATTAAAGAGGATGTGATCTCTGGAGCCCCTGCCACCACACTGAAGTCACCCAAGCAGGATTCAGAGTGGCTCAGGGCTCTGATGCCCCAAGGCTAGCGCTCAGCAGGGTGGCAGTGGGGCCATGCCCAGTCCCTTTGGCCTCCAAAGGCTGCCGGTTCTGGAGAGCAGCTGAGCCTGACTGGAAATACCTGGAGGAAGGGCCGGTGGGAGGGGAAGGGCAGAGGTGGATTGATCCACAATGCAAATTGCCAAAAAAGGAGAGCATTCTTTCTCTTCAAGTAGGGAGTGCTTGAGGTCCTTTGTAGGAGTCCCAAGCTGGCAGGAGGCAGTCAAGATGATTCAGAAAAGGCTTTTGAACGGTGGTTTGCAGCCGAGGGTGGCTTTGAGTGGGTGGTCCTGGGGTCTGAGGTCCCTCGTGGGTGGACTGGGGCTCCGCACACAGGCTCACATTCCCTCAAGAAAGGACCTCTCTGGTCCTTTGGGCTAGGAAGAAGATGGTGAAGCTGGGGAAATTTATCTGTGGCTTCCTCCAGCCTCCTCTAACCTGGGAAGCCCCACCCCTTCGCCACTCTGAAAAAAAAAAAAGTTAAAAAAAGTGTCAGATTGATTTTGTATTGGTAGCCGTATTTGGAATGCAGAGAGGCTGTTCCCACTCCATCTCCTCTGCTCAGATAATTCCTGGAGCCTTGGGTTGGCTTTAGGTAGCACGTTCTAAGGGGAATGTTGAAAAAAAAAAAAAGAAAGAAAGAAAGAAAATGCATCTTCAAGGAAAGGATAGTGGCCGGTTAAGAAACTTAGAGTTATTGCAAGAATTTGAAGGAGGAAATGAGAACATTTCACCTTGATAGGAGATAGTGCCTTCCAATGCTGTGGGTACTTATGGCTGCCGGTGTATGTGGGGACTGTGACCATGGCAACAAGCAAGAAGATCCCGAGCTCATGGGGTTAGTTTGCCTAATGGGGGACACAGACAGATTTATGCTCTCTGGGCAAACTCTTCCATCCTCATCACTTCCGTGACCATTTATTTGAGAATAGTGCCCACAATTTATATCTCCAGTCGTACCAGTCAGAATAGTCTAGGTTGTGCTGAGTAGCAAATGGCCCTAAAATGTCGTGTCCTAACACAATAGAAGCTTATTTCCTGCTCACACTGCATGTCCAGGACAGGGCATCGGGGGACTCTGCTCAATGTGATCGCTCAGCGACCCAGGCTGATGGGACGTTTTCCTCAACACATGTTTCCACGGTCGTTCTTGTAGTGGAAAGAGGTGTGACAAATCACCCACCGACTTAAAGATTCCTTACAGCCCAGAGATTCTAATCATATTAGCAAGGACTTAAAACTTCAAAGTCCTCCTAACATCCAAAGCTATGAACCTCGGATGTTTGGATTTCAGAACACATGACAGAAATGGTGGGATTTGGCAGGAGGGGTACATTGTTTTGAACTAACACATCTTTGTTAAGTCGTTGACTCATCGGGCTCTGCTTTCTTCCTCTTTTCCACAGCTCTTGACTTGTTGAGGAAGTGAGGTTGTGTCATGTCTTCCTTCCTCCTTTAAGAGGTTAGCTGCTTTTTTGATCTGCATTAAAATCTAATACACTCAATTTCAAAGAGGAAGAGGCAAATGCCGCAAAAGTCAGGAATATATTTAGTGTCCCGAGTTTTGCCCATATTCAGCCTGGAATATTTTGCTTTCTCTACGTGTTTTCTGCCCGAAGATAGAGATTCCCATTCTGATTGGTGGCTTGAGGGTGTCATTAGATCCTCATTAAAGACAGGTGCTATTGGGTGGGCTTTTCAGTGAGAGTTGAACAGAAAGCTTGTTGGACTTCTTCCTCTGGAGTTTCATCTGACGAGCTGTTCTCTGGAACCCCACACTCTTTCAGGGCCCTTGGAATGTTGAGACACAAAAGACCTCGCAGATGATTTTATCCAGCCTTTGTAGTGGTGGAACTCAGGGCCTGGGGCCACGTAGCTTTATAGGGGAAGAGTAGAAACACAAACCCTGAATTCCTGAGTTCCAGATTCATGCTCTTGTGGCCATGCCATCCCACCAGTATCACCTGTCGACTTACACCCGATGTGGTACAGCGCTTGTGCACAAAATGCGGAAGGCCATACCAAATGACATACATTTTACAACATTAAGTTTTTCTGTCTTCTCAGTTTTTACTTTTTTTATTAAAAAAAATTTTTTTAATGTTTATTTATTATTGAGAGACAGAGAGAGACAGAGCATGAGCATGAGAGGGGCAAAGAGAGGCGGAGACACAGAATCTGAAGCAGGCTCCAGGCTCTGAACTGTCAGCACAGAGCCTGACGCGGGGCTCGAACTCACAAACCGTGAGACCATGACCTGAGCCGAAGTTGGACGCCCAACCAACTGAGCCACCCAGGTGCCCCTTAGTTTTTACTTTAAAAAAAAAAGCTTATTTATTTTTGAAGGAGAGAGAGAGACAGAGCATGAGCAGGGGTGCGGGGGCGGGGGGAGGGGTGGGCAGAGAGAGAGAGAGGGAGACCCAGAATCCAAAGTGGGCTCCAGGCTCTGAGCTGTCAGCACAGAGCCCAACGCGGAGCTTGAACTCATGACCCATGAGATCATGACCTGAGCTGAAGTCATACACTTAACTGCTTAACCAACCGAACCACCCAGGCGCCCCTCGGTTTTTACTTTTGAGTGAAACTTAAGATTTGCTCCAATAATCAGTTTAAACCTCCTGCTCACCCAAGCCCCCCCTTTCCTTCCAGTGGCCTTGTTTAAGCAGGGCAGTGGCCACACCTGGCCAGCACACCTACTCGCCACTCTTCTCCTTTGCTCCTTCAGAATCCCTGGCAATTTCCATCCCTGGTACCCAGAGACCTGCTTGAGCAGGACTTACTGCTGTGGGAGGAAGGGGAAGGGGAAGAAGGGGAAGAAGGGGAAGGGGAAGGGAGGGAAGGGGACCTTCTGTGGGTGCTTGTTGGCATCATGGGGCTAGAGGCTGAAGGCCCAGCACTCAGGCCAGTCCCAGCCCCTGCTCTAGTTCTGCCCTCCAGGGGGATGGATCTGAGAAAAGAGATGGGAAGAGATGCTGCCACTCTGGGCATGCCGAGGGGCTTTAATGTCCCAGTACAAGTATCTCGGGGACACTGGAGAAGTCGCTCCATGAAAGCCAGCCTCTGCTTCCCAAGTAGGCACACGCTCAGCAGGTGTGGGCGGACTTGGGCCTTACCCCTTCCGTCTGGCTGACTTCTCTCTCCCGGGATAAGTCGCCCACTCTTTCTTTGTGTCTCTCTCTCCCTCTGTCCTTGTTCTGCTCCAGCTTTCCCACTCTCCTTGTCTCCGCCTCTGCCGCAACCCCACTCCTTTCTTTATTTCTGTGGCTCCTTTAATTGGCCATAATTAAGAGCCAAAGCCTATTATTCATAAGTTAATTGGCTGAATAAAAAATGTAACTTTCCCATTGATAACTTAAAGACTAGAAAGTGGAACAATATACATTTTTCCCTTAAACCCTAATTTAAAGGCAATTTAATCTATATTGCCCTTGATTGAGCTCCTCCCACCCTTTGAATCCGTGTCCATGAACACAGAATTGCCCTTCTGCACCCCGTGTGAGCCCGTGTGTGGGCTGAGGTTCTGCCTCTCTAAAGTGTTGGCCCTAGGAGGCAATAATGTCTCTAGAGGAATGTGGGGCTCTGACAGGGATGAGACCCCCAGCCTACACTGCTCCCTCCTCTCCAGGAGGGACTTCCTTCTCTCCTCAGGGACTCTGATCAGTCCCTGAATGCATCTTAAGCAGCCAGTCTGGCAGGAAGGGGTGGAGATTGGGTAGAATGGCCCCAGTTTAGACATGGGCTGCATCCACCAACCCTCTGAGTTGTTCTGGGAGCTTGGGGGCCCAAGGCCAGCTGTCCAGCCCACAAGCTCCAGAGACCCCAGGCATGGGCAGGGGAGAAACAGGGAAGTACAATAAGAGTAACAACAGCAATAGTACTAGCAAATTCTTACCAAGAGCCAGGCATTTTTATAAGCACTTCAAAACATTTAACCCACATAAACCTCATAACAACTTTGACATAAGCAATATGATCTTCATTTTACAGAATGGCAAACTGAAGCACAAAGTAGGGTTGCCAGGTAAAATACAGAATGGCCAGTTAAATTTGAATTCCAGAGAAGCAGTGAATAATGTTTTAGTATAAGTATGTTCCAAATATTGGGTAGGACATACTTACGCTAGAACATTATTCATTGCTTATCGAAAACTCAAATTTAACTAGGAGCCCTGTGATTCTGTTGGCTAAATCTGGCAACCCTAACACAGAGAGGTAAAGAAACTGGCTCAAGGTCACATGACTATAAGTGGCAGAGCCAGGATTCCAACCCAGTCTGGCTCCAGAGGCGAGTCCTTCATTAATTCATGTTGCTACCTCCATCATCCCTGGACCCCCCTTTGCTTTGTTTAGGTGTCTTCATTTTAGCTGGGCTCAGCCTCTACACTGAGGAGTCTAACTTGGACCTCCCTTCCCTACATGGCGCCAGCTGTCTGCTATGCCATTCCTTAGCCACACTTTCTGTATCTTCCAGAAGCATAATTGGGTATCATTCCATTAAAATCCATTTACTCAACCCTTAAGTATTGAACACCTACTATGTACAATACTCTCTGCTAAAGTGGCTTTGGCTACCAGGTTAATTCTAGAAAAGGCTGGCACAGTCCCTGGAAGCACTTCTTCTAGATACCTCCAATATGACCCTGAGTGAAGGTTTAATAGGCTCCAGGCAACTCTTACACAGCCATTTTCAATGGGGGGTCTTGAAACCGTGTCCCCATGTTTGTTTTCTGCTCCATGCAAGTGACTCTCATAGGGTGACCCCCAGGCTGGGTAGGATGGGAGGGCCATGCTTTTGGATGGGGGGCAGATAGGGGAGTGTTGGGGCCTCTGAGGGCCTGTCATTTTGCAGCCCAGGACTGCTTTTTAATGAAACCTTTCCTAAGAGACGTTCCTAAACTCTCCTCATTCCCCTTCCTACAGGTACTACTTTCCATGCCAGCGCTGGCTGGCAGTGGAGGAGGATGATGGCCAGCTGTCCCGGGAGCTGTTGCCAGTGGATGAGTCCTACGTGCTGCCCCCGAGCGAGGATGAGGGGGCCGGGGGAGGTGGTGACAACAACCCCCTTGACAACCTGGCCCTGGAGCAGAAAGGTTTCCTAAACTAGAGCTGGTTTCTTCCCTCTAGCCTCCCTCCCTCGGTCTCCATGTTCCTTTCCCCTGTGGGTTCTGAGCAACCCCTCCTCTGGCAGTGTGTCTGTACTGCCCTTATCCCTCCATGGCCAGAATGGGGAGGTGAGGAGACATATTCCCACATGCCTAGCATAAGGCTGGGTATAAAGCACATGACTAGGCATGGAGCTATGGTCAGGAATGGAGTGGAATGAAATAGGATAGGATGAGATGGAATGGAATGGAATAGAATGGAATATAGAACGGAATGGAATAGAATAGAATAGAATAGAATAGAATAGAATAGAATAAGAATAGGTAGGGTAGAGTAGAGTAGAATAGAATAAGACTAGACTAGACTAGAATAGAATAGGTTGTAGCCTGCTCCGATTTAGTTCTGTGCTCTCCCCTCCAGGCACACCATAAGCCCTCAATACATTTTTGTCAAGGGAAAGAATGAACTTTCAAGAATTCTAGGATGCTTCCCTTCCTTGAAACTTACATCCCTAAAACTTCCCAGTGGAGAAGTCAGACCAGGCTCCTCGCTGATGAGCCTCTGACTCTCAGTCACCCCAAGTCTCCCCTAAACATCCTACAGCTCTATTAATTGAGAGATTCCTATGTGAGCTGGAGGCGGAGAGACCTCATCTCTGCCTTGAGGAAGTTTCCAGACTATAGGCAACCGCAGAACAACACATGCTACAAGTAAAGTGATTCCTAGAAATGGTCACCGTGCATGTAGAAATGTACCCAGTACGTTTTCTCCCTCCTCCCTCCATGAGAGGGGCAGTCTACCACTCACTTCTCCACACTCCTCTCCCTGCAGACAAATCTACCACATTCTCAGTGACCGTAAAGACTGGGGACAAGAAGAACGCAGGCACAGATGCCAACGTCTTCATCACGCTCTTTGGCACGCAAGACAACACTGGTAAGAATGCAGCATGGGGCCGAGCGAGACTCACCCACATTCCTCCCCGGGGAGACTAGGAGACTCAGCAGAACTTTCCAAGGAAATCCTGGTCATGCTTCTGTTTTTCTCTCTTCAAAAAAAAAATAATTGAAGAATTCCCCTGTGTTGTTTTACTTTATTTTATTGTTTTATTTATTTTATTATTTTATTTTATTTATTAAGAGCACTTGACATGTGCTCTATCCTCTCAAATTTGAAATGGATAATGCATCACTGTCGACTGTAGGTATGGACTGTATGGCAGGCCTCTGGAGCTCATTAATCTTACTAACCTGAAAGTACGCTTGTTGCTTAATAACTCCCCATCCTCTCCTCTCCCCAGCTCCTGGGAACCACCATTCCAGCCTTTGATTTTATGAATTTGGCTATTTTGGATACTTGGTATAAGTGGAATCATGCTATATCTGTCCTTCTGTGTCCGGCTTATTTCACCCAGTGTAATGTCCTCAGGGACCATCCGCATTGTTGCAGATTGGAGAATTTCCTTCTTTTTTAAGACCAAAGAGCAGTCCATTGTATGTATATATATCAACATTTTTTTTCTATCTTTTCATCGGTTAATGGACATTTAGGGTTTTTTTCCCCCCACATCTCAGCTATTGTGAATAGTGCTGCAGTGAAATGGGAGGGCTAATATCTTTTCAAGATCCTGATTTCAATTCTTTTGGATATATACCCAGAAGTGGGATTGGTGGGTCATATGGTAGTTCTATTTTTAATTGTTTAAGGAACTTTCGTACTGTTTTCCATAGCAACGACGCCATTTTGCATTCCTACCAACTATGTACGAGTGTTCCATTTCCTTCACATCCTCACCAACAGTTGTTGTCTTTTCATTTTTGGTGGCAACCACCCTGTCAGGTGTGTGGTGAGATCTCGTTGTGGTTCTGATTTGCATTTCCCTGATGCTTAGTGACAATGAGCATTTCGTTCATATACTGTTGGCCATTTGTATGTCTTCTTTGGAGAAATGTCTGTTTACGTCCTTAGCCCATTTTTTAATTGGGTTATTAGCTTTTTATTATTGAGTTGTAGGATATTATGGTAATGAACCCCTTATCAGATATATGGTTTGCAAATATTCTTTCCCATGCTGTAGGTTGCCTTTTCATTCTATTGATCGTTTCCTTTGCTGTGCAGAAATTTTTAGTTTGATGCAATCCTCCTTGTTTATTTTTTTTTAATTTTTTAATGTTTGTTTATTCTTGAAAGGGGGGTTGGTATAAGCAGAGGAGGGGCAGAGAAAGGGAGACACAGAATCCAAAGCAGGCTCCAGGCTCCAAGCTGTCAGCACAGAGCCGGACATGAGGCTCGAACTCATGAACTCTGAGATCATGACCTGAGCTGATGTCAGACGCTTAACCGACTGAGCCACCCAGACGCTTCCTCCACTTGTTTATTTTAGTTTTTGTTGCCTGTGCTTTTGGTGTCATATCCATGAAATCATTACCAAGACCAACGTCACAAAGCTTTTCTCCTATGTTTTCTTCTAGGAGTTTTACAGTTTTAGGTCTTATGTTTAAATCTGTATCCATTTTGGGGCTCCTGGGTGGCTCAATAGGTTGAGTGTCCAACTTCAGCTCAGGTTATGATCTCGCAGTTCATGAGTTCGAGCCCCACATCGGGCTCTGTGCTGACAGCTCGGAGCCTGGAGCCTGCTTCGGATTCTGTGTCCTGACAGATTGCATTCAACTAGTGCTGTTGGAGGAAGGCATATTCCCTTTTTCTTAAAAATCTCCATGTGATGTGACTTGTCTACCTGGATTGTAAACATTGGTTCCTTTAGAGATTCTTCCTAAAGCTTACTAAGTCGGTTCTCCTGTACACCAGGGGGCAGAGAGCCCCCTGTCCCCTCTCCCGTCTTCATTCCTCTGTCTACCACCCCAGAAGTGTTTGGAAGCCATATGCATCCTCTTCCCTTTGGCGTCCTCTCCTTAAGTAATGGTGCCTGATCCTATGGTCATTCTTTCTCCAGGCCTTCCTGAAACTTTTTTGCCATTTCCTGTACTCTTGCTGGAGGCATCACTCCGTTTACCTTTCAAGACCACAATGAAGGGCCTCCCAGTCCAAACAGTGACTGGTCTCTTCTCCGTGACTCCTGCCAGCTTTCTTCTTCTGTTCAAGGCTGCCCCTGAGACCCCAGGGAGCACGGGGAGGCTGGTTTTGTCCCTGGCTTCCTCCACATGTAGAAAAATGTGGGGGATGTGGAGGCACAGTCAACACTGACTTAGGACCCCACCACTTTCTCCTGGATGATCTTGAATACGGTACTTCACCTCGTGGTGTGCCTCCTTTTCTTTAGATACAAACTGGAAATAAAAATACACGCCTTGAAGGCTAATTACAAAGCTCACTAAAAAGACACGCGCACACACACACACACACACACACACACACCCCAAATTGTTAAATGTGCAAAGGTTCCCGGTGGATAGTAATTGCATGCTCTAAATTTTATGAGGGGTAGTCCAGCTCAGTTTGAAGGTCTCAGGTTCAGCCAGTCATGTGGGGGCCATTTGGTTGACAGGAATGACCCTCCTGAAATCCTCCAAGACCAACAGCGACAAGTTTGAGAGGGACAGCATCGAAATCTTCACCGTGGAGACGCTGGACCTGGGAGATCTGTGGAAAGTCAGGATTGGCCATGACAACACAGGTCTGGCTTCCCTCCCCCTCTGTTTTCTGCTAAGAATATAAGGCCCACACACAGGTCCCTATGGGTCTGGGAAAGAATACGCAAGAAACTTGAATGTCATCTGCCTTCCATGATGACACAACTTCCTCAAACCCTTCAACCCAGTGGAACCCTAGCTGCACGCAGAAGATTCTGGTCTCGTTGGCCTGGGCTGGGGCCTGGACACCAGTGACTTCCCAAAACCCCTACTCTCCGTGGTTTCACTGTGCAGCCACCTTTGAGAATCCCCAGTATAGCTCAGTGGTTCTCTGACCTGAGAACCAGGAGCTCCTGACAGGTTCTGTTGCTTAACAGAACCACCTCGGGGGGTTGTTAAACATAGGTTTCTGGGCCCCATCCACACAGGCGTTGATTCAGCAGGTCTGGGGTGGGACCGGAGCATTTCTGCTTCGCACACATGAGGCTGCTGGTCTGGGGACTCCACTTTGAGAACCATGGATCTAGTCTGTTCTTCCCAGAACCCACTGACACTACAGCCAGACAAAGTTTGTTCTCTTAGTGAAGTAGGACGTGTTCTTGGTCTTTAAGTATTTTAAGGCTAAGGAAGGAGGACACCTTCCCAGCCCCTGGGATGGAGAGACAGGTTCTCTGCTCAGCTCCTACTTCCTTCTTTAAACCTGATCGCTCATTTTTCCAGGGAAGACCCTCAGTCCTTCACAGACTTCCCTTTCCTTCATGCACCACAAACTGGCAGGAATGACCCTCCTGGAATCCTCCAGGACCAAAGGCCAGAGAGCTCACAGTGTCATCCTTGTCGCTGGGTGAAATGACAAAATCCCCATTAATACGAGTTCTCTCTGGCATCTCTGAGCTCCCTTTTTAGAGTGCCTTCCACCCTGGACAGTGTGCTTGCCGTCACCTCCTGTCACCTCTTCCCCAGGCTCCTTTGCTCTTGTTAATTTCCCCGACAGCAGCCTGGAGTGTGACCCAGCTTCAGCTGGGTGCACATTTCAACAGGAGTCATTTAGCAATGCTATTAGGGAAAGGAACGGCATGGGCACGGGTGCAGCTGTAGACGTCAGCCACGGGCAGGGAAGCATGTCTGGAGTGGCTGAGGTCACCCACAGTAAACCATCTGTGTAGAGCTCCGTGGTGGGTTCCATGTCTCCTTCTCTGCAGGCAAGGCTCCAGGCTGGTTTGTAGACTGGGTAGAGGTGGACGCCCCGTCTCTTGGAAAGTGCATGACATTCCCCTGTGGCCGCTGGCTGGCAAAGAATGAAGACGACGGTGCCATCGTCAGGGACCTCTTCCACGCGGAGCTTCAGACGAGGCTGTACACGCCATGTAAGAACTGTGCACGGCATGGCTGACCCTCCTCCCAGACCCCATCGCCCACTACCCCGTCTTTGGCCCCAACCCCTCCTCCAGCCCCGACCCCAGGCCAGGTGTACCTCCTCTCCCCAGTTCCCTGGGCCTTGTGTGGGCTGTGGGCAGTGCCCTGGATCCACGGTAAGGAAATAGAGAATTTAGTCCCACCTCCACCCCAAACCAGCTGGTGACAACAGGCAGAGAGCCTGGCCTCTCTGGGGCTGTTTCCTCATCTGCAAAATAGAGATGATAATACAACATGGTCATAAGACCCATAAGGGAAGAAAGACAAAAGTCTAACTGTGAGAAGTCATATGGGCCCCATCACCGGTGTTCAGTCCAGTCAGTAACGTGACCAAGAAATCACCGCTGTAAGATTTTATCCTGATTGGGAGTGGAGGGTGGAGACTTGAAAAGATGATAAATGTAGGCCTCTCACCAGCCAAAGCAGGGGAGGAAAGGGAACAATTTGGTGAAGTTTTGACACTTCCTTTCCAGTGTCATCAGAAAGTATGGATTAAACGTTCATTTACATGTAGGACATACTAGGTACTGAGAACCAAACTGAAATTAACCAAACTATAAAAATCTGTTTAAATGTGCTTAAAATCAGACCCAAACCCAGAGAATATAATTTTTTTTCTAACCAAATAATTAGCTATACCAAAAGATTTCCCCCAAACAGCTCATAATTACATGATATGATTCAGTGATGACTTTTTTTTTTTTTTTTTTTTTTTTTTGCCTAAAGCAATTAAACTGGAAATGACCCGATCCATCAAGATATTTTCTGGTCCAAAGCCTGAAACAAAGTGACATTTCCCTCTAGTAAAATCTCTGCATATACAAAGCAAACCCTGGATGTAGACACTGCCCCCAGGAGCTGCCTGCAGTCTAGGACAGACACACTGACCTGACAGATGTACATAGAGCTGGCAGCATACTGGGTGAGACACTTTAAGACAGAAGTAGCTGTTTCTCCCTTCGTGCCCTAGGACAGGCCTGAATTTGTATGGCCTGACCTTGAATACATTCAGCTCTAGCCTCATACTAAAGCAAGTCCATTTGCCCTTTGTCTTAGACTCAGTTCACACACACACACACACACACACAGCGCAGGAGAGACTTGCCTTTCTGACTAGAGAGCTGTGGAGGCAGCTTCAAAGTGCCCCTCTCCCCGAGTAAGTGCCCAGAGAGGAGGGTCTGCTGCTCAGAACCTATTTCCTTGTTTGGGAAAGGTCTTGAGGGCCCAAAGCCAGGGAGCTCCCAGGAATGAGGAGCTGCAGTCCCAGGAGTGGTGGCCAGTTGTCATTCTCAGGGGCCTGGAAGGCTTAGAACTAGATTTGGCAGTTCATCAAGGCTGCCCAATACACGTGAAACCAAAAGAACACAGCAAGATGGCACTGCCTCCTGGCCGACTGAAATGTGCTGCCCACACAGTAGAGATGGGGCAATTAGGAAGTAGACCATTGTGATGGTCTGAATTTACAGGCTCCACGTAGCATGGAGCCCTGAATGTCAGAGTCCTGTTAAGGCTGAAGCCTGTGTTCTAGGGATTGCTGGTATCGAAGCAGGTGTCTCAGGGCAGCTGGTGCAGGAAGGGAAAGGATGAGAGGGAACAGCTCCCCAATTCGTGCCATCCAGATCTACTCCTCAGCTTTAAAAAGTCAAGTTTTTTCAGAGCATTCTTCCCAAATGTTTTTTTTTTTAATTTTTAACGTTTATTTTTTGAGAAACAGAGCACGAGCGGGGGAGGGGCAGAGAGACAGGGAGACACAGAATCCCAAGCAGGCTCCAGGCTCTGAGCTGTCAGCACAGAGCTCTCTCTACACGGAGCCCAAACTCACAAGCTGTGAGATCATGACCTGAGCTGAAGTTGGATGCTTAACCAACTGAGTCATCCAGGCGCCCCTTGTCCTAAATGTATTTTTCAGAACTCCACAAAAGTTCTCCACTGAAAATTAAATTCAGTTAAATAATCTGAAAACCACAGATTCTATGTCAAACCCTCTCATTTCACAGACAAAGAAAAGGACCCAGAGAAGTATATCTATTTGCCCAAGGACACACAGCTCCTCAATGGCAGAGGCAGAACTAGAAATCAGGAAGCAAATCTGAGCTCAGGCCTAGGGATGAGGGCTGAAGGGTGGGCTGTTCCTGCCCAGATATTTTTAGGGCTTCTCCTGCTGCCAGAGAGTCTCAGGGAAGTTCAGTTCCTCCTGGCCTTAGACCAGGGAGACACCCAAGAAACCTCAGAGGAAGTTGCCTCTATTACTGCCTGATGGCCTGTTTCCCTTAACCTTGGTGAGGGCCCTGTTCAGGCCATTGTGGGAATGGCCATCACCCCCGTAGGCCATAGGCCCTGTGACTTGTAGGTAGCGAGCAATATTCGCCTCCAATTCACAACAACAGCACCCTTAGAGGTTGACCACACAGGATTTAGGGGTCAGACAAGCCTGGGCTCACACTGGAGCTCTACTTCTGACCAGCCATATGATCTGGGGCAAGTTACTTTACCTGTATGAGCCTTGTTTTCCCCATCTATAAAATAAAGTACAATGATATCTCCTCCGGAGGTCATTGTCAAGGTTACAGGGGATGAGGAAGGTAGAACGCTTAGTAAAGAGTCTGGCACCTGGCAAGTACTCATCAGATGGCAGTTACCGTTAATACAGGTATTATGGTTCTACAGCAGAGTAACCATCATACTAAATGAAAAGAAAATTCATTGGCTTTGGAGCAAATTTGGGGAAGGTTGGGGCCACCTGTGAGAAGGTGACTTTTAAATGTGGTTCCTTTCGAGGTCAAGACCACAAGATAGGGTAGATTTCCACTTAAACTGTTTCTCTGGGTTTTCAATGTTTTTTTATTACTGTGACTTAGAGTCAGTTGTATATACCTTTATATACATATGAAACAAGTGTCACAAAAAAATTTTAGCCTGTGTGTGATGTCCAGTGATATTTTTTATTTGATTCTATTCAATTCCATATATTTTTTTAAAATACTGGTGATGACTCACTAAATTTATTCCATAACCTGCTAATGGATTTCAGTCTGTAGTTAGCAACATACACTTTTAAACTACTGGTCTCAAACTGCAGTGTAAAGTCTGAGTTAAATATTTAGATCACTAGACTCATCCCATAGAGAATCTGAGGAAAGGTTGGGAATCTGGGTGTTTAATAAGTACCCAAAGAGTTTCTGAGGTGAAGGGCCAGTGACCCACACACTGGGCAGTGCTGGTCTCTAGCCAGGCTGGCAGGTGCCCATCGGGAAGCTGCTTGCCAACAACACTGATGGGTCAGCCTCCCTTTTAGGAGTTCACAAGGTCACCACCACCCCCCTCCACCACCCACATCCAACCCAGCAAGGGCCAGATGCGTTATGGACGGGTTAGGAGGGCAAGCCAGTGTGGAGCAAGTGAGGGTGAGAAGAGAAAGGATTCTCACCCTGTAGACTGCTGATCTGATTGGTCCCTTGCCCCCTGAAATATAATCCTCCTGTTTATAGTGTCCACAGCTAAGGAGCATGGTGGACACTTTACAGAAGAGGAAACTGAGGCTCCTGTGACTTGCCCAGGTCACACAGACGGTCGGAGTAGATTCTGTGCTTTCAGCCAAACTGCTGTACCAGCTCTGTGTTGTGAGAGGCACAGAGACCCTGGTCTGTGGGCACTAGGCGTGACAGGACACTGTCTCCCCCCACCCCTGCACCTGTGGTTGCTAAGCAACCACGTGAAGGTCCATCCCCGGGCAGCAGCTCCCGGTGACGGGGCCTGGGGCCATGGTGCCGATGAAGAACTTGATCTTGTCCACATTTGTTTTCTGTTCTCACCTCCCCTCTGACTTCACCGTCTGTCCACCATCCTCAGTTGTCCCTTACGAGATCATCCTCTACACGAGTGACGTCTTTGCTGCCGGGACGGACGCCAACATCTTCATCGTCATCTATGGCTGCGATGCAGTGTGCACCCAGCAGAAGTACTTGTGCACCAACAAGAGGGAGCAGAAGCTGTTCTTTGAGAGGAAGTCAGCCTCCCGCTTCATTATGGAGGTGCCTGGGATCCATAATGCTAGGAGGCTGCCAGGGGAGCTGGGACTGGGAAGCAGGGGGCACCAGAAGAGGGGAGGAGGCACCCTAACGGGCTGCTGTGGTGAGAGGGCCAGGCAGTTCATCCACCCTCACTGGGCCTCACTCAGTACATCGGAATAACCAGGAGGGCGGGCACCTCACCCGGCCCCACGGGGACTAGTGTCAGGATCTAAGGAGACAGTGAGTGGACAGGGCTTGAGGAAAATAGAGGCACAATCCCATTTCCACTGGGGCCACCTCCAGGGCCAGCGATAACACATGTGTATCCGTGGAGAGCTTGGCTTCTGGACATCCCAAATGGTCCCCTGCTCCCCTCTGGCCTAGGGGTTTGCTTGTTCCATGTTTACTGTAGGCGTCAGTCACAGCACCTTGGCGTCCTGTGCACTTCAGCTCAGCGTCTCCCCTGTGCTCTCCGCTGTGTGTTAGGTTGGGTGGGAGAGGTAGGAGAAGGGGAGGGCCCAGACTCTCTCTGCAAGGGGCTTGCAGTCCAGCTGGAGAACCCCAGACCTCCACACAAGGCCAACAAGAGAGAATAACTGATCCTGTGGGTAAGAGCAGTGTCACAGGGCTTTATCTCTATTAACTCACTTAACCCTCATAGCAGCTCTGTGCTGTTATTATCCCTGTATAAAGATGGGGAAACTGAGGTACAGAAAGCTGAATAGCTTACATAAATTCACACAGCTAGGGTGTAATGGAACCAGGATTCAAACCCAGGAGTACTGGCTCAAAATATGTGCTCTTAGCCCCTGCAGGTCACTAGCCCATGGTGATGAAGGCAAATGCGGGACTGAGAATGCAAAGGAGGGACAAGAAGGGGAGGCATTCCTAGCAAGGGGAACATCATGGCCAAGGGCCAGAGCTGGAAATAAACACAGTATGTGGTTTGGTGGGAGGGACAGGAGGAGAGGGACATGACAGGTAGAAGACCAGCTGAAACAAGACTTGGAGGGGACAGCTCTGAAGAGCTAAGCGGCTCACAAGGCTGGACCCTCCAGGTAGCAGGGACTTTTGGAGAAGTGCCCCTTCTGATGGGAAACAAAATCCAGAGCTCCATCCTCCTTCCCCAGCCAGTGTCTGTCCTGGGGGGCTCCCTGCTCCCTCTCCACCTTCTCTGGGAGCAGTCAGCACTTGTGGGAAGGTCGCCACCTTGGTGGAGTCTTTAACAAAGAAAATTCAAGGCTGATTCATTTATCCACACGAAGCGGCAACTCATCCACCCAAGATGGCGTGGTACTGAGTCATCCAGCCCTGACTCCGTCAGCGGTGGGGCTGTGATCACACCTCGGCACGACTTCCGTGGAGTTTTATCAATGGAATGCCCACTAACGGCAGCTATAGTTTGCCAGTAGTTTGTTGCTGTGTTTTTTTCTTTCTTCTTTTCAAATCTTTCTGGCTGCTGGGGGAGTGTGAGGGTCTGGAAACAAATGAAAAAGCTTTGTGTCTCTGTTTCTCTGTGTCTCTGTTCGGACTGGTCTTCAGGTAGGACGCAGAGGGCTGGGTCGTAAGCACATAGCCCTGCATCCTGGTCCTGGCTCTGGGCTCAGACGGAAAGTCATGAGCAAGCCACTCCCTCTCTCTGTGGCTTTGTCCTAAGACTCGGGAGTGGCCGAGAAAATAGCAATAATAACTAGAATTTATTGAGCACTTGCCTTGTGCCAGCCCTGTCCTGAGCCCTTCGTGTGCATCAGTTCACGGAATCCTCATAGCCATTCCAAGAGTTGCTAGTACGATGATCTCTTTTTACAGCTGAACTTGCATGGGAAGGATAAGAAACTCGCTCAGGGCGTCATAATTTACAAAGGACAGAAGCAAGATTTGGACCCCAGTTCAATTCCAGAACCTTCTCTGCTTAGCTCTTCCACCTCTTGGGAGGATGTTAGGGTCTCTTCTGATTCCGAGTCTATTCCTGAGGCCCGTCATCCATGGCTCGCGTTCCCCTGAAGGCCTCCTTGCTCCCTGAGGGTCACAGCTAAGACGGCCACCCTGACGTGGCATCCCTGACTGACTGGCTGGATGATTAAGGTTCCAAAAGTACCATTGAAGCCAAGGTCCACACATCTGGAACCTCAGAGATGGAATGGGGAAGGAAGAAAAGAGACCTCTGGACAGAGGGAGGGGCAGGGGAATCTTCACTGCCCAACGCATCTGGCAGCTCAGCGTCCTTAAGTGGACGTCCTGTGGCCACGGATTTCCCCCGCAGCTCCTGTGTCTCTCCTGTTTCGAGAGAACGAGGCCTTGTTAAAATGCCCAGAGCATTAATGTCAGCCTGAAGTCACTAATCTTTGTTTGGGGATCAGAATGGCCCTCAGGGGCTCACAGGGGACAGCGCTTCTCTGGTGAAGTGAGAGTGAGCTGGCCGGAGGGGGTGGGGGGCTGCGCTGCAGGGCAGCAGAACCAACCTCAGTGGCAGCACCCTTGTCGAGTCACGCAGGCTCCAGCAGTGACGTGCCATGCTGGTCACTTGGAAGGAGAGACAAGGTGACAGAACCATGGCTGTGATCTTAGACCTGGAAGTGACCTCAGGGGGTCACCCCACCCATGCCTCTGCCTTCAGCTGAGTAACACATTACTCCCCCCATTTTATAGAGAAGAAAGTTGAGGCCTGGAAGGTCAAGTGCCTTGCCTCAGATTATACAGGTGGTAGGTGGGAGCACCGTGGCTACAACTGGGAAGCATGAGGGTGGAGACAGGAGTGCAGGCAGGTCCCCCAGCAGGGCTGATGGGCCCGTCCTTGGCTGCCAGCCGTGGGTGGGTGTGTGGGGAAGAAGGAAACCAGTGGTTGGAAGCTGTTCCGTTTCATTCAGAGGTTACTTCCGTGTGCGGTTATAGAGGCTGTGCGTTTGATGAATGACTTAATCTATCATTCAGATGCCGTTCCCTCATCAAAAGCCCTTGCCTGCCGTGGAGCTGACTCTGCTGTCTCCTAGCACTGAGAACTTAATGGTGCCAGCCAGGCGGCCAGCTCCGTAGAGAGGCTTCGAGGACACTCCAGTCAGCACATCCCCCCCTTGCCTTGTGTCTGGCCATCCCACTGCTTCGTTAAGGGATGTGGAAGGATCAGGGCATCAGTCATTCCTGACAAGAGTCCCTCCCCTGCACCCTGTGCCATAGGCTCCAGGCAGGAGAGACAAGACATGGTGTCTCCTGAATTTCAGACACATGCATCAGCTTTTCCATTCAGTGAGACTTCCACCCATACGATCATGGTTAAGGTCAACATTGCACATGACAGAACCTGACTGATACTGTCACACCTGTTTTTCAGATGAGGAAACATTCTTTCATCCTTTCAGCAAAGGTATCCTGAGTTCTGGGGTTCACAGGCTCTGTTCTAGGTTTTAAGGATAGAATGATGGGCAAGGACAGGTGCCTGCCCTTGTGGCTTTCAGTGGTAGAGAAGACGATATTACACAAATGAAGGCAAACTTCTGACTGTGAGAAGTGCAGGGGAGAGGGGTGCTATGGGATACTGTAAGAGCTTCTCAGGAAGAGATTTGAGTTTCTTGAGGTGGTGAGGGGGGCTTCCCTGAGGAAGTGATCCTTGATCTGAGACCTGAATGATGAGGTTGAGGTTTAGCTAAAGAAGAGGAGAGTGGAAGAGCAGGAAGAGCCTGTGCAAAGGTCCTGTGGCAAGAGAACATCAAGTTTGAGGGACTGGAATTTGAAGGATCTAGAAGAGGGGTAGCTAGAGACAGAGGGGCCCTTAGGGGCCAAGGAGAAGGTCAGGCTGACAAGAAAGGGCATGGGCAGAACCAGAATTCCTCTTCTGAAACCCAAATCAGTTCTCAAGCAGGGAATGAACCACCACAGTGTAAGTAATGGAAGACAGAGAGGTGGGCTCCACCATGAAAAGGAGAACAGCCTCCCAGAGGTTGATGGAACTGCGTTCTGGAATCTAGGCTGATTTTAAGTAGGGAGAGAGGAAGGGAAGCATGAGCATGGCATGTGGAGAGGAGAGTGGGGGCGGGCTTGGCTGGACAGTGGGGGCATACTGGGAGAAAGCGGCCCCTGGAAGTTCAAAGGGACTCAAGAGTGGATGTCCTGGGCAGACAGTATGTTGCTGAGTTTTACTTTCCTGAACTTTTCTACTACCATCTGGTGCATTTTCTCCTTTCCACAGTTAGAAGATGTAGGGGAAATCATTGAGAAAATTCGGATCGGCCATGACAACACAGGCATAAATCCAGGGTGGCACTGCTCCCACGTGGACATCCGCAGGCTCCTCCCCGATAAAGATGTGAGTTTCTGACCGATCTGTCCTGCTGTTTCTTTTGCCCCTTTCCAGAGGAGATTCAAGGCGGATTCCTGATAAGAACCTGCAGCCTTATTAAGTTGAGGTAAAATCTGAGGACAGTTCACCCACTTCACTCAGAGTACAGGAACCAGCTCAGGTCCAGGGCAGAACCTTTTAGAACCCGGTTTAAGGGTCAAGGAGGAGCATCTGGGTAGCCCCGTCTCTGTGCCCCACCCTCAGGGCCACATTACTGAGTGACCCTCAGTATGTGAGTGACCGAGTATGCCCTTCCTGCTGCTCAAAGTCAACTCAGAAAAAAACTCACCAGAACAACTTGGCAAACATCCTGAAGCCACACAATTCTAAACGTGGAAGGCAGGTTTCAATTGTGGCTGTGGTTGAGTGACCTGAGAGCAATTTAAAAATACAGAGCCCCTCCCTTTACCCACTGAATCTGAGTCTGTGAGATGAGTTTCTGATGCCTATTTTTAAGTTACCCTGGGAACCTCACCTTCAAGAGCCAACCCCCGATGTGGTTGTTGAAGTCTTTGGATAAGACTGGATATACTGGCCTCCCTTGCTGGCTTTTGCATTATCTGTGGGGCTCTATGACCCTTGTCATTGGTCCCCATGAGTGTTGACATGCTGATGAATCACTGAAGTCAGAAGGTTCCACACAAAGAGCTAATTTTCCTCTTGCCTCCTTACCCCAGGGCACAGAGACCTTGACTTTCCCTTGTGACCGATGGCTTGCCACGTCAGAGGATGACAAGAAGACCATTCGAGAACTGGTTCCTTATGATATCTTCACTGAGAAATACATGAGAGATGGGTCCTTGAGGCAAGTCTACAAGGAAGTGGAGGAACCTCTAGACAGTAAGTGTGGTGCCCTCCTCAGGGTCAGCAGCAGCCCTTCCTTGTAGGGCACCCGCCCCGTGCCAGGCCGAGTCTTTGCACCCCAGGAGGCAGGGTCTGTTATTATCTCCACTCCGTAGAGAGGGCACCTGGGGCCCACAGAGGTTGCCTAACCTGCCCAGGTTCATACAGCTGATAAATGGCAGGCTCTTCAGGGTCCCGGCTGTGTCACTGCACGTCTTTCCGTGGCCTGATGGTGACACTGCATCCCATGTGTGCTCTGTGCCTGGATTCTCCTGATCCTTGTGGCCTCCCTCCTCTTCGTTTATTCACTACTCCTCTGCAAGGCTTGGTCCTCTCTGCTCTCACAGGATGCGTATGATTCAAGAAGCATCCTGGACTGCATGTATTTGTGTGTGCATGCGAGTGCGTGGGCACGCCCTTACACAGGCACGCATTCCTCCTGGACGACAGGGATAGTCACACCTCTTTTTTGAGCAGCAATGCCATTGTCCTGTCAATCCCCAGGTTATTCAGTCAGCCCTAAATAAGCTTTAGCTGTATCAAAAATCAAATTTCCTTGCCAAAAACAAGCTTTCTACCACTGGCGAGGTGCAAAATACCACAGGCTCCCCATGGGGGCGGTCTGCACGGATCAGAGATGCCCTGAAGGCTTGGAGACTCAGCTCATATATGTTGCCTTGCATTCCTTCTGGAAAAAACTGGACTAAAATCCAAGATTCCCGGCCCCATATGGAACCAGAGGGATGTAAACCAGCTATAGCTCTAACATTTCCTTTGATCTCAGTTGCCACTCGGTTAGAGATAAAAACAAGTGTTGCCTCCGTAATGTGCCTTTCCCTACCCAAATCCCTTTGCTGTTAAATCTGGAGGAAAATTCCCTCTTCTACTTGGGTCCCAGAGGATGCCCTGGAAAGCTGTCCCAGCGGCACACTTGGGCTGTTCTGTATTAATAACATGCCACAAACCCACTCGGTGCCTGGCGATGTTTCTAGGGAAACATCTTTCCACCAAGAGCCGTGTGGCTTGGGTGGGACAAGGGAGGGAGGAGGATCCAGAAATAGCTGGGTTTGACTGCACAACTGCATTGCTCAGCGCCCAGAAGCGGAATCAGTGTTCCATTCCCCAAGGACTGGAAAGAGCAGTGGGGGTGCAGGAGGGGGAGAAGGAGGGCCATCCATCCACAGCCCCTGGTGACACAGCACCCCACTCTGGGACAAGGGCTCCTAGCAAAGGTCCTACCTCAGTGCAGAGCAGGGCTGAATGCACGGCTGGGAAGTGAAGGCAGAGAAAACATGAAGGGGAGGACAGTCGATTGTGTCTAAACTGTGACAGGATTCCTAATGTCACCTCATGTCAGTGTCAGCCAGACAGACTTGGGTAATGTTGACTCTCAAACACCAAAGAGAAGGTTTTATTTATTAATACAGCACATGAAATGCTTGACAGATGCCGTGCTGAGCTGAGCGAGGTAGGGCCCAAGGGCAGTGGGCCTGGTTCTGGTTCCTGCCCTGGCTGAGGGGGCAGGCTCTGGGGAGCTGTGCTCACGGGACACCTCGGAGGTCAGAGGTCAGCAGAGCAGAGCACTGGGCAGGGAGGGTGGCTGGGGAAAAGGTTTGGAGAAGGGGCTTGCGGGAGGGGGCTGAGCTCAGGTTTGCATGTGAGTTTATGACATCTAGTCAAGGCGGACGTGTCCCCCAGGTGACAAGGCTGTGGATCCAGGGCACAGGAGGGAACTGGGTTGGAGACACAGGCTCGGGGAACTCAGAGAGGTCAATACCCAAAGCATGCAGGAAGGGAGCTGAGGGAAGCAGACAGAACCAGGCATCTGGGGGGCGGGAAGATTAGGAACCCGGAAAGCCGCTCCAGAAGGAGCGACCAGAGAGGCAGATGGAGAGCAGGAGAGAATGATGCTGTGGAGTCCAAGGGAAAAAGAGGAAAATAATAGGAACCACTCTGTGGGTGTGAACGTGTTCCATAACCATGGGTATGAGTAACTCACATCATCTTCCTTTTTTTGATTTAATTAAATGTGGTCTGAGCCCACTTTGCAGGGGTTGGTGAGAAAGTCCATCTCAGTCACTGCAGGGAGCGGGGGATCCCTCTTTTTTGGCTTCATAAGAATCCTGAGCCTCACAGGAGGGGCCTGGCCCTTAGTCCAGGGCGGGTACCACCGACACCTATGTCCTCCCAACACATGGTGACGGTTGCTGCTGGTTCCCCGCAGACACGCGGGTCGGCATTTCTCTGTGTGGCCAGAAACACTTCAGCTTCATCATGAGACCCTCTCTCTGGCCATGAGGCCTCCTTGCTTCAATTTCCCAGATAACCACCTCAGCCTTCCCCCTGATGCAGGGACTCTGTGTGCAGATGAGGGGTTCCCGCCACCCACGCGGACTCCCGAACCCTCACCCCCACGCAGGCTAGGGAAACCAACCTTCCTCCAGGCTGGCCACTCCCGCCCTTCACCTCAAAGCCACAATCTCCATCCCTCCCCTTGGGGATAATCTGGCTAAGTCCCCTCTTCCTTGGCCTGAAACTCCAAAGCTTTTAGGACAGAGGAATACGGAGAGGGGACAGAGAATTCTTAGCTGCATTTTCCCCTAGGGGTGGAAGTTGGAAAAAGAGATACTTTATTCTTCCTCGACGAGCCCGCAGCAGCAAAACAAAGACAAGACAGCTTTGTTTTTATTTTCATGAATAACTTTTAATAACTGTGGCACCAGTATTTATCCAGCCCTTCCCATGGGCCGTGGGAGCTGAAGAAGAGGGTGTCAGTCACTGGGGCAGGTGCTGGATGGCAGGGAGTTGGAGAATAAAGGAAAATAAAGAAATGGGGCAGCTGGGTGGCTCAGTTGGTTAAGTGTCTGACTCTTGATTTCAGCTCAAGTAAATAAATATTTTTTAAAAATCAGGAAATGGACACTATGGGGAAGCTATACTTTCAAAAACATTTGATTTTTTTTCTAAAAACCACTTAGAAGGAACTGGCATGGATACTAGTCACCCTCAAGTAGGAAGGCATATTATTTTTTTAATTTATATTTATTTTGAGAGAGAAAGAACAAGAGCAGGGGAGGGGCAGAGTGAGAGAGAGAGAGAGAGAGAGAGAGAGAGAGAGAGAGAATCCCAAGCAGACTCTGTGCTGTAAGCACAGAACCCAACTCAGGGCTTGAACTCACCAACCGTGAGATCATGACCTGATCCGAGATCAAGAGTCAGATGCTCAACCGACTGAGCCACCCAGGGGCCCCGGGCAGGCATATTGTTGTCCGTGTGTCAGGGAAGGTAGATTTAGTGACCACAGCGTGCACGCACGTCAGGCAGTCTCTGGCATCTTCCCCCGTTGGAAGCCCAGACAGCTGGATGGGTGGATGGCTTGAGGGCTACGGGGAGGAACCTCCGTCCTCTGGGTCTTAGGGGCCACCTGTGTCCAGATCAGATGGGCAAACTTCCCACTGGTGAATCTGAAGATTTGTAGCAGAATGTCCATAATTGACCAAATAAAAGGAAGACACTAACGCCTCCTCGAGATGTGGGCCAGGAGCTTAATACCTCCTACAAATCCAGCCAATGGATTTAATTTAATCCTAAAGCCAATGCCACTCTTTTCTTCCCTTTGTCTGTCTGTCTGTCCGACTGCACGCCCAGTTGTGCTGTACTCGGTGCAGATCTTTACAGGAAATGTTCCTGGGGCAGGGACGGACGCTAAGGTCTACATCACCATCTATGGAGATCTGGGGGACACCGGGGAGCGGTACCTTGGCAAGTCAGAGAACCGCACCAACAAGTTCGAGAAAGGAACGGTATGCTGGGCACACAGAGTTTTTACCCCCTCCCCTTCCCCTCCGGGCTCCAGGTGTCTGGGGGCCAGCTCTTGGTCCCTGAAGCTGTCTGCGAACCTTGTGGGGTGTCAAGCTCCCTCATGTGGGCGGTTGGCCTTGCACTTCTCCCTGCAGAGCAGCTGGTCCCCTCTCTGAGCCTGTGCATGGGCCCTGGGCCCTGCATCTGGGGTGGAGGTAGACCAGAGGGTAGGGTTTGGGCAAGTGAGAAGCCTGTTTGAGTTGGCTGTACTGGGGCGGGGTGGAGTGGGGGGGGGATGCTGGTCATCATCAGAAAATCCAGCTCACTATGGGCAGATGATGAGCATGGGGGTGAACATCAGAGTGGCGGGGGCTGGAGGCCTGCCTCTCCTGTCAGCTCCTTATCTGGTTGAACCTGTGTGGACTTGGTTTCTCCATCTGTAAAATGAGGAGCCCGATATGAATCAGCTAAGCTGTGTTGTGCAGAGCTCTGGGCAGAACTGAGGCCCATGGGAGCCACGGAGGGATTAGAGGAGCAGACAAGTACCCCGCTCCCCCAGCTAAGGTCCGCTTTGACCTGAACTATCTATGGAAGTGCCAAGAAAGTGCTCTATTAGGCAGAGGGCTCTGACCTGCTGGGGTTTTAGGAAAAGGAAGACCTCTGTCCCAGTTTCTCTTCTCAGCCCCTCGACTTCCCTCCTCTCCCCACGGTAGTTCTGCTCTCTCCCAGGCCCTTTCTGCCTTATCCCCTTCACACAGCCTCAACCTCTTTGCCTTCACTCCATTCACCTAAATCTGCCAGAACTCCCCACAGACCAGGCTGTAGCTGCAAGGTGATCAGAGCAAGGTAACCCCATCTGTGGTCTTGCCTTTGGCTATGCACATGCAGGGGTTTCCTGTACTGAGCAGTGGGTGTTTAGTAGGGGTCTGTTTAAGCCTGACTCTCAGCCAGGCATGATCCTTGGCACTGAAACATTTCCTACTTGTGAGGAGGAAATGAGCTCTGGAGCAAGGATAGCAGGTGTCGTCTAAGCGGGTCTGCGGCCATCTGGTGACCCCATGGGCCCCGCCATCTGGAAGGAGTCCAGCCTTGGCCTCAAGGTCCCGGGGAAGTCAGGCCCTGGTGCTCCCATCCATTTGTTCCATCATCCGGATAGGAACCATTGACTTTTAGCTTTGGTTTACTGCTTTGGAAGTGGGAGTAGCAGTATGATAGCTACTTAGACGCCTGGGCTGAAAAACAGGACAAGAGATGTAAGAACACTTTGTATCAGGGAGAAATAATTTCACACACACACACACACACACACACACACACACACACACACGAGATATAATGGTTTGCTGCACCGGTAAGGTAGCTAATAGGAGGCCTATCCATTTTGGGGGAAAATGGAATACAGAGAGGTACACTTAAGTGGCTCACGCGATGTCCTGGACTCTATACTGGGGACAAGCTCTGTCACCTATGCTGTTGTGGGATGTGGCAGTGCCATTCAGCAGTCAGCCCTGTGGCTGGGGCCAGATCACCCACGTTCACATCCTGGCTCTGACACTGACTAGCCCTGTGGTCTTTGGCAAGTTTCTTCGCATCTCTGTGCCTCAGTTTCTTCCACCGTAAAGTAGGTTCACTGAGTTAGAAACTCTGAGGTGCCTAGCTCTTCATCAGTGCTGAGGATTGGGGAGCTCACCTTCGGCTGCCTTCGCTGATGCCCGGAGCCAGCATCTGGTGATTGCACTGTAAGACAGCAATGTGCAGAGCTGACAGGTAGATGTTGGTTTGTGGCCATACCCACGGAGCCGGGCACAGAAGAGGCACCATACATACTCATAAATGAATGAACTTATAAATGAAGGTGATGCAATCCATTCCACCTGGATTCAGAGTCAGATTTTTTTCTCTCTAGGCAATTGTTGTGTCACGAGAAAAACCTTTGTCCCATTCTACACCACCTCTTCCCTTTCCTTCCCGCCAGTTATGATGTCCTAACAGGGGAACTGGAGCTACTTCTGGCTTAGTCACGGATGATTTACGTGACTTTAAGTTCACTGCTGAGCATCTAGCAGCTTCCATTTCTCTAATTATCTCCTCAGAATATAGAAGTCCCCCTTGACACCCTCCCCCACTCAGCATCTCCCCACCCACATCTAGTCCAAAGCCAGGTCTTGGAGAGTCTCCCTTGCACACGGCTCCCAGACCAGCCCTGTCAGCTCCTTAGCCCTTTCTCAGCTTACCTGGCTTCCTGAACCACCCTGGCTGCCTGCCGCACCTCCTCATGTCACCTAGCCAAAGGTGACAGTCACTCAGCCGGCCAAGGGCTCTCCGCTGATCCCCAGATCTGGCCTGGGCCCTTTGTAGGATTCACAACCTTTCATGGCCCACCAGCCAGCCTGTATGGAGTGCCCACAGCAGAATACCCCACGCTCTCTCCTGTTTCCAGACCTTTCTGGGCATCTTCTCTGCATCCATGTACGTGTGCCCATAGAAAATCCATATATATATATATATATATATATATATATATATATGACATAATTCCTATACGAATGCTTCTTCAGCCTGCCTTTGACGTGCAATCTCCCTATGTCAGGATATTCGAGTGTAGATGAAGCTGGCTCATTCTTCGGAACCACCACACATGTGACATTCTGCACACAATATCACCATGGTTATTTAGCCGTTCCCCAAGCACTGGACACCAGATGGCTCCTAGTTTTCCACTGTAAAAATTACCGTGCAATAAGCATCCTTGTGCACACATAAAGTTGTCCCCTCCTGAGGACAGAAGGAAAGAGGTGGAGTCACTGTGTCATAGGCTGTGCCTGTTTTTGCTCCGGTGATCTCAGCCAGGCAGCAGAGCCCTGCAGCCTGCAGGGTCAGCCGCGCACTGCCCACCTGCAGTTTCCTCTGCCTGCAGTCACCTGCTGTGGTGCCAGAAAGGCCCGGCCCCCACCCTTAGCTTAATGCCACCTCCTGGAGAGTCTTCCCAGCCCTGCCTCTAGCCCCCAGGCAGGTGGCTGCTCCTCACCCATGGGCTGTGATTATCCACCTGGCCCTCTCCCTCTCTGGGCCGTGAGGTCCCAAGGAGGGGCAGACGCTGCCTATCGGATTTATCTCTGGGTTCCCAGCACTCAGCAGTGACTCAGCACATCTTCCACCTTCTGGAAGAAAAACACTGTAGCTCAGGGTCACCGGCCTCTCCTGCCCTGCTTCACGGTCCTGCCAGCCACATTCAGCCTGTGTTTTTGACCATACCTCACTCAGGGCCTGGATCTCCACATCTCACTGAGCAACCCCCAAAGTGTCCAAGCGCCCAGGAGTGTAAGGACACTTTATGGAAGGGGTAATCGGACCCAGAGGGCCTTACATCACACCCCACATAAAACCACCTGCACCGCAGCTGCTGTCCCTGAGCCCTCAGCCTGACCTCCCCCAGCTCTGTCTCTCTTCTGGGCCTGGTCCAGCAGCAACTCTGACTGCCTCCCAGCTTCCCCCTGGGCGTTTCGAGCCCCTCCCCGTTACTCCCTCCTGCCTCCCACCTGAACTCGTGCTGATACTCAACATAAGCGAGGACATCCAGGTACCAGGGCCAGGCTGAGCGCCCTCGTCTAGCCCACTCCTGCCTGCGTTCCATCCTCCAAGCATCCACAAGGCTTATCCCAGGAGGAACAGGACTGCAAAACAGGGCCGCTGTGGAAGTGAGGGAGGCCTCAGAATACCAAACGCTCAGTGGTAGGGACTTGGGCCTGGAGGGTTTCCATCTAGGAAGGTCTGTTCAGCCCCACAACTGAGGGGTATGGAAGGTACTGGATGGTCGGGGTTGGAGTGGGTGCAGGTGGGGCACACCCCCACCCGAGTCCCCACACCTGGACTCCGCAGGCCGACACCTTCATCATCGAGGCCGCTGACCTGGGTGTCATCTACAAGATCAAGCTCCGCCACGACAACACCAAGTGGTGCGCAGACTGGTATGTGGAGAAGGTGGAGATCTGGAATGACACCAATGAGGACGAGTTCCTGTTCCTGTGCGGGCGCTGGCTGTCCCTGAAGAAGGAAGACGGGAGGCTCGAGAGGCTCTTTTATGAGAAGGTGTGGGAAAGGCGGTGTGGGGTGGGGGGGACTTCGTACTGTGGCAGAAGGGGCCAGAGCCGTAATGGGGACTGGGTCATGCTCCTGGGCAGGAGTACACTGGGGACCGAAGCAGCAACTGTAGCAGCCCGGCTGACTTCTGGGAGATCGCCCTGAGCTCCAAGATGGCCGACATCGACATTGCCACAGTGACGGGGCCCATGGCTGACTACGTGCAGGAGGGCCCAGGTAGGCCAAGCCGGGGACTCAGCAGAGGGGAGGCAGGCACCGGGACATGTGTTCAAGCTGTTCTTGGACAGGCCATGCATTAGCCCCACCGTCATGTGACTTCTACCTAACGCTTTGTAATTCACACTGAGTTTTCCATCCCCACGACAGCCCTCCGGGGGCAGCCATCAGCCCTGTTGCCGATGGAGAAACGAAGGCTAGGAGTAGTCAGGGTGATGATACCCTTAATCCACTGACCCACTACCAGGAGGCTATCACCGTGAACTCTGCCCTCACCCAGAGTCTCAGGATGTAGATTCAGCACCGTGGGCCTGGGACAGTTCTCACCAGACCCACACAGCAGCAGTCGGAACACTTTGCATGTCAGGAGAGCATCACACAGAGGACTTCAGCCGTGTAGACTTAAGGCACAGTGTGATGTGGTCAGACAGAGGAAGAATTTCTAAGATGGCTTTAGGGGGATTTAAGTTCCATTTCTGGTTTAGACAATAATATATATGACCTTGGACAGTCACTCTTTTGGCCTCAGTTTTCCCCTCCTCCATAAAGTGATGCTGTAATGCCCTGACAAGCCCCTTGTTCCAACCAGAGTTTTGAGAAAAAGTAGTTCTGTGTTTGTCTATTGGACATTTAAAGGCACTGCCTATCTATTCAGCTCTCTTAAGTATAGAGCATGACAACCACTATATTCCTCCCCAGGAGACAATGTGTGTGTGTGGGGGTGGGGTGTCTCTGGGGCTGGCCAGAGTGCATCAATCATTTTCTATTCTACCTTCTCACTATGTGAATAAATGACAGGACCCACAAGAAGTATTTCTCCTGAATTAAGCACTATGATAAACTGTGAAAGGCCAAGGGGATCCTCCTATAAAGGTGAAATAAGGCCACTGGCAGGTGCAGAAAACAGTACTGGTAATTCCAGCCAAGAAGGTCTGGTTTGGAAACTTTCAAAGAGATACAAATTACATAACCTGTAACCATATAACCTCTAACCTATACCAGAGCATTGTCTCTCAAGATATTCCCGGAGAAGGGTTTCCAACTTGTATCAGTTAGTAACTGCAAGTGACATAGGCAAGATAGTGGCTTAAACAAATGAGGGATGTTCCTTTTTTCACACATAAAAGTTCACATATAGGCAACGAGACAGGCACAGCAGTTCCAATAAAGTCAGTGACTTCCTTCCTAAAGACTGCCCATGGTTCCAAGATGACTGCTGGAGTTCCAGCCATCACACCCACATTCCAAGCAGAATGAATGCAAGGATAAGGGGTAAAAGGGTGCTCCTCCCAGCTGAATCAGAAAGTTCCCCCAGAATCCCACCCAACAATATCTGGTTACATTTTATGACCACCCCTAGCTGCAAGGAGAATGGGTACTCATTGGGCAACTAGAGCTCTATGCTGCACTACCTGAGCAAGTTTTCTTGCGGATTAATCTAGTCTGTTTTGGAAATGGGGATGCCTTCTAGAACTTTCATTTACCGTGCTACACATATAATGCTATTTTACTTTTCTTTCCCAAATTCCTACTTTCTGTGAGGCCTTGTTTTTAACAACCTTATTTTCGCTGACTGCAGTAAGCTTTTCAGGCATCTAACCCCTGTACCTGGTGAAAGGTTATTTTCTTACCCTACTTCACAAGGGAGTGCTGGGCACAACTGAGATAATTGGTCAACGGGGCTTTCTAGAAGTGTCAAGGATGCTCTTTTAGGATGATCTCCGCTTGGGAGATACCGATCTCTCATCCCCTGGAGAGTAGACGCTCATCATAGATAATTCACCAGTCTAGAAAGCTCTGGTGCACTTTGCTCTCCAAAAGTCATTTCCAAATCTGTGAGCCCACCCCGAGCCCCCCTGGCCCATTTTGAGGCTGGGCCCCCTGATCTCTTGCAGTGATTCCATACTACGTGTCAGTCACCACCGGGAAACACAAGGACGCAGCCACTGACAGCCGGGCCTTTGTCCTCCTCATCGGGGAGGATGATGAACGCAGTAACCGCATCTGGCTGGACTTCCCCCGGGGGAAGAAGGGCTTCAGCTGTGGCTCCGTGGAGGAGTTCTATGTTGCTGGCTTGGATGTGGGCATCATCAAGAAAATAGAGGTGCTGGTCCCGGGGTCCTGGGATGGTGCCCACCCCGAGGGAAGGAAGGAGCCAACCAGTACATAGTGGGAGGGAGTGGGGAGGGCAGGCCGAGCAACCAACCTGGAGCTCCACCTCAGAGCAGGTAGTGGGGGAAGGTCCCCTGGCCTCTGCCATCAGCTGGCTAAGTGACCTGGAATGAGTCACCACCCAGCCAGGTCTTTTTCTACCCACCCAGTGGGGAAGCCTGATGTATTAGTTTTCTACTGCCGGGTAACAAATTACCGTGAACTTAGCAAAAGAACACGCAGATGTATTATTTCCCCGTTTCCCAGGCCAGGAGTCCACATGCAAGTTAGCTGGGCCTCTTTCCAACATCTCATTGGGCTTGAATCAAGTTGCTGCTGGGGCCGTGGTCTCGTCTGAGGCTCGGGGTCCTCTTCCAAGGTCGTTGGCGGAATCCACTTCCTTGCAGCTGTAGGACCGAGGCCGCCAGTTCCCAGAGGCCGTGTGTGTCCCTGCCACGTGACCTTCTCCAAAACATGGAAGTTTATTTTTTCAAGGCCAACAAGACACAATCTCTTCTGCTTCAGATCTCTCTAACTTCTCCCATCTCTGACATCGGGACCCTTTTCTAAAGGGCTTGCCTGACTAGGTCAGTCTCACCCAGAATAATCTTGGATGAACTCAGAATCATCTGATGAGGGGCCTTTATTTTATCTGCAAATTCTTCACCTTCGTGGGAAAGACCTGGGTCAGTGCGTGCAGAGCACATTGGGAGGAAGCACCGAGGAAGGAGGGTGCAGAATGGGGAAGGGGATGCTGAGTGGCGAGGGCTTCCTTCCCAGACCCTCATGGCCCTGGTCTGTCCCCTCCCAGCTGGGCCATGACGGGGCCTCCCCGGAGAGCTGCTGGCTGGTGGAGGAGCTGTGTTTGGCCGTGCCCACCCAGGGCACCAAGTACACATTGCGGTGCAACTGCTGGCTTGCCAAGGACCGAGGCGACGGTGTCACCTCCCGTGTCTTCGACCTCCTGGATGCCATGGTGGTGAACATTGGGGTGAAGGTATAAGGGGGACCTGCGTGTGCATATTGCGTGGCAAGGGCAGTGCATGTTGGGGTCGGAGAGCAGAAGTGGAGACAGAAGTGAGGGAAGAAGGAGACTCGTTGCTGGGGCACCGGCAGGGACTGCAGCCTGGTATACTAGCCACATTCGCTTTGCTCAGGTCTCTTTGGGTCTGCTGCTGGGTTACCTTGGGCAAGACGTCTGGCCTCTCTGGGCCTTGGTCTTCTCATACAGTACATGGAAGTAACACTTCCCATCTTGTTCCACGTGAGACCTCGATGAGCATGAATGAGATCATGAATAGTCCACGAAGAACTTCGCAAGCTCTGCGTAGATGTGCGGAGTCATTTTTTTCTGAAGGCTCCCTCAACACCCAAAGGCAGGGATGGGAAAAGATAGCATTTGGGATGCTGTGCACTTCGGGATCTTGCAGTGCAGTTAGAGCTGCTTGCACGGGACCCTCTTTAAGTGAAAAAGGCTGGAAGGCAGGAGCTCTGAGCTCCTGTCCAGGCCCCACCTCTAAGTGGCCAAATGACCAGAACAAGTTGTGTAAACTCACAAGTCGGTGCTGGGCAAGAGTCAGGATGCCTGAGTGCTGGTGCCCAAGGATACGTGGCCTGTTGGTGGCTCAGAGGGCTCGGTTCACATGCCCGTACAGGCTTCTCCTTCTCCCCAAAAAGCTGTGGCATCAACAGGAAGCTCCAGCCCTCATCTCTGTTCCCAAATCCAAACCAACGAGCTACTAGATTTAGGTCAGAAGGTGTCCCACAAAGATAAGAAATCACCCTAGACCTGAGGATGCCCTGCTTATTTCTATATGGAAACAGAAGGAAGGGCTGAGTTTGGGGCTTTGAAAACCTGGACAGGCAGGAGGGTGGATGCCTGCCCCTCGCCTGCTTGAGAGCCAGAAAGCAGAACCTTCTACAGCATAGATATCCTCCCCTCCCTTCCCCAGACACCTCCATCTGTGGGCAGACGGATGGTGTGGGTGAGCACACAGTTCATCCAGGGACCTCCATCCTGACCCAGTTCCCAGCATGCGCGTGGGTGTGAGTGTGTCTGTGTGTGTGTGCTGCCCCCCCCCCGGCACACACATGCACACCCCACTCAGTGCAGCCGCGTCTCCCCCTGAGCCCTTTAGTCTGTGGAAATGTAGACCCACGCCCCTATTATTCATGTGACAAAAGAACACAGGTTTATCACTTTGCAAAGCACCACAGGGTTCTTTGGACTGGCCATCTCCCCAGGAGATATCAGACCAGAATTATAAAAGCCCTGTGTGTCTCTTTCTGGAAACAACCTCTTACCTAAAAAGAGACGTGTCCGTGTAAAGGAGAAAGAAGTGGGCCCAGAGAACACAAGAGTCCAGAGGGACCAGCCTTAAGGGGCCAGTCTCCATACAGTCGCCAAAGCACTCATTTTGATCTATTTTTCATGCCTGTCTGACTAAAAGCAAAAAGTGCCAGGCTCCTGCCTTCATTCCCAATAGCTCCCCCTGCCACCACGATGCCCCTGTTAAGGTCTGAGAGGATTTTCCTGGTAACGCAAGAGGCTCTTCAATCATGTCCTCAGCAAACAAGTGCTAAACTTGTCCTCTGGGCCAGGCCTGCAAATGCCACTTCTGACCTTAGAGCATCATGGTAAAGATTCTAGGTACTGTATGCAAAGCACCCAGCACTCAACAGGCACAACGTCAGGGGCATGATCACTGTGACAAATAACTTGGGCTCTGAGTTGGAGGGCATCTGGGTAGTGGGGACCAGGCACCTGCACAGGTGATATTGCAGTGTGGCGGCCACAAGGGGAAGGGAAGGGCCAGACGCGTTCAGAGGAGACGGGTTGGCCCGGCACTTCCCTGGCCATGTGTGCAAACTTCTCCTGAGCTTATGCTGGTCCTTGGGCACCTGGCAAGAGGGAATGGAGTAAGAAGCCAGGACCAGAGGATGCCAGAGAGGCGGTGAAGGTGGCCACCCTTGCCACAAGGCTGCTTCTTGGAGGAAGAGCCCAGCGAGGGCAGCGTCTAGGAAAGAGAAGGCTGCTCCCTCCCCCTCCAGTGAGCACACGCAAAAGGAATACATTCTCTCTGGAGCAAACCTCAGGCAAAAGGGCAAAATCCCAACTTGACGAGCAAATCGTGGAATCGGTGGTTGTCCTACCTCACAAGTGAATGGAGCCAGAGCTCCTTCAACAGTAACTGCTCATGAAGGCTCAGGATGTGTGCTGGCCCCACAGGAAGCAGGGATGGACCCGGAATTGCTGCTTCCGGGCCCATAGCACACGGAAGGCTGGGCATGGGCCCAGGTTTACCTGTCTGCGGCTCTCACAGTTCTGCGAAACGTTTATCCCTTTTTCTCAGTGGAGGAAGCAGAGTCTGGCCAGGCTGGAGTGTCTGCCCAAGTTCAACAGCTGGCAGGTGGCAGACTGGAGATGCAGATGGCGTGCTGGGTAGCTCCAGAAGCCGCTGTCCCGCCATCACGTGCTGCTCAACTGCATGAGCTTGAGCTGGGATTTGATTGACAAAGAGATCGGTGAATGCTGGGGCTTTCAGTTATGCTTCTGTGCACACACGTCCTCTGTCAGAAACTGAACAACTCTCTAGCACCAAACTGGACACAGCTGAGGACATAGAGTAATAAGGCTTGACTCTTGCTCTCCAGGTGATAGCAATTGATCAGGGGCGGGATTCTTTTCAGAGCTGGCAGCTTGCCCTGCCCTGGAGAGAATGAGGCAAGCCGGTGGGGTTGGTGGGTGAAGCCCAGCGTCAGGATCCGAGTCCCTCTCCCTGCAGGTGCTCTATGAGATGACAGTGTGGACGGGTGATGTGGTTGGCGGTGGCACAGACTCCAACATCTTTATGACCCTCTATGGCATCAATGGCAGCACAGAGGAAGTGCAGCTGGACAAAAAGAAGGCCAGGTATCCAGAGGTGGCCTCTGCCCCTTGCTGCTACACGCATCTAATCCCCCAGCCTCCAGTCCTACCCTGCCTCCCTCACTCCCCTCATGCCTTAGGGCCTTCCAGCCTCCACACCTTTATCCACGTGATTCCTCCCTCCCAGAATGCCCTTCATCCATTCTCTTCTGTCTCAGGACCTTTCTCTTCCAGGGGCCAGCTCAAATCTACCTCCTCCAGGAAGCCTTCTTTGATCACCTCAGCCCCACAGTCCATCCATTCGTCCCTTCCTGCCTTCCTGCCTTCCTGCCTTCCATTCATCCATCACTTAAAAATGTTTATTGTAAAGCCTATATATTTATTAGTTGATAGCACTGTATCCTGTGAATCTCCTGCTTTCATTCACTGGATGGTGGTGATGTAAGATTTAAGATTAGGGGAAGCTGAGTGAAGAGAACACAGAAACTCAGTTCTATTTTTGCAACCTTCCTACACATCTAAAATGATTGCAAAATAAAAAGCTAAAAGAATTTTTTAAATAGTAAAAAATGATTGAACCCCTAGTATCCATCAGGCACTGTCTTAGACACTGGAGACGGAGTACAACCAGGAAGAGAAGATCCCCAAGTTCACAAGGCTTAATACCTGAGGGAACCATAGCAAGAGCACGAACACTGTCGTGGCCTTATTGTGTGCCATGAGTTTTTCTAAGCCCTTTGAATATATTGGCACACCTTGCCCTCCCTACAATTCTATGAGGACCATTATCATCATCCCCGTTTTATAGGTGAGGACACTGAGGCACAACAAGGTGAAGTCACACTGTCGAAGGCCACATGGCCGGTACGCTGTGGCCCTGGGAACTGCAACCCGTCTCTAGTCTTAAGCATTAGGTTCTATTGCCTCTTAAGTGAGTGGTAAGGATGATGATAGTGGACCTCCCATAGCCCTTACTGTCTGCACCTTTCATCGAATCCCTGACTCAGTCCTGGGTTCGGGATGGTTTTCTGTGTTCAGCTGTTGTCCGCCAAGCCATCCCTGGCCCCTGATGTGTTGGGCAGCAGAGGGGAGAGGGGAGAGACTCAGAGCCCAAGCAGGCAGTCATGGACAAGTCTCGACCACCGTAGTAGGCAGTGGTCTGGCTGCCTGGGATGATGGTTGCCACAGAGCTGTGGACCAGAGATCTGCTATCTTACATGCTGTCTGTTTGGATGTTCATGCTCTTTCAGTCCTCACTTCTATACTCTGACCCTAACTTCCATCCCAACCTCAAAGTCCTATGGTTGCTGTTTTTTTAAATTAATCTTTCCATGTCACTGTCCCACCTTATTTTTCAGACGGAGAGATAGACACCTTTCTGGTAGTACTTAAGCTCCAAAAGTGTTGTTCAAAAGCCACATTATAAGTATAGCCATATCATAAATGATTTGAGGCACCTTGTTAGTTAAAGGATTTTGTTTTTCTGAATAAAGACTTGCTGTTTGTGATGAGAGCCATCGCTGGTTTGCAAGCTCAAATTTAACTTTATTTCATTTGCAAGTGGCTCTGTTTGACCCATGCCTTGTTCTGGGTGTCCACATCTTGACTCAGGGACTTGGATAGTAAGACTCATTTGTGCTTGTGACATGTGCTGCAAGGAGATGCTTCCTCCAAGAAATGGTGTGCAACCAGATAGGAGGGAGAAACATGCACGCATACACAGAGAAGATCTTATGTGGGTTTGCCTGCTGCAATTGCCCTGTTGTCAAATGCTGTTATACCCAGAGGCCAATGTTGATAGCCATGCACTCACCCTGCTCCCCAGCTGAAGCCCCAACTTCTTATCTTGCCACTTTGGGGGAGGCTGTTGTGGTAAACTAATTCACACTGAGATGCTGGTGAATTAATGTGGCATCCAAAAGAGGGGTCATCCTCAAAAGGTAACGTGAAAACCAAGGAATGAGTCTCTAATGGTGGAATTAGAGTCAATTGATGTCCAGTGGGCATAAGTGCTATTTTTAGACAAAGGTATGTGAGGTTTTTTTTAGGGAAGTAAGTGCCTGTAAGGAATCATTCCTAGGTCTAGTAGAGAACTCATGTCCTGGGAGATTCCTTGGTCTGGAAACAAAGGGAATTCAGAGTTCTGTTGGGTCTGACCAACAGAATGGCCCCATGGCTTTCACTAGCCCTCAGTACAAAGAAGAGGAGGAGCTGAGCTCAAGGGAATGCTAGGGTTCTAGCTGCCACTTCAGGAGGCAGTTAGGAACTATTTGACCAGTGACCATGGCCAGGGTGGTGATAAGCTTGTAAGTTTCGAGTCTTCCTTCCATATCTTTATCATTTGGAACTCACACTGCCTGGTTAGCATTAAAACTCTGAGAATGGAAAGGGCCCATCTTTGGGGACTTCAGGGGCAGAGGAGTCACTGGTGAGGCTGAGTCCTTCTCTCAGTTGGGCTTGGAGACAAGTCTCAGGGGACAGAAAAGGAATGCAGGCTGCCTTCGAGAACACCCAGGTCAGGCAGTTGGAAAGTCCCAGGCCCGCTGCTGGGTGACCCCTCCTGACACATCACCTTCAGCTTGGAGGTCACAATTTAAGAGGGCATTGGCAGATTTGAACAGGTACTCAGCCTGATTCTGGCATTTGAGAATGATAAATATTTAAAATCTGTTTGAGGTTTCTTTGGCTTTGGTCTGCACTCAAACCTCTGTAAGCATACTCACGCAATATGGATGCAGACAGGTGGGTGCAGCTCCCTGTTGCCACCTTCTATCTCATGGGGGCATGTGCCATGTTCACTTTTATCTCAGTGGTCCTGAGGAGGGATCTGAGGGGCCAGGGACTGTTGGCTTTGCCTTTTACCCCCCCCAGGCACGTCAGCACCCGTGGACACTGACACCACCACCAAGGCAGTTGTCCTGCTACTCGCCGCTCTTTGGAGCTCCCCCTATGCAGATCATCTGCCCCCCTTTAGGCCCCAAAGTGCTCCATCCATGCCTCTTGGGCTTGTGACAAAAATTTACTGCAAATCTAGTGGCTTAAAACAACAGGAACATATTCTCTTACGTTTCCTGAGACCAGGAATCTGAAATCAGTGTCATTTGGCAGAAATCAAGCCCAGCCTCACCCCTTCAAAGCCTCTGGGGGAGAATCCTTTCCTTGCCTCTTCCAGCTTCTGGAAACTGCCAGACTTCTTCGGCTTGTGGCCGCATCTCTTCAGTCTTCAAGGCCAGCATCTGTCCATTCTCTCCCTCCCCATCTTCACATCATCTCCTCCTCTGTGGATGTGTCAAATCTCTCTTTGCCTCCCTCTTACGAAGATACTCGGGACTGCGTTAAGGGCCGTCCTTGGGTATTTGTCAGCCTACCACAAGGGCCATGACCCACAGAGCATGGATCTGAAAACCCTGTCATGTAAGGAATAGTCAAAAGTTCCAGGGACATTTAATTCTCAAAAGAATTTTATTTTGAAACATATATGGGTGGGGATACATCTCCTTCGATGACCTGTATACATTAATGACTTCATGCCTCTTTGGCACAGATTGATCAGAGAATATAGTTGTATTTATTTGTATCCAGTCATCCATTCACATATGTATAACAAATGTGGCATGTATAACATACATTTGTACCTAAATCGTAAATTAACGAGAAGCATAAAGCCAAGAATTCTAAATTCCTTTGATCTGCAAAATTATACACTTGGTGAGGAGTCAACTAGTTGAAAGATTATTTGAGGGAATTTCTAGTATGTGACATGAGCCTGACGAGGGAACTAGTGAGCACCTCCTCCTAGCTTCTGCAGACCAGAAGGACAGACAGGGCTTAAATTAGAGCAGGAGGGATTTAGGGCAGACTTCTGGAGAATGTTTTCACTTCTAATAATCATAAAATGCACATGAGTATGTTATCGAAAAGGATTAGGCCTCTGGCCCACCACTGCCTTTAAGGCAAGGAGTAGTTCTTGGTTTTCAGTCCCAGCCACACTGGCGGCGGCCTCTGTTTTTAAAAATACTTCTTGTATACAAGGAAGCATAATTGCCATGCAGTGTCATATCTTCAGTGCCACTTGCATTACCCCAGGGGCTTATCAACAGCAGCATCTGGAGTCAGTCAGCAGTCAAGCAATCAGTCAGTATGGAAGGTTGCATTACACATGCAGCATTGTGGGAAGAGGAGTAAGATTATCAAGATAGAGCATCTCACAGATGATGAGGTCATTCACCAGAAAAGCAGTAATAGCAACAAACGCAATGTACCTTCTGTTTGCCTGCCTTTTAATAGTTATTTACCCAATCTAAGGCCACTACTTTTAGTTTTGCAGATTGTGTATAGAAATATATCATCTAGAGCTGAGCAGTGGCTAACCTGCCCCACCATTCAGGGCAGCCCCGTCACTCATAGAATATCATTTAAAGCTTTGCAGGTATAGAATCCCTTTTACATTTTAAGCTGACTTCACATTCACTCGGTCCTCCTGACAGTTTTGTGAGATTGCAGGGTCCGTGTCGTTTCCCCCAGACTACAGATAAGGAAACCAAGTCCCAGAGAGAAGCTTGGACTGCTCTAGGTGGCTAGAAGAATAAGATTAGGAACCAGAGCTGGTAGTTCTTGATGCAGGGCCATTGCTGTCAGCCAAACTCACTTAATCCAGGCTTTCAGGAACACATCTGGGGTGTAAGAGACAGGCTATTGGGGAGTCACTGGGAGCTGAGATAGGAGCTGAGTAAGGGCCTCCTGTACCCTCCTCACCCCTGCCCAGCCCCTCATGGTAGCTAGGTCCCCGCTTTATGCCCCTCCTCTCTTCCCCTAGATTTGAGCGGGAGCAGAATGATACCTTCATCATGGAGATCCTGGACATCGCTCCATTCACTAAGATGCGGATCCGAATTGATGGCCTGGGCAGCCGGCCTGAGTGGTTCCTGGAGAGGGTAAAATGTCTTCCCTCCACCCTTTCTGCCCAGCCCTTCTTCCTGCTCTTCTGTGTTGTCAGTGGACCTGGTTAAAGTGCAGATGTCACTTTAGAGGGTTATTACACGAGCCAGGCTCCCAGCAGGAACTGGGGCAGCAGAGGCTTTAATGGTGGGCACTTCAGGCAGGAAGGCAGGAAGCTTTCGGTTGCCCGTGATCGCACATTAGGTAGCTGCCTCTTTCTCCATCTTGGGCTCTGCTCTCCCCCACTCAGTCTTCTCCTCTCCCATCCACCAAAAGCTATCTGTTTTGAGTCCCCTCAGGCCCCTACGTCCCTGTTCTGCCATTAACAGATTTTCCTTGAACCAACAATATGGTGCCCACACCAAGGACAGTCTGGCAGACTTCAGGTGTTTATGGCTGACAGTGGTTTGGTTCGTCCGTTCTTCTGTCATTCGCTCTGCAAACGTTCCTTGTGCACAGTGATAGGTACCTCTCAGAAACACGTTTGGATTAATTCTCCATTTCCAAATTTCCAAACTAAGGTGGTCACAGTAGGGGCTTCAGACCCTGTGCAAGTCATACAGAGCAGGGTCTTTGTTTGGAGCGTCTAGGTCAAAAGAACTCATCTCAGGTCTGGAGTCGTGGGTCTTTGGGGTTCAGCCAAGGGGATGCATTAGCAGGTGGGCAGCTGATGGAAGTGAGGGCAGGTGTTCCCACACTGGCTCCCTCACCCAGATCCTACTGAAGAACATGAATACTGGAGACCTGACCATGTTCTACTATGGAGACTGGCTGTCCCAGCGGAAGGGCAAGAAGACCCTGGTGTGTGAAATGTGCGCTGTCATCGATGGGGAGGAGATGATGGAGTGGACCTCCTACACTGTCTCAGTTAAGACCAGTGACATCCTGGGTGAGTCGGTGGGGCCTTCCCGTCTCCCAGTCCCACATCCCACTACCCTTGCCCTTCCTCAAACTCGGACCCAGGCCAGGGCACTTTTCTTTGGATGACCTTCCAAATGTTAGTCAACACAAGTCCTTTCCACCATATGTCACTGTCTGTCTGAACAAAGTAGTTCTCCCAGTTACTGAATTGGCTCTGTCCCCCATCCCCCAAGGCAGTCTGGGAGAACATGATGAGGCAGTGTGGTCAGGACTTTTGAAAGCTCTGCAGGAGCTTAACTCAGAGGCCCTCTGTCTTCCTACTGCTGTCCCATGCCCCTCACGCAGATGCTGTGTATCTCAGAGGCCCTTGGGTTCCTTCCCACATCTGTGTGCTTGGCAGCCATCTTCTGTGTGCTGGCTTTAGGCCTTGGGTCTTAGGATGGAGATATGACCCTGGGCCCTTATGAATCTGACATTCTAGCACAGCCGTGACATGAAGCTCTGCCCAAGGTCTGCATAGGAGCTGGGGAACTCACAAGAGGGTGCCTTACCCGGTTGGGGATAAAGGGCAAGGGTCATGGAGGGCCTCCCAGGGGCAATACCAAAGTCTAGTCCAGAAATACAGACAGAAGCCACTGAGGCAGATGGAACACCAGATGAAGGGTCTTACGAGCAAAAATGCTAGTGTTTGCAAAGGCCTGAAGCTGAGAGGGAACACGCTCTTATGGAGGCAGTGTCTCCCGCCTACCCTTCTCTATATCAAACCTGCTCTCCAGGAGCTGTTGCGAGGAATATGGCAAACTCATTCACACTGATTATAAATGACTAGTGAGGGATGAGCCTGTTTGGTCCTAATAGCTTACATGTTCAACAGAGAAGCATTTAGCCAAAGAAATTAGGCTCTCCTGGTAGGGTCTCAGGCACAAGTGATGGGTTAGTATAGCTGGTAAATCTGTTGGCACCTCCCTTCCTCCTTGCTCTTGACAGTGGAACCTTCACTCCTTTTGGTGGAAGTTCCAAGTGTCCACATGTTTTGCACCCTCCATCTCCTCATGATGTGTTCTCAGAAAATAGTTGATAAGTTCCTTAATAACCATAGGGGGTGTGTGTCAGGAAACTTTCATGGAGCCACCTCTTCCAGAAGCATCTCTTTTTTTAAAACTAGGGTCAATACCTCTATTTGGCTTAAGCAGATGCTATGAAGCTCTAGTGTAGACTGTCAACCAAGCGTAGATATGGGGAGCAAGGAACTTTCCTATTTCCCTCTGAACCCACATTGTGCAGGAAAGAGTCTGTATTTCTAAACCACAAAGCCAGTCTTCATGGCATACCTTTTAAGTATGGGTGCATTTCCCCCAGAAATAAATGAGTTCTTGCACTAAAACCACTCATACTTGCTAACCAGGACTCCAGTTAGCTCAACAGCATTTACAAGGTACAGAGATAGGACGAAGGATAGAACTGGAGACCCAAGGGTCCCAGGAAACTAACCAGCCCTTTCCAACCTCACCCTTGGCCTCGTCAACATTAAACTTCCCATCTGCACCACTGGTGCTTCCGAGGAAGCCAGGATGGAGACCTGGAGAGTAAGTGGGCTGTGCGTTGGAAAGGCTAGCACCTAGAGCCTCTGTCTTTGCACCCCAGGAGCAGGCACCGATGCCAATGTGTTCATCATCATCTTTGGGGAGAATGGGGACAGTGGGACCCTGGCCCTGAAGCAGTCAGCCAATTGGAACAAGTTTGAGCGGAACAACACGGACACGTTCAACTTCTCTGACATGCTGAGCCTGGGCCACCTCTGCAAGCTGAGGGTCTGGCATGACAACAAAGGTAACTCCTGCTCAAGGTCAGAGGTGGTGGGGATGGCAGGCCCCAGCTCTCCACCTGAGCCGTTTCCCGTCCCCCTGGCTGCATGTTGACCTTTTACTGCAGGGTGAGAGGCAACTAAAAACTATCAATTGTCACCATTTTTACACTTGCATCAGTTAGAAAATGTCCTATGTTTCTGGACAAATTTTAGAAATCAAGCTTCGTTCCTAACACCATTTTCTTGTTCATTGCTCTTCCCCTAATGCCTATCACATTGCCTGTACTATAGTAGGGACTTGATATAGTTTTAATGGAATTTATTTATAGCCATGTTTCACTCTCTCAGATCCATTTCTGATTTGTTCATACCTCAGTCACAGGAAACCCACATTTCTCTGGAAACAGAGTTTTCCCCATGCCTAATACTTCAAAAATTGAGTCCTGGCCATGAATCTCAGGATCATGATTAGGTCCTCTAATACCAGCTTCCCCACTCCCCAGCACTGACTGTGCACATATCTAGACTTGCTCATTTTTCTTGGTGCATTTTTCTTTTATGCCAAAACTTGACTGCCAATTATTTCGTATTTCCTCACAGTCAAAACCCTGAAAGAAAAGGGAGGCCCCTCAGCACCACGGACAGCTGCATACAGGTCCTACTGTATTGTTGGCTGCTGCTTACTGTGGTTTATTACATGCCAGACTCTTCAAAAAGCTTGGTTCCTCTCTTGGTAACTCAAGACTATCTGATTGCCTTCTTCCTATAATGGCTCCTGGGCTTAAAGAAACCCAGAGGCACCAATATTATCCTCATTCCTTTGAAAGCAGAGAAGTGGGCCTCCTCGCCTCCAACCAGAATTTGGATCTGAAAGCAGGGAAAGGAAGATGTCTGTATCCTCACTGAACCCAAGTGGTTGGGATACTAGGGTCAGGAGAGGTACAGGGAAGTCCAGGTTCTGTGCCTAGCTTCCTCTTTATAGTAACTTTCTCCTCCATAGATGGAAGCTTAAATGTTAATATAAGCCAAGACAGCTAAATATGTCCTTAAGCGCTCTCTCTATGCCACATTTTTTCATATTTAGTTTAAAAATATTCAAGCTACATTATGCTTCCCTTGCATAGCAATTTATGAGGACAAAAATATTTCATTTGAGAGCCTTCCACCAAAAAAAGTTGTGGATCCCTGAACAGATACCATATAAGTTACAAACATTTAGTTAACTTAATAGTATGGCAGTTATCTCTTTCCTTGATTCTACCTTTCCATCTTTTCTGTTTATCCAGCAATTTTTAATGAAAAGATTTAAGCCTTCACAAAAGTGAGGGAAATAGTATAATCAACTTCCACATACCCATCACGTAGATTCAACAGTTATGACTTGTCATACTTGCTTTCCTCTTTTCACTTTTTCTTTTTCTTTCTTATTTTCTTTTTGGTTGCTATGTTTCCCTTTCAAAAATGGACACTTCTATTTTTTTAACGTTTTTCTGTCTCCAAGAGACGGAAAGAGACAGAGCATGAGCAGGGGAGGGGCATAGAGGGAGACACAGAATGCGAAGCAGGCCCCGGGCTCCAAGCCGCCAGCATGGAGCCCGACGCGGGGCTCGAACCCACAATCCATGAGTTCATGACCTGAGCTGAAATCAGCCACCAACCAACCAAGCCACTCAGGCGCCCCAAAAATGCACATTTCAAAATGAAATCCAGTGCCACTACATTTAAGCGTGACTTCCTTGTGTCGTCCAATTTCCACTCCGTTATGCAAATTTCCTTAATATGAAAAATGTCTTTGTATTTTGATTTTGCTTGAATCTGGATGAAAATAAGGTCCACACACTGCGGACCTTATCTGTGACTTCCCTTTAGTATCTGTTAATGCAGAGCATGCTGACTCCCTTTATTTTTTTTTATGCTATTGGCTTGTCGAAGGAAGTGGGCCCAATGATCTGTAGCATGTCTCTATTCTGGACCTGCCTGTCTACTTCTTCATGGTGTCACCTCCTCTTTATTCCCCATGTTTCATACAATCTGGAAGTCAGCTCTAAAGGCATGCCTGGATTCAGGTTCAACTTTCTTTGGCAAGAATACTTTATAGGTGATATCAGGACTTCTTTACAATGGGAATCGTGTATTTCACATTACACCACAGCAGCTCTACTCTTCCTGATTCTCCCATCCAATAGTGGGTGCAGGGACTATCAGCCTGGTTACCCCAACCACCGCCCCCCACCACCAGTCCCGTAACTCTTCATCTAATGGCTTCATCCAGTAATGATCAATTAGGATTACGAATGGTGATTTTCTGATTGTCCTTTCTTATCCACTTACTAGCTAGAATGCTTTTGTAAAAAATAAATAAATAAAATATGACTTTACAAGAGGAGACTGTTTAAGAAACAGACTCGCTCATAATAGGTTTCAGATGACTCGCTGTGGATCCCCAGGGTCTCCACCTTCAGGCTAGTGCTGGCCACACAGTTAGCCAAGCTGTAACTGTGGGTTTGTCTTCACTAGTGAAAGCCAACCATGTGATATCAGCCTTCCCAGAGCTACCTGTTCCCAGCTACGTGTTTGATAAGTTCTTCGTGGAGCTAGTTGTGGTAGGATCCCTGTCAATCACATCCAATATTTTCAAAACAAGACAACTAAATCAGCAATGAAAAAAAGAGCTGAGGATGAAGTGTGCTTCATCTTAAAGGAGTTAGAGTTTTTACTGTGGTATTTACCATGAAAGGAACGGTTTGTTTGTTTTCATAGAATTCTAACTTGAGAAAAGAATTTGGGATGGGTGAGGCGATGCCATGCTTTCAGAGGACAAGGTGAAGGGAGGTGCAGTGGGGTGGGAAGCAACCTGCCACCGAGCACCAGGGCGACATGGGCCAGGAAGATTCCTTCTCTGGTTGTCCATGGATAGAGTTAAAGCCAGCCCAGAATCCACCCTTCCCTTCAGCCCATGGCTTTCCTCTGTCACCACCTTTCTTGGAATCCAGGAGATGAAATTCAGGAGTGAAGCCTACCTGGGGTGTAAGGCAAGATGAATAGTGTGTTCCAGCAACAGAAATGATCTCATGATGACCCACCTCTCCAATGAATGCCATCCCTCTCCACCAACACTCATGCATACACACACACTCACACACTTATAATTCCCATTGACTCCCACTGGTCATTTTGTCATGATGTGATATGATAGAAAGACCATCATCCTGGAGTCAGAAGAGATGGCATTAAGCCAGTGATTCTCAAGGTGTGGCTCTGGGACCAGCAGCATCAGCATGACTGGGGAACTAGTTAGAGATGGAAATTCTTGGACCTCACCACAAACCCAGTCAATCGGAATCTCTGGGAGAGGGGGGCCTCAGTAATCTATTTCCACAAGACTTCCAGGTGATTGCAGTGCAGGTGCTAGTTCTCAGCCTTGGATACACATGGAAATCACTGGGCAGCTTTAAAGGCTATTGATACCTGGGTCCTACTCCAGAGATTCTACTGTAGGTGATTTGGGTAAGGCCTGGATAGTAGAATCAGCCTCTCTCTCTCTCTCTCTCTCTCTCTCTCTCTCTCTCTCTCACCTTCCAAAAGGACCAACATTTTGGTTTCTCATTCTCTGCCTTCCTTTTTACTTGCCTCGCCCTTTCTCTGTTCCACTCTGGAATCCTGTAAGAACTACTCCAGCAGGTCTTATGGACATCATTTCCAGACTGAACACATTGGGGATTATTAAGCAGTTTAATTAGTTTCATGATATTATCAGGAATCATCTCAGAAAGCAACCAATTTATAACCTTATGGGCGGAACTTGCCCTAGTGTAGAAAAGTAAAACGATTATTGAGATTTTTTTAAAAGTTTATTGATAAAGTAACTCACCACTCTTTTAACTCAACAGAAGTGTTTTAAATTTTAGCATAATTGTTTTAGCACTCATTGTTTTCCACTTCAGTTGAGATTCACATTTAAAAAAATTTATGAAGTACTTTTAAAACCCAGAATTGAAGTATCCTAGGACTGCCAATATGCATGCCCTGCCCAGAGCCTCCACATCTGTCACCCACCCCAGAAGTCCCGTGACTGAAGTGTGTGGCCATCTTTCTGTGTCTTTGTGCTTGTAAGACCTTAATGCTCTTGGATCTACAGATGTTGCTGTCAGCAGATGTTGCTGTGGGCAGTGTCCAGTCCTAGAGACTGGCTTTTTGGTGAGGACATTGGGGTGGTCCCCACACCCCCTGGTGACCTTAGAGGGCAAGACATTAGAGTAGAGCATATACAAGCCTTCCTTGTGAGGTTGCCTTGTGAACATACGATGAGCAGCACGTATCATCACCATAACCTGTCACACCACTGGATTTCCCCCCACTGGTGGCAGGTGCTTTGGCTCTCAGAGTGCTCAGGGACTTGGAAGGGTGGAGAGTAACTGAACTGGTGCATGGTACAAATAAAATGCAGCTGCCACAGCAAATGCACACGGACTTATACTTGACGGCTGTGATTTGGGGGGAGCACTTTTGAAGGACGCCCTGCCAGTCAGAACAGAAGTAGCTGTATGTTCAATATTAGGCCAAGACCTTTCAAGTTTCACATATACCCTGAAGAAATAGCAGCTTCTCCCATCCAAGTACTAACCAGGCCCGACCCTGCTTAGCTTCCGAGATCAGACGAGATCGGGCGCGTTCAGGGTGGTATGGCCGTAGACGAAATAGCAGCTTCTTATTCATTCTGTGACTACCAAACAGCCAAGGTCCTCAAAGTCCTAACATGCACATTCAGCATCCACTGAGCAGGTACTACCTGCCAGTCGATATGCAAGTCATTAGGGAAACAAAAACAAGTAAGACCAGGTCCCTGTCCCCAAAAGCTCGTGGTCAGGAGAGGAGACACATGTAAACAGTGATGACACAGGGTGGTCAGGATGTGGCCAAGGCAGGTGCAGGGTGCTGTAAGAGCAAGGAAGATATCAGATACAGGCCTCCTGAGCAATCAGGGGACACCAGGGAAGGCTCCCCAGAGGAAGTGATGCCTGCAGTGATTCTGAAAGGATAATGGGCATGAACTAGGTGGATACTGGTGTCAGGAAGCAATAGGATTCATCCTTCAGCTGTGTGAACTCCCAGGAAGTCAGTGACCCCACCGTGAGTCTGACAAAGGCCATGAGCCCTCTCCCTGGTGAATGTGGAATTATGTATAGCACAGTTTCTCAGGGCCCTTAGACTGCTTCATGCCCATACGCAAATCCTCCAAGGGCCCATGAACCCCAGGTTAAGGATTTTGCAAAGAGAATTATATGCTCAGGGCTAGAGGAGCCCTCAGAGATCGTCTAACCCACCTCCTCATTTCGTTAACAAGGAAACCAAGGCCCAGAGAAGACAGAGAATTTGTGCAGGGCCACACGGCCAGTGGGCTGGGGGTAGCAGAAAGGTGAAAGCGCATTCAGCTCCCAATCCCCATCACGTCTCTTCCCCAGGGATCTTTCCTGGCTGGCACGTGAGCTACATCGACGTGAAGGACAACTCACGTGATGAGACCTTCCGCTTCCAATGTGACTGCTGGCTCTCCAGGAGTGAGGGTGACAGGCAGACACTCCGTGACTTTGCCTGTGCCAACAACGAGATCCGTGATGAGCTGGAGGAGACCAGTACGTGGCGGGGTGGGTGGGGGTGGGCACCCAGGTGTGATTCCTGGGCTGAAGCTTCAGAGTTAAATGCGAGGTAGCTCAGGACGGGATGGGAATGGTGTTGGAAAGTCTGAAGGAGAGACCCTTATAGCTGGAGGGGAATCAGACGTGCAGTGAAGGAAAGAGTCTTGGGAAGGTACATAAATAAACACCCTAAATGTTACTCGGTGAACTTGGAACAGCCAGGACACTGCTACCAAATCTTGGCCCCAATCACGGGGATTAGTTAGGTAGCAGGAAAAACACTGGGGACAGGCTTACCCTGTCCCGAGGGCCAGACTGGGCACTTTGGTGGGAAGCCTTCTCTGGGTTGTTTTTATATCATGGGCTCCATACAATTGGTACCTGTGGCCACAGCTGACAGATCAAGACTTCTGGAAACAGAATTTGCAGGGGGAGCCAGCATCCCCATCGGCCACTTTCTTTGATCCTTCCTCAGGTGATATTTAAAGGGAAAGAGTTTAAATTGATCCCTAAAGTGGCTGGCCATCCAGGACTAGGGAGTTGTTTCTTTAATACAGATGCCGGCGTCTGGGTCCAACGGATTCAAAGAAACCTTATCAAAGGCAGAGCCCGGTGTAAAGAAAGGATTTTTTAACCTTAGTTTTTAAGGGAACACTAACTGCAGTAAGGGGTGAACCCTCAAATCTCAATGGCTTAACAAACCAAAATGTATTTCTCACTCATGTGATAAACCATACAGTGTGGTTGTTGGCAGGAGACCTTCCACGCTGTGATTGGGGGACCCAAGCTCTTTTGATCTGTGTCTCTGCCATTTTCAACATTCTTGGAAAAGGGAAAAGAGTGTGGAGTAGGCATACTCCCCTACCTTCTTAACGAATTGATTGACTTTCTATTGGTGAGAACTAATCACTTGACTCCATCTAGATGCAGGGAAATGCAGTGCCCAGGTGGACAGCCCCTGGGGGTGGGGGGAAAGGAAAGGAAGCACGGATCTCTGGTAGAAAGCCCCCCTCCATGTTGGCCACACCACCCAAACTACCCAACGATGAGATTAGCGGCTCTCAGAGGTAGTGAGCCCCGTGTCCCAGGGAGCATCCAAAGGAGGGGCCAAGCACCCCCTTGTCAGGCTTACTGCACAAGGATTCCTGCCCTAATTCAGAGTGTGGGCTCCCAGCTTCTGTAAACCACACTCAGCTGAGGAATTACTGGGTGCCCAGTTTCATTGTAGATGCTGTGAGTGGTACACACCCCTTTGTGACCTCCAGTTTGTGTTGACCTTTGCACATGGTAAGTCTCCCTGTACAACTATAAGCTCCCAGAGGTCAGGGACAGAGTCACTCATTGTTGTAGCCTTCTACAGCTCTGTAGGCTTTGGGACTCGGTGTGCTGTCACTGCTCAGGGGATGGAAGAAGAGGCGGTCCTTTTCCTTGGAGCCTCATAATCCCGTTAGAGGGAGACGCTGAAGCCCCTTACCTTCCTTAAGGAGGAAGGAATTCCTACCTTAGGAATTCCTACCTTAAGTAGGAATGCTTAAGCCCCTGACCCACGTGCCAAGATAAGCACTAGAGGCTCCTCGGGCCACTGGCATCCAGGGGAGGAGAGATTCATGATGCTCAGAGCATAATCAGTGAGTCTCCTTCACAGATTTCCTGCCAAACAGCTGCTAAGACCTGCGAGGGTTGAGTTGGCAGGGAGATTGCAGAGGGGAGGCGGCACTTGCGTTAGTTCCGGAAGGATGTTACAGACTGGAGATTGGACGGCAAGGGCACGGAGCCCGGGAGCCGGCCTGGATGACTGGTCTTTACTGAGAGGCTGTGGAGGGCAGAGGGGCACCCTCTAGGAGTCCACAGAGGGACAGACTGCCACACCTGTGTCCTCAGACTGGAGGGTCATCCTGGGGAGAGCCACGGACACAGCCGGAGCCAAACATCCCAATCCTCAGCTACCTTTATTTAACCATTTGGCAAAGATTTACTGAGCACCTACTAAGTGCCACAGCCTATTCTGAGTTCTGGGACACACCAGTGGATAAAACAAAGACCCTGCCCTTGTGGCACTTACTCTCAGTGTCTGTGACCCCTGGGGCGCCTCTGAGCACTCAGCTTGTGAGAACGACACCCTCTCATACTCAAACAGCTTCATATGCGCAACGCACTCTACACCTCTGTTCTCATTAGATCCTCACAGTCCTACTTCCACCCCGTGAGCTAGATAGGGTACAAATTCACACCTCTATCCCATGGGTAAGGAAAACAAAAACCCAGAAAGGCGAAGTGACACATCTAAGGCCCATTCACAGCTGGTACAACCCAGGTGACCTGATTCTTAGACCGGGGCTCGCTGCACCACTGCTGGCTGCCTTGTCTTTATTGGGCCTGGCTGCTACTCCAGATGGGTCGATTGCCCCACCTGCCTCGGCCCCCTGTTCCCTACCTTCACCTCCAACTCCCGTTAGCAGCTCCAGAAGCTGCTCCCAGCCCTCTTCAAGCACCTGCCTGTACAGATGACTCCAATGCGCAGCAGAGCTGAAAGCCATTGGCAGCCTTTAAATAACACTGACATCTGGGTCCTATTCCCAAATTCTGTTGCGATTAATCCGGAGTAAGGCCTGGGCAATAGGATTACCTGCTCATGCGTGCACACACACATGCATGCACACTTGCACATGTGCCCACATGGTCACGCTCACGCGCGTGCACACATACACCCTTGGGAGGACAAAATAGATCTGTCTCGCTGGGCCGTCCTCCAGCAGGACCGGTGCTTCCCTCTTTACAGCCCTTCCCCTCCCTGTTCTCCCTCCCTTGACACCTTTAGGGCTGCTCAGTCAGCCTTCTCTGCAACATTTCCAGCCCAAATATAGTCCATTTTGATGGCCAGCTCCCCAGGGGGTGGGGGACTTCACCGCATCACCGGGCAGCTCTGGAAGATGCTAGAAAATCCATCTTTATACTCACGTTCTTGAAGCTTCCATTCTTTGGCAGTCCCAGTGGAGTCAAACAGAAAATTTCAGGAGCGGCCAGGACTCGTGGCTGTGTGTGCCTGAACCCCAGACCTAAGCTGGCTCCAGCAGAGAGGAAGCGTGTTGTTTCCCAGAACTCCAAGGCTCGGGCGGAGCTGGTTTCCACTTGGCTGTCTCCAGAGGCTCCAGTCATTTCAGTACATCCCCGTCTCCCCTTTCGTCTCAGCTCTGCTTCTTCCTGTGCATCGTGGGAAGACGGCCACTGGGAGCCCCAGCCCCACAGCCTTCTTAACAGCCTCAGTGGAAGGGGAGAGTGTCTCCCACGGGAAGATTCTGACTGGCCATGCAAGCCACACTGCAGGAGCACCTTAGAGTGAAGACACTCCTGACACTGTGAGGTGGGCAAGGTGATCTGGAGCAGGAAGTTCCGAAGCCCACTGCCATCCTGCTGGCACTCCACAGCGTCATGTGCCCCTGCAGTTCTTGCCTCGGGACGAACACCTGTTTATCCAGCACCTGCCCACATGATGGGGGGCCCTCGACTATTTGCTCATCTCCCTCTGCAGATGCCATGCCCAGAGCAAGATTTCAAGGGTGGTCTGCTCTCCTCTCTCCTGTCTTGCCACTTGAACTACACTCGTGCCCCAAGAGCCTGTGGTGGCTTTGCTGGCAGCCCCTCAGTGCTGGTGACTCACACGATGGCTGCTGAGCCCCTCTCTCCAGCTGAGCTTGTCCTGTGGGTGTGCTGGCCCCACGGATGACCTTACACTGATCCCCACTAGCCTGAGCTCCCCACTGCCCCCACTCTTTCAGGTCCCTAATGCTCCTCTGTCCGTTTCCCCCCAGCAACATAGACACGAAGTTGAGAATCACGCCTTCCACATTTGTATCAAGCTGTCGATGAAATACTGGGAAAGAGGGCAAGGTGAACTACGCTCATTGAAACTTCTTCTCCTCAAAAGACCGCAGATGCCCCTGGCAACATTTGTTCCTAATCTCTCTAAACGTCTTTGCTGATGTATCTTAACCCAGGACCATCAGGGAAGAATGGTCTGTTTGCACTCCATCCACATTGGTTCTCAAATCTCAGACTTGAGTTCACCTAGTGAGCCCGTGGGTTCCTAGCGCCCCCGCCTCCTCCCCTAGGCGCTGACAAACCACGTCCTCAACAAAGCCCAGGACCCACTTTGAACTCACGGGTATTGGGTTTGCAGAACTCACCCCGCCCTCTGTGGGGAAAGCGTGAGACCTGACCGTGGCTCGGCCATCGGTCGGCCCCAGCCTCCTGGGCTGGGGTCTATACGGACCCACAGAGCCCCACCTTCTTCAGGAGTTCTGTGCTGTCCGTGGCTCTCCTGCCCTCTCGTTGGTGACCTGCCTCTTTGTCAGGATTGCTTCCACACGTCTCAGCAGCACGGACTGTCCTGGAGAGAAGCCGCCAGGGCAGAAGGGCTAGCGATTCACTGAGCTACAGACACAGCGGCGCCTCGTCTCCCTTGTCTGTATCACGTCCCTGGGAGAGCCGTGCGGAAAGAGCTGTCCTGTGCATCCAGAGTCCCAACCCCTCAATGAGTCCTTTACTGTGGCAAGAGCCATATGCACAGGGGACACTCTGACCGACATTGGTTGTGTCCCGTGTGCCAGCTCCGAGTCTGGCCTGGTCCCTTGGGAGTGGGAGCTGGGTCCCGTGAACTCCCATCCCCTCCCCCCTCAGTCTTTGCCTGCGCTCCTCCCTCTGCCTAGAACCTCCTTTCATCTTCCGCAGACGGTAATCCTGGCTCCATCTTCAAGCACAAGCTCAAACGCGACCTCCTTCCTGAAGCTTCCTGTGGCCCAACCATTCATTCATTCACTCCACAAATACTTATTGAGTTCCTGCATGCCAGGCACTGTTCTGGGCACTTGGGATCTATCAGTGAGCAAAACGAAGGCCCCTGCCCCCCTGGAGCTCACATTCAGGTGGGAGGGGGAGTACAGGAAACAATAAAATAAGCAGCAAACCACATAGCATGTTAGGAGGTAGCAGGTGATAAAGAGAATGTCATGGAGCCCCTTAAGGCCACCCGGGGGCGCTGGGGGCAGGCGAGTTGCCATCTTAGGGTGGGTGGGGCGATCTCCACGAGCAAAGTGAGAGAAGTTGGAAGCACTCCAGGGGAACAGTCACCCCAGGGCTCCAGGGACAGCAGGGGGGCAGAGGGGCCGAGTGGGGGGGGGGGGAAGGGGGAGAGCAAATGCAAGGAGACAGAGCTGGGAGAGGTAATGGGCAGCTCATTTGTCCTCTCACCTGGAGCTACTTCAGCCCCTTGTTGCAAGGTTAGCACATCCTTTGTTGCAAGGTTAGCACATCCCATCTGTGGCCTGTGGTAGTCAGTGTGTGCCTGGGGCTGCAGGTGGAGCTCTAGGCCCCCCCCCCACCCCGAGTCTAGCCCCATCCTGACCCTTAGCACCGACATAACAAATGTTGCTGAGTGAATGCAGACATGCTCAAAAGAGGCGCAGGGGAGGGGTGCGGTGGTGCTGGGTGCGACTCGGCCTTGAGACACGGCAGAACCTGACTGCATGTGGATAGGGCTCAGGGCTCTCCTGGAGTCTGGACTGCCTGTAGCTTCCCCCTCACTTCTCCCTCTCTGCCCTCTTTCTGCACAGGATCTCCGTTTTGCATCTCGGAGTGGGGGGGTGCTGTCTATTCCTGAGAGCCAGGCCCCAGCACCTGTCCCAAAAAACTCCCCACCCCCTGCTTCCTGGTGTTTCACTCCCAGTGGCTCCATGGTCACCAGGCAGAGTGGCTGCTCTATAAATAAAAGACATGCTTATGGTGGCCAGACTGAGGCAGGTTTTTGTTGTAGTGCCTCCTTGTGGGGACTCCAGCCTATCCCCAGGCTGTGGTCTAAGATCAGATGGAGGACAGAGAAGCTGCTTCCTCCAACTGACCTTCTCCCACCTTCTCCGCTGCAGCCTACGAGATCGTCATAGAAACGGGCAACGGAGGCGAAACCAGGGAGAACGTCTGGCTCATCCTGGAGGGCAGGAAGAACCGATCCAAAGAGTTTCTCGTGGAAAATTCTTCCCGACAGCGGGCCTTTAGGAAGTAGGAAGAGGGGGTTCCCACTGGGGAGTGAGGGGGGTGGGGTGGGTAAGAGAGGGACCCCCCAAATCAACCCCGTTGGTGGGTGCCCTAAGTATGCAAATGGGCCTAAACCGCAAGCACTTAATTGAGTACCTACTTTGTGCCAATCCTATGCGAACTCCTACTGATGGATGAAACAGGAGATTTATAAAAGGGAAAGGGGGAGATTGCCACGCAAAGAGAGGCCAGTATAAGAGAGGAGAATTTAATTATTCCAACCACTAAAAGGAGAGGATAATTCTGTAACCAGACAGAGGTGCCAATATCACCACCGTGGCAATCCTACTACAATATATCAATATATTAAAGTAGCACATCGTACACCTTACATTTACGCAGGTTTGTGTCAAATATATTTCAGTTTTAAAAAGTTAATGGACAGCTACAGCAAACATTAGTAATTAATTAATTAAAGAGAGCCCGCTGTGCGGCAGGACCAGGAATCATTGCGGACCCCATCCAAGTCCGTGCAGAGCGCACAGTCTAGTCTGCAAGAGAGCCGTGTAAGACAGCACAGACTGAGTTCTACTTAGGAGGAGGAAGGGAGGAGAGAGCCTGTTAGATGCTTTGTATGAAAATCAAAATCAGGTCTCGGGAAAAGGTGCTTCTCACCCCTCCCGGTTGACAGGCACAGCCGGGAAACCTCAACTTCTCCACACCAGAGCCACCCCTGAACTTCCCAGATGCCCACTTCATTTCCCCGCTCCCCCAGAACTGCTTACAGAAGTCTCCCCCTCCTGTGACCCACTGCACCTTGCATTTGAACTCCCTCTGCATCGGGATGAAGTATGAGCTCCTTAGACTGGCACCCGCAGACCACCACAGATGGCCGCACCCCACCTTTTCCATGGCTGCTTCCCTGACTGGACCCCAACTGCAGCCGAGCCAACACGCCCCCCACAGATGCCTCCTTGCCCTCAGTCCCCATCCCGTGACTTCGCCAAGTCAAGTCCACCTCAGGGACCTCTTCCCTCCCTCCCTTTGCTGTGCTCTCTGAATCCCCACCACCCTCCCCAGCCTAACCCTCAGGGCCTCACCCTCCTCCCACCTCTGTCTGCTTCATGATGTTACCACCCCCTCCTGCTGGGACCAGGCTGTGGTTGTCTTCTTCCAGAATGACACTGAACCCCTCCAAGAATGCAGGGCTGACATCAGGTCATGGTTGCCATCCTATCCCTCCCTCCTCCTTAGACCAGTGCCTGGAATGCAATAGGCTTTCAATAAAGGCTCACTTCCTACAGTGGACATCAGCATCTCTTATTAGAGGCCATGCTTTTGTGTCCTGCAGGGGGACGACGGACACATTCGAGTTTGACAGCGTCTACTTGGGGGACATTGCCTCCCTCTGCGTGGGCCATCTCGCCAGGGAGGACCGGTTCATCCCCAAGAGAGAGCTGGTCTGGCACGTCAAGACCATCACCATCACCGAGATGGAGTTCGGCAACGTGTATGTACCGTGCCTCCACCCCTCACCCAGGAAGGGCTGCTCCCTCCGCACAGAGGGATGGGGCTAGACCACGGGCAAGACACCAGGACCCAGGGAGCTGTCCCCTTCGAGGCCACCTTGTTAAGGAAACTTACAAGATAGGGAGGGAAAGGCAGCCGTACTGTTTTGGAGCTTTCTGAGCCATAGGCCTACCCTCAGAGGCAGGGACTCGACCAGATGAATTTGAGGGCTCCAGCCTTTTAATCCAGGGATGCTTCCTTGGAAGAAGTAAGCCAAATAAGACCAGACAGCGGACGCTTCCCTTCCCTCCCCCTCCCATCACTGTGCGATGACAAAGAAATACAGCTTTGAAGCCTGATGCTTCCACTGGCACAGTGAAAGCCCTGCCATCCTTGTGGGCAGAGTGGGGATCAGAGCCCAACTGGAGTAATCCCATGGCCCACCTGCCTCTGAGGACCCCGGATAAGGAGCTTTGCATTTCCCCCACCAGGGCCTTCTGGAGACTCAGGCATTTCTGAAGGATTAAGGGTTTTAGTTACCTGGGTAACAGTCCACAGCCATCAGTTTTTCTAATTAAAACCACTTGGTTACCACATTGGATGCCAGAAAGAGCCCCGAGGCCCTGGAAGGCAGGAACAACAGTGTGAAGGCACCAGGAGAGGAGGAAGGGGAAGCCGAGGGCAGGGCTTGCCTCTGGGAGGCTAGACCCGAGGAGTGAGTGACAGGTGACATGTGCAGCTCCCGGGGCCAGCCTGCCACTGCTCGCTGGGTCACCCCCAGAGCTGCTGCCACCCGCTCCCCGAGCTGGCCCTGCCCCTGGCGACGCCTTCACGGTGAGCACAGCAGACCGGTGCAGACTCAACCCGGGCAGCTCCCTCGGCTGCCCTCTCTGGCCTCAGGAGCTCAAGTCGCTCAAAGCAGTGTCTGTCCACGCTCCACCTGTGACAGTAGGCTCCCTGGGATGCCCAAGCTTCCCCTTTGGGAATCAGTCAGGAAGGGTTCTGACTTGTAAACTTCTGTCTTGACCAACTCAGGCTGCCGTATCAAAATCCCACAGACCGGGTGGCTCCAATAGCAGACCTCTTTTTCTCGCAGTTTTGGAGGCTGGAAGTCAGAGGTCAGGGAACCATCATGGTTGGGTGCTGGTGAAGCCTTTCTCCCTGGCTTGCCGCATCGTCATGGCAGAGAGAGAGAGAGAGTGTGTGTTATCCATTGCTCTTTTAGTGAAAAACCAGCCGGTTACAGTAAATCCTGCCAGACTTGCTGGTCCTGGCTGCCTGGAGCGATTACTGATGGAGACGAGAGCTGAGACATAGAGGCCCAGAGGAGTTACCACCTCACCCAGCAAGTCGAGCCTGGGCAGAACCCCTTCTGCAACCCAGCACTGCCTGCCAACCACATGGAGTATTGCTACCGATACCACACCTCTGCAAGCCCCACCCCCCAAAAAAAACAAACGGTACAAGAAAATACAATATAATACAGTGCAACATTATGCAATAATAAGAAATAGTCTTCCCTTGAGTTAGCTTTAAACCAGCCATGGTGGCTGTAAGAAAGACACAGAGCCAAAGATCTCAGCACCACCAAGCACCTTCCAGTCTCAGAAGGAAGGGGAAATACAAGCTCAGCCCGGGAGCTTCCTACCCCACAGTCCTGGGGCCGAGTTGTAGAATTTCTCATCCAGGGAAAGAAACCACCATTCCCACACCCTCAAAAGAGGGTGGCCTTTTGTCAGTATGTCACTAGGCCTGGAGGGGGAGGAAGGGATGTCCGTGGAATGGGGGCTCTGCCCAAAGGGAAAGGGGTGCAGAGAGTCCAGACCCCGAATACTAGAACTGTCACCAAGTCAGCTGTGTGGCCTCAGGCGGTAACCTGTCACCTCTCTGTGCTGTCTCCCTCCGTGAAGAGAGCTGGATGTTCACTGGAGTCTGGCGCCGGGGGAAGGACGACAGGGGTCCAGCTCAGAGAGCTCTCGGAGGTCATAGTGCACCGGCCTGTGCAGGTCTCGAGCTTGGTTCCTTCCTGATGGATGGCATACATGCGTCCACAGTTCCTTTCCAGCCACCACATTAACCGTACCGTTCGGACTTCCAGGAGTTACAAATGAATTTAATCTCACTCTCCTGTAAACACAGGAGTCTCCAGTTTTCATCTTTCAGCCGGTTCCAGTTGTGACTCCTCCTTAGGGTGTGCTGTACCTTCTAAGGTTCTCCTTTGCACAGAGATCCTCTGGATTCGATGGAAGGCCACACCCAGGGGCTTTTGTTTCTTTCTTTCTTTCTTTTTTTAACCAAATATAACTTCATTGTTTTATCTCAATACCATATATAATACCCAGCCATTATAAAAATTCAAATAATACAAATCGTCTTTTAAGTAAAACTTCCCAAAAGCCCTACCCATCAGAGACAGCCACCATGAGTGTTTGGTGACCCCGCTCTCTCTGACACTTTTCTAACATCTCACAAACGCTGTTCACAGAAGTGTGATCCTATTTACATGTTTTTCAAATATATTTAATTTTTCATTTGTTATTTTTTGCTTTTGTCATTAGTCTTTCTGATGTCCCTACCCTCCTTTCCAGTGGGTCCACACCTAGAGTCATGACCCCACGGAGCCCTAGGGTCCCACATCTTGGTGATCTTATATGTATGAGAAACGTTTTCCTTATGGGTCTACTAGGGAATATTTTTCAGCCATTAAAAATAATGAATTAAATATGTACCAGATGACTTGGAGCGATTCCCGGGAAAAGCAAGATATGGGAAAACACATATTATATGATGCCATTTTGTAAAGGGAACACTGACATCCCACATATGTCTGTGTCTGTGTGGGTCTGTGCATGGTTGGGTGAAATGGAAGGAAATCTGGCAAGATACACCCGCAACTGTTCCATGGGTTATCTGAGGTAAAGGTGGGATGTGGAAGTGGAAAGGAAGGAGGGAAAAAGGAGAGAGAGCCAAGCGAAAAGGGGAAGAAGAGTGTATTTAGAAAAACACGCATGTGATCACATGATTTGTGCATTTATAGAGAATTATGTATATCAGTCAGCATTTGCATAAAGAAATACATTTTTAAAGAACGTCTAAACAAAGATTGAAGTTATATCCCCCTCTGAGAAAGTGTGGTATGTAACAACAATCCGAATTTATCAAGTGATGAACTGGGGGAAGAGAAATCTCGAAACAGAATATGGATTTCCTGCCAGTGTCTTTCCGTGGCTGTCTCCTCAGGTGGCGAGGCAGGCTGGCTCTGGGCCCGCTCTGGCTCACCTTGGGCAGTGACTTAGTTTCCCCTTCTGTGAAATGGGAGGATGATGCCTGAAGCTCCGGGTTGTCATGGGAGCCGACGAGACGCAAGGGTGCAAAGCCCCGGTCGGCACTGAGGAAGCAAGCAGAAAATCCTGCTTTTTTTGCGGTTATGGATTTTCATCTAAAAGGGGTCTGATTTTGCACCACTGGGGACGCCCTTTTAGGGATGCATTCCTGAAGTCATCAGTCAGTGCCAGGACAGCTTATTTCCAAAGCTGTTAAAATATTAGCAGTTGGGAGCGGGAAGAAACCATAGCAGTTGTTCAGTTCAAACCTCTAGCATTGCCAATGGGAAAATCAAGGTCTGGGTAGGAGACGTGGCTTGCCCAAGGTCACAAGAGTAGCAGGTGGCAGGGCTGGAGTAGACCTGAGGCCCCCTTGCACTCCATGCAGCATTTTCCCACTGTGCCTCCTGACTTCCTCCCTTGTAATTAATTATTAGACTAACTACCATTACCCAGAGGGTAAAATTGGGGGTGTGGAGGGTGGGGATAGAGAGGGGACATTTTGGTCCAAGACCATTTCTTGGCCCTATACTTGCTTCTGCTTATGGCTGCTTCAGTAGAGGGTTTTCTCTTACCCCTTGTACCCCTCAGACCATGAGCACGTGCATGTACGTGTTTTCACACACGCACACGCGTGCGTGCGTGCACACACACACTCATACTTTAACTCAGTCCAGTGCGAGGGATTTGGGACGTTTCCACTTGGCTTTGCCTGGATCCCGCAGCTCCCTGAAGGTGAGAATACCAGGTACAAACATTCATCAGTCCCTTTGAAAGAGCAAGGGGACCAGCACGGTTGGCATGGAGTGAGCTTAGTTAGACAAGGCCAGGTGCTCGGTCAGAAAGGCAAACGGCAGGCAGAGGGTCCAACCACATAGGGTCTTGCAGCCCTTGGTAAGGTGGTGATTTTTACTTAATCTAAGAAGCCATTGAAAGGTTCTGAACAGAGGAATTACATTCTTGGACTTACATGTCCACGGGGTCACTTGGCTGCTGTGGAAAGAATGGACCACAGATAGCAGAAGCAGGGAGACCAGCTAGGAGGCCGATCTAGGAGGGAGGAGGTGGTGGTGACTTGGACCAGACGAGTGGCAGGACAGATAGTGAAATACTGCATACTTTTTCAAGTGGCTGATTCTGGACCTATTTTAAAGGTGGGATTTGCTGGTAGATTTGATGTGGGGGGGGGGGGGATGGAAATGAAAGAATCAAGGAGACACTAGAAGGGTAGAGATGCCTCTCGCCGTGGATTCTAACACAAACAAGACCCCATCCTCATATTTTTTTTTAATTTTTTTTAACATTTATTTATTTTTGAGACAGGGAATGACAGAGCATGAACAGGGGAGGGTGAGAGAGAGGGAGACACAGAATCTGAAGCAGGCTCCAGGCTCAGAGCCTGATGCGGGGCTAGAACTCACGGACTGAGAGATCATGACCTGAGCCGAAGTCGGCCGCTTAACCGACTGAGCCACCCAGGCGCCCCCCCATCCTCATATTTTAATGCAGACATTTCCGACCCCATCTCCTGCCACCTGGAGAAGGGATCATTCATGGCCCAGGGGGCCCGGGGGGAGGGTGAGAGCCTTGGCTGGTGTCCACTGAGCCTCCTCTGTCCCTGCTAGGTACTTCTTCAACTGTGACTGCCTCATCCCCCTCAAGAGGAAGAGGAAGTACTTCAAGGTGTTCGAGGTCACCAAGACGACCGAAAGCTTTGCCAGCAAGGTCCAGAGCCTGGTGCCGGTCAAGTACGAGGTCATTGTGACGACGGGCTACGAGCCAGGTGCAGGCACCGACGCCAATGTCTTCGTGACCATCTTCGGGGCCAACGGGGACACGGGCAAGCGGGAGCTGAAGCAGAAAATGTGTAACCTCTTCGAGCGGGGCAGCACCGACCGCTTCTTCCTGGAGACGCTAGAGCTGGGCGAGCTGCGCAAGGTGCGGGTGGAGCACGACAGCAGCGGCTACTACTCGGGCTGGCTGGTGGAGAAGGTGGAAGTCACCAACACCAGCACCGGAGTGGCCACCATCTTTAACTGCGGCCGGTGGCTGGACAAGAAGCGGGGCGACGGGCTCACCTGGAGAGACCTCTTCCCTTCCGTCTGAGGGGCCGGAGGCTCTCGATCCCCCCGTCTCGCCGAGGTGCGCCTGACCACAGCCTGCTGCCTCCACCTTGGCTTTCAGCAGGCCTTTCTCAGAGCCTCCCGGGGCCGGGACTGGGCGCCAGAAGGGTGGCATGGGTGGCGCGGTGGCCCGGAACTTCACGGTTCTCCGGAGGCCGCTGCAGGGGACTACTTGTGGGCCCCGCCCCTCCTCAGTCCCCTGGACCTACAGGAATCGATCAACGCGTGTCGGAATCCCTGGCTGCACAAAAATAACTTTCTGCGCTTTCTTTTCCAGTGACAGCAGTGGCCAGGCTGAGACTTGCCAAGTGTAGCTGGGAAACTGGGGCTTCACCCAGGGGATAGAAGTGGGGAAGAGGAGGCCGTCGAGGTGGTGTATTTGAAGAGAAAACTAATTAACATGTTTTTCCCCCCAAAGCTGGGCTAATTAAATTTTTTACTAACCACACCCCACGAAGAGCTCATCTTGGCATCTGCTCACGAAGAAATGCATCTTTTCCCCCAGTTTCAATGACGCCAGTGGCAAACAGAGAAAAGCAGCAGGAGGAAGTGTTTTAGCCCTGGCGGGGGGTGGTTTATAAGCCTGCAAAAAGGTACGTGATTCTGTCCATCATTTATGGGAAACTCTGTGCCAGGTGCCCACTGGTTGTTCTAACCTGTGAGAACACAGTTGAGACCCACAGACCTGAACAGAAGGTGATGGGGCTGGGGCGGGGGGGGGGGGACAGAGAGGGACACAAAATAAAGGTGCAGTCTCTGCCTTCCAAGGGATATGACCTTGATGACGAGGCTGCAGGAGAAACACACACACACACACCCTTCCTCGTGGGCAGTCACGAAGGGATCTGCAGTAAAAGATCCTTGCAAGGCAGCAAGAGCGCCTCAGGTCTCAGCACCTGACTTCTGATTTTCCTGCCGAAGCAGGACTGAGTGGAAAGGAAGTCTTCCTATAGGAGGGCACCCCCCCACCCCCGTCACCCTGTGTCTTGTAGCCTAGACAGGTGTAAATTCTTATCGAGGCTGATAGGTCTAAAGCAAGTTCCAGGAGCTCCCAGAGACACTTGGAGAAAGGCTGAGTTTGCAAGCGCTGGCTCAGAGGCAGCCAGAGAGCTTGGGTGAGCTTGGGCACATTATTTCATCTCCTGGGGCCTCAGTTTCCTCACTTGTCCAACAGGGACAATGATAGTAGCTACTGCATACGTCGTCATACGGACTAAATGAGTTAATCTGCGGGTAGTTTTAATTCAGCACCTGCACTGAAGGGTATGTCCATCATGTTGAACAAGTGGGCCTCTGGGGAGCTGGGGTGGTGGGGGTGGGGGAGAAGTAATCATGAAACACCTTTATTTGTATCTTTTTCCGTGGAACTGGCCTCCGCCCAGCCCCCACCTCCCCAGCACCCTCATGACTCCGATGAACACTTAGCCAGGCCTCGGCTCTTCTGAACTCTCTTAGTTGTAAAAAGTGCAACCACCACCTTAAAAGTCACAAAGCCCATTACAGTTGTGCAATTTAAATGTCTGGCTCTGGGGGTGCCTGGGAGGCTCAGTCAGTTGAGCATCAGGTCATGATCTCGCAGTTCGTGAGTTCGAGCCCGGCGTCGGGCTCTGTGCTGACAGCTCGGAGCCTGGAGCCTGCTTTGAGTTCTGTGTCTCCCTCTCTCTCTGCCCCTCCCCCACTCACACTCTGTCTCTCTCTTGAAAATAAATGAATATTAAAAAATAATAAATGTCTGGCTTTGATGTAAAGGCCAAAGTCAGGCTCAAAATTCATCTTCTGCCCCCAACTCAGTGCTATCACAGGGGGACCAGAAGTGAAGGAGAAGGACACGCGTGTGTGTGCACACGAGTGCAACTGTGTGTGCAGGTACGTGTGTCCACACGTGTGGGTGCATGGGGGCGCCCCTCCCCCACCTTGCACTGTCACTCCTGCCCCCCTCTTGCTGACCACGGGTTCTGATCCCTTGGAGAAGGAAGGAAGGGAAGGATGCCTACGGGGGTTCTTTCTCCGTGCTTTAGCCTCCACCTGCCTTGTTTTTAGGACCTAAGACACCCAGATAGTTCCCGTGGCATCCTTTGCTCTGACGAACTCTGGGCATTCAGGCCACTCATCTCTGCTACCAGTGGCCAACCAGCCCATCCTTCATCCCTACGGTTTCTTTGGATGGGGCAGGATGCTATGCCTTCAAGCGAGGTGGACACATCCCCTCTCCGGGTAGCCCTGTGGAAGTCGCGGTCAGCAGCGTTGGGTAAAAGGGCAGCCAGGAGGGAGGGGGTACTCCCAGGCCACCGACAGCAATTTCTGAGTGTCTTGTTCCCGTGGCCACGGCCTCCTCCTCAGCCTCCCCATTGTGTCTGAACCAGCTCAAAGTTGAAAACAGTCTTCCTCCATGCCCCCGGCAAGCACCGTGTGCTCTCGCTGTGGAATGCGGCAGCTGTCGTCCGGTTGATCCTCCTGAGCTGGCACAGGGACAGCCCGTGTTATCATCCTGCTGCTGCCAGGTCCAGGGTGGGCTCACTCTTACCCAGGTGGGGCAGGCCTGGTTTGCCAACACACCCCACAGCCTCATTAGCCCTTTCCACCCCTTCCCTGCCTGCTTCCTCTGCCCCCCTAACAGGTGGCTTGTTGAGACCCACGACCCTGCTGCTGTGAAGACCCCGTAAACAGTGGTCACACCTTTGGTGCACGAAGACGCACTTTGTTACCCACGAGGCACGTTCCCCCCAGCCCGGTTCCCCGAGTGCCGGGACCTGGGCCATCTCCATCAGGGGCGAGATGCCCACAGCTCCAGGTCCTGCGGGCTCCCCTCCAGCACCACCACACACACTGTCCTCCCTGCTGGGCCCCTGCTGAGAAGGCACCGTCTGCCTCAGGTCTCCTGCAGCCCGCCCAGCCACCCATCCCTCCACCATGTTCCCAGGCCTCATGCTAGTCCACGCTCTCTGCTCTGTAGGGGCAGAGCGGGCCTCTGACTCACCCACGGGTCCCCAGGGGCAACGCGGGGCTTGAACCAGGCCGTCTGATGCCCTTCACACTCCGTGGAGGAGGTGGAGGAGGTGGGGGGAGAGGTGGATAGCCAGGGGAACACAGAGGCTTGCAGAATTCAACACCTGGCGGGTCCAGTCTCCACAGCCCTGCTTCTGTGGGCACCACCTTGCCCGAGGGAGTGTTGGGGCCAGCCAGTCATGTCGTACTGCTTCCTTTCTCCATCAGGCTATGCTGAGGATGCAGGCAAAGGTGGGGAGCACCCCCTATAAGGTGGTTGGGGAGAAGGGCACTCTGCCCCGAGGAAGGAACGAGGGACACCCACGAGATGCTCTGCCTTTCAAGTCCTGTCTCTTCCTTGTAGGCTGTCCCAGGAATCCTCCTCTTGGAGGGCAGAAGGCAAGGCTGGGGTTAAGATAAAGCAAGCAAGAAGCTTTAAGGGAGCTCAGCCTCAGGCTCGGGCAATGGCAGGGCTGTACCTGAGAGTGAGGCCCCTTAAATGTTGCCCCCCGGGCACCCGCCTTGCCTGCCCCTAGTCCTGGCCCCAAGCAGAAAGTTACTCTACCCGTAGCAGTGGCCAAGCTCTGCACCCCAGCAGTCCGAATTCTGAGGCTGAGACCCAGCAGCCAGCCATGGCGAGGGTGAACCCTCTTGGGACGGTCCCTCCTGAACCCAGCTCACCCGAGGCCGGGCTGCCACCGGAGTCCCAGGTCGTTGCTGGGCAGTCGGCCATGGGCAGGAGGCGCTACACGTCAACCCTCCAGCCAAGACAGAGCCCCTCACTGGAGCTCAGGGTGAAGGAAACGAAGGAATGGTCTCTGCCTCCCCCAGAGCCTCCTTTCCGTTCCTTCAGATCTTGCCAGAGCTGCTCCTTCCCTCCCCAAATCCCCCTGGCACCCACAGCTTACTTTGTTAGAAACTTCTTCCTTATAAGGTTGGCTTCTTGAGTGACAAGGTTTTCACCAGCTCCACATTTCCTCTCCTGATTTAGAGACAAGTCTTCATTAAAGAATATTTGGAGAGAAACTTAATTGCACTGCTTTCGAGTAACTGCTAACAAAGTATTTCCAAATAAATATCCCCAGGGGCCCACATCAAAGAAAAGATAAGACTCATTTGCAGTTAGCACAATCTATTTACATACAACTGTTGCACCAAAGTCTAAAAAACACTTCCGCTCTTAAGTAGGTTAAACAAAAACCTTCCAATTTTATTTTCTCAGCTTTTTGGTTGAACAACCTTTTTCTTCCAAGATTTCGAGAAAAGTAAACTCAGTTTACTTTTATACGCCAGTTCAGTTACGCATCTTTTGAATTCTGATTGTGCGGGGTCCAACTAGATGAGGTCAGAAGTACTGTGGGTACCCCCCGCCCCGAGGACCCCTGGTGCTGTGTGTGCATCCTGAACAGGGGCCCCCATTTATCCAGCCCCTTGAAAGAGCATGGCACCAGGAGTCGACCCCTGGCGGGCACCAGGAGAAGGAAATGCCCTGAGCCTTCGAAGGCAAGGTAAGGGCTTCGGAGAACAGGTCAGGGAGCCTCAGTTTTGGACAAAGGAAGTAAAGAGAGCTTATGAGAAAGAAGGAAGTCTTGGACAGATGGGCCTGGAGAGTAAGGGAGGAAAGAGCATTTTCGTCCTAAATTTAACAGGGGGGATTTGGATGGGGTACCTGGATGGTGGGAGAGGTGGGGTTGCTTGTGAGCTGGAGAAAAGAGGAGTTCTGTGCTTCTGGCCTAGGAGCCTCAATGTGGCTTTTCTTCTAGAATCTCCCAACTGAATGAGGAAAGACTGTTACAAAGCGGTGATTCCAGAAGTCTTGGCTTTGAGGCCTCGGCTACCGGCTCTCCTACTGGACAAGCCATTGCTGGTGGCTGACCCCGGGAGGGGGGGGGGGGGGGGGTCGGCCAGCGGGGAAGAATGCGCATTGATGGGGCCTGGAAAACTCTCTAGGAAAAGGAAAGGGAGGGGAGAACAAGAGGACCAAGGAGAAAGACTATGGAACGCAGGGATTTTTTTTTTTTTAATGTTTGTTTATTTTTGAGAAAGAGAGCAAGCGTGAGCGGAGGAAGGGCATGGAGAGAGGGACAGAGGATCTGAAGCAGGCTCTGTGCTGACAGCAGCAAATGAGCCCGACGCGGGGCTCGAACTCATGAACTGTGAGATCATGACCTGAGCCGAAGTTGGACGCTCAACCGACTGAGCCACCCAGGCCCCAGGGATTTTTTTTAAATCATCATCATTGTAGCTAATGTTTATATAGCGCATACTATATACCAGACACGTGTTAAAGCACTTTAGCTCATTAGATCCTTATAAAGACGTACGAGGGAGGTCCTGTTACGATCTCCATTTCATAGACAACGACACTGATGCACAGGCAGTTTAAGTAGCTTGCCCAAAGGCACACAGCTAACAGGTGGCACAGGAAACCCAAGGGCAGGGCTTTCCTCAAAAAAAAAAAAAAAAAAAAAAGAAAACAAAATGCTGGATGAGAGCTGGGTACATAAACCAGATGAAAGAACAGCTGCTCTGGCTGATGTGGGGACAACGGGGCGGTTCTGAGACAGGAGGCAGATCAGCACCGTGCAGGGCAAGTGTGGAGAAGTGTTATTTGCTGGGCTTCAGGCGGCTGCATAGGGCCTGCCACTGAGGGCAAGGGGAGTGGGGAAGATAATGCTCTGGCAAGAGAATTCCTTGTTTCCTATTTCCCAGAAGCGGTGGGGGTCTCCCTCCCACCCCACCCCCCAGAACAGGGAGTGCTGGGGAGAAACAGGAGGCCGGATGTGAGAGGTCTCATTGCAGGGCAGGGCTTGGAGGGAGGACAGAAGCATCTGGGAGACAGCCAGGAGCCTGGGGGTGAGGTGAGGGCGATGTGATGGTTCATTCGGTTGGCCGTGGGGTACCCCGGTTCAATGTTACTTGGGACGTGCCTGTGAGGGTTTCCAGATGAGATTAGTACTGGACTCATAAAAGTAGACTGCCCTCCCTGGTGTGGGTGGGCCCCTTCCAACACCTTGAGGGCCTGAACGGAAAAAAAGCAGAGGAAGGAAGAATTTGTCCCCTTCCTGCTCACCTGCTCCAGCTGGACTTGGGTCCTCTCCTGCCGCCAGACTGGGATTCTCACGATCGGCTCTGCTGGTCCTCAGGCCTTTGGACTCAGAGTGGAGCTCCATCACAGCTTTCCTGGGCCTCCAGCCCACGGGCAGCAGGGGCCGGACTCAGCCTCCAGAAACACACAAGCCAATTCTGCTCAATACATCTCCTTTTGAATATATCTCCTACTGGTCTGTTTCTCTGGAGAACACTAATAGAGACTCTTCTTCCTTCACTTGACCTCCTGGGGGAGCGTCACAGCGCCTGGGAGTCACAGGCCTGTGCAGAGTGTGAGCCTAGATGCTCTCTGAGATATTTCTTTCCTCCCTGGCACTGCCTTAGAAAGGTGGCGGGGGGAAGCGAGGTTGGAGGGGATTAGGAAGGGTGTACATTTCCCCATGGGGGGGGGGGGCGGGCATAAAATCCACAGAAAGAGAATTACTGTCCCAGCCCCCTGCCCCCACCCCAAAGCTAGCCCAGGCCTGTCCTCCCAGGGTCACCTCCATTGCAGGTACAAACAGAGACTGAACAAAGATAACGGAGGGACGCAGGGCCTGTAAATAGAAACCCATGGAATTCAAACACTGGAAGGAGCCGGGTCTGCCATCCACGTTTTTATAGTTTGCAAGACCAGGGAAGGGAAACGTCTCTCCCCTGTGCACCTGATGGTTAGTAGTGAGTGGTGAGCTAAGGACTACGGAGCCCCGGTCCATGGACCAAGAAACATACGTGGAAATACGTGGAAAGCTACAGCATTTTGGATCACTCACCGGCACAGCAACCAGGGATTTGAACATTCATCCATCTAATGTAAACCACGGGCTTTAGTTAATAACAATGTCTCGATATTGGCTCATCCGTTGTCACAAACCTGCCCCGCTAAGGAGAGATGTTAATAACAGCAGCACCTGGGTGAGACAATACACGGAAACTCTGTACTTTCTGCTCATTCTTCTGTCGACCCAAACCTGCTGTGAACAGTGAAGTCCATTTCTTCAACAACAACAACAACAACAACAAAAAGGCTTATTAATGTGGGCTCTGTTTCCAGGTGATGCAAGAGAGTCACCTTTCAGTTTGCTAATCCACACACTGAGAAACGGACTTTAGACGATGCAGAGTATCTGGGTTTGGGCTCTTACAAAGAAATGAGAAATCCATGACAACCGCTGAAAAGCCGACTCCTCTGTTAAGAGCAACTGGGGAGCCCTCTCGTTCAGAACACCAGAGGCTACATTTGAAACTTGATCAAAAATGAGAACTTTCCCCTTTAAGATTCATAAACTAAAGTTTAGGAAACAGGTAAATTAGATCCATGGCATTGAACAAATTTCTTGAGAGATGAAGAGGTAAAAAAGAATAAGAGGGAAGGAGTGGAGGAGGAAGAAGAAGAAGACTAGGAGGGAGGACAGAGAGAGGTGGAGGAGAGGGGAGGGAGGAAGGAAGAAGAGGGAGGTGGAGGAGATG
>NW_026057586.1:27284198-27372632 GCF_023721935.1 Panthera uncia
GAGGAGAGGGGGAAGAGAAGGGAAACAGGTGAAGGACAGTGAAGAAAATGGATGGGGATGGTGTTACCTAACTTCTTACACAAGACAGGTCTGTGAGAGGCTTCCCACAGACACGCCCTGGGTACGCGTGGAAATAAGCACCCTGCACCAGCGAGGTGTAGTTAGCAATGCAGTTCATTTTTATTAGTTATAAATAAAGTACAAAAAATCCACCAAAAGTGAATCTAAGCATTTACACAATTCCTAATGTCTCCGCCTTTTCATTGATGCACTATTGCTTTAATATTCATAATAAATATTCTTCTAGCTTTCTGCTATAAAATAGTCTATGTAGCAAAATGTTGCACAGCACAACAGAACAGAACAGCAGGAGGATTACAAAAAAGGACAATCAACACTGAGGATAATCCTTTCACTTACCAGGGGCAACCGAATTACCCCAGCGGGCCTGGCGCCGGGCGTGGCTGGCTCTGGAGCTGAGAAATGAGCCACGTCCGAGGCCAGGGTGGGGCTAGGGAAAGGCAAGGGGCCGGGAGGAGGGGAGGGGGGGGCACAGGCCAGCCAGGGCAAAGGGCCCCTTCCCACTCTGACCCCGCAGAGCGGCGTAAGGCATGTCCGTCCAGGAGCCCTGCCGAGGGGGCCGTGTCCGCCAGGCCTGGCAGTGTGGTGGCCATGCCGTCTCCAAGGAACAAGCAGGAGAACACGGCTCTGGGGCAGAGGCGGAAAGGGAAGCTGGGCAGGCAGCAGGCAGGAAGCCCAGGGAACGGGGCCCACAGTCCGGCCGGAGCAAAGGTGGGGCTCAGGGGCCCTACGCGGCCCGGCCACTCCTGCAAGCCTGGGCCGGCAGTGTGGTGGGTCTGGGCCTCCGCCTCCTCCCCCATCAGCACCATCCCGGGGCCTCATGTGGAGGATGGACTTCTCCACCAGGCAAAGGCAGTGATGTCAAGAGGCAAGAGGGAAGGATGAGAAGGGAAAGAAGGGAAGGAGGACAGGAGGGGTCCTCCCTCTCCCGGCCAGGGTCACAGCCCTGGCTCAGAGGACCCCCAGGGGGCATGGACCTCCTCTCTCTCTTTTTGGCTCAGAGGCATCTGGGCTCACGGCATTACCAGCCTTGGAGGTTACTGCTTCCCCCAAACCCTCCCCTAGCATTCGTGGTCCTCAGAGACCGGAAGGCCCTCCTGTCCTTCACAGCAGCCCCTCCCCTCCCCACAGCCGTGGAACAGGGGCAGAGGTGGAGACGACGCTGGGAGGAGAGACCATGGGTCTGAAATCCTTGTCCCAATCTGTTGTCGAGGGTACTGCTCAACAACAGAGGCTCCAAGAGAGGACAGGACAGGTGCCAATCCCAAAAACCACACTTCGGGGCTGCTGTTCTGCCTATGCCCTTCCCACATCTAATGAGATGTGGCCTTCAGCTCGCTCTGCAAATGACCACGGAACCCCGTGAAAGCACGCGTCCTGCGTCTGGGGATGTGTCCACCTATCCCGCCTCCCTGACTCCCGCGGAATGCTGCGTATAAAAGGACAAAACCCTTTCCCGGTGTCTACCGTGAGCAAATCCACTGAATAAATTCTCAGGACGCTTTCTCTCCTTTTTTCTTTCATCTCCTTCTCTCCACCCCTCCATCCTTTGTCTTCCCCTTCCTTCTCTCCTGAGAGGTTGAGAAAGCCCAGCGAGGGGTCCCCGCTGGGTCTGTATCCTAGTCTATCTGGGTCTGAGGGACCCTAGACACCCTCCCTTTTGCCTCCCTCACCTCTGCCCAGAACCCTGAGACTCAGGGAGGCCAAGCGACTTGCTCAAGGTCACAGGCAAGTTTGCAATAAAACTGGTCTGAGAACCTGAGCCTCCTGACCCCCCCAGTCCAGGGCTCTTTCTAATAAATCAGGCTTTCAGATTTTGGCTTTCAGATGCCCCAGCTGGTAATGTCTGAAGGGCCCAGTTCTGGAACCAGAGAGATACGGAGCCCAGGTGGAGAGAGTGACCCCTAGGGGCCCCTGACCTTCCTAGGAGGCAGGATGGGCTGAGGTCGTGGGAAGGGTTAGGGAAGAAAGAAAAATAGGTTTAATGGTGAGGGGGCTGGGGAGGGGGCAGGGGTAGCAAGTGAAAGGATTACCCCAGTCTGCTGACGAGTGCAAATTATATTTATATATGTGCTAAATACAGTCACTATATTGGAGTTTTTCACTAGGTCACAGCATACAGAATCAAAGGTTTGCATTTCGTATGGAATGTATCCAAAGAGGCCAGCACCACAGTAGGACAGCTTGCAATCACACACCCTGATAGTTTGGACGAAATAAAGTTCGCGGAATTTTATTTAAATTTTTTTTTCGTATTCATAGTTGTTTGTCATCGTACCAATGCATGCAAAGCATTCCACTCCCAGAAACAACGCCAAAATGAGGTAATAGGAGTAATAAAAAAAATTAGTATCCTTTCTAAATAAATAAATTATAATTAAAAATGCAAAACAACTATAAAAATAATTAAATAAGAACCCACGATATCTACAAGTTAGTCATAAATTATGATTGTTAAATATAAGGCATTTAAACTCACAAAACCCTGTAAACTAGCAACGTGCCATGTTTTTTGTTTTTTGTGTTTTTTTTTTCATTTTTGTTTTTCTATCAGCTGAAATCGCTCTAGCATTTGCTCTACGCGCAGGAGATGAAACACGACAGGGGACCTGACAGACGTTGCTACAGCCCCACGCGGGGAGTGTTTGTCCCGCCGGCGGGCGGGGGGCTTGGGGGATTTCTTCAGGAAAAAAAAAAAAAAGAAAGAAAGAAAGATCTGGTGCTTTTTCTTCACCATTGAAAAAACTGTGCTTGTTCATTAGGCGTAAAGAGTTGAGAATACTTGCAGGGAGGCTGGGGCATTTGCAGAAGAGTAGCTTGAGTCCTGTCACGACTGCTGGGCCAGGGCCACGGGGGCCAGGTGTCCGGGCCAGTAGAGGAGCCCCGTGCCCTGGCCCGCCCCCCTGCTGGCGCCAGCCGGCGCTGGCTGTGGCTGTGGCTGTGGCTGTGGCGTTGGTTTCGTTGATTGGCGTCCTCTGCAACCCGCTGCGGCCAGGGCTACACTGCGGCTGGGAGGCCCAACTTGAATCCTGGGGTGGCTCTCGCCCCAGAAGGCACTCATGCATCTCAGTCAAGAAAGGGTCTGAGTCCCTTGAGTTGAGCAGTAGGAGGACTACCGGGGGTCTCCTCTCCCGGAGGTGGTGGGTACAAGATGCTGAGGCCCAAGCCTGCCTCTTCTCCGTCTTCCCGGGCTCCTGGGCGAGGGAGAGGGGGCTTCCAGGGAGCAGAAGCACAGACCCCTCTCCTGTCTTCTCACCCAGAGAGCTGCCCGGCTAAGGAGCCTGGAGCTGGCAGGAGCCTGAGTCCACGTCCCCTCCTGTGCCCCCCCTGCAAAGTGCGAGGGCCCCAGAGAGATGGGGAGGGGAGGAGGGCTTCAGGATCCACCCCCATAGTCAGCAGTTGACCTCTCCCCACTGGGTGATCCCCACCCCAGTTAGTGCCTAGTGTTGGCCTGGGGCACTCAGAGCGTGCCCAGAACAGGGAGGAGGAGGGGACCGCACTCCCACTCTCAGCCCCTGAGACAGATGTTGGTGCCCACAGGAAGTTGTTTTCAACAGCTCGGTAGGCACGTGGCCCTACCACTTGAAGGATGTGTTGATGTCGGGGAGGATCAGAGAATGTGAGTGTCGGAAGGAAATTTAGCAAGCATCCAATCCAGACTCCTTGCGTCGCAGCTGAGGAAACTGAGGCCCAGAGAGAAGGAGGTTTCCAGCATTACGTGCTTGGTCACTGAAGAGCCAAGACTAGAACCCACGGACACCAGCCCTCGTGCCATCTGGCTCCGCACCGACTCCCTCTACTTGCTAGCCTTCTGAACCAGCCTCAGAGAGAACAAGAGTCCCGGACTAAGAGGGGAGTGACCTTCCCTAGACCACCCTGGCTGCCTCCCGGTCCAAAGCAGGCTGGGGAGAAGTCCCAGCTTCCTGTGGCTACTAGTGATGAGCTTCCCCCCCCCAAATCCTGATTGGGAAGCACTTTCTGCACTGGTGGGTTCTCCAGCCTTCAGCCCTGGAGACAGTTCCCGCACCGAACTATGGAATTGGACGACGTAATGCTTGCTGCTGTTAACCCTGTGTCAGTGATTCACCACTTTTGTGCTATTGTATGTGTCTTGCCTCCTCGGCTAAACCGTAAGCTCCTCAAGGCAGGGACACTGTCCTCTCTCCCAGCACTGAGCAGGCACTCAGGAAAGATTTTATAGAACACGAGAGTATTGGTGCTGGAAGAGGCTTCAGTCTGAGTAAGATCCTTGAGTAACCCTTCCACCAGAAGCCACATCCCCATTCTGTGCCTGCAGGTGTCCAGAACAGCCATGCCTCTGCCCGACAGCTCTGGTTGTGCTAGAAGGTTCTACCTCAAGCCAAAATCTGCCTCTCAGTCATTTTTAACCCATTGGTACTGGTCGTACCCTTAACCTTACAGAATTTCTTCATATAGGGGATAAGTATCCTGTCCTCCTTAGTCTTCGCTTACTGATATGAGGGCATTGAGACTGGGGGAGGGGCGAGGAGAGGGGGAGGCTTCGAGGACAGTGCAAATAAGGGAGGGGGAGGGGTAAAGGAAGAGAGCAGAATTTCAGCTAGGCTGGGGTGTTCTGCACATGGATAAAGAAAGCTGGGTTGGGGTTGGGATTTGGTGGATTTTCCCATCTCCATTCTTCTGTCCTCCCATCTCCCTGCTCCCTTTGAGGTTCAGAAAAGTTGCGGGGTGGTGCAGAAAGACACATTGGGTGGTGTCGCTTCAAACTTCCGGATCTCTGTCTCTCACCACTCCCATCCCTAAACCCCCAGGAGGGTCCCAGGACACAGCACGAATGTGTGGAGTGGATGGTTATCAGTCCTCACAACATGTAGGTGAGGGCGAAGAAGTGGAGATGGGGAGGACTGTCGTTTCTCCCCCCTCTCAGGAGAAGGCAAATGAGGCACAGGGAAATAGAGGGACTTGCCCAAGGTCATCAAAGAGAGAAAGAGCCAGAGACTAGGGACACAGGGCCTCCCAAGCCCAGCTGACACCGTCTCGGGGCCAGGGCCATCTCTGAGGGACTCCACTGGGATTTGAGACATCCCATAGGAAGCAGAAGTCCTCCCCCAGGTCCATGGTGTTTGACCCCAGCCCCTGAGTGCCAGCCAGAGCACTTTGGCCAAGACCAAGGGTCCACCACGAGCTGCACTATTATATCTTCATCATCCAGTGAATTTTTTGCATAGGGAGGCCGTGGCCAAATCGCCTCTTTGTGACAGGGCATACACACAGCCAGAAGGAAGAAGGTGGCATACACAGGGACATCCTGGCTCTGAGGAACACGGGGGCAACTCGAGCGCAAAGCTAGCTCCGCCCTAGTTCCACAGGGGACCGCGGGACCCGGGACATGGCTGGAACTAAGTACATGTGCCCTGGAACTGGGGGGCCCTCCTTCAAGACAGAATTTCCCCTTTCACTGACCCAAACTCTGCCTTCCTCGCCCTGGCTGAGCCCCTCGGGTGCCCAGCCAAGCCGCCGTCTCCCCCTTTTCCTGCCCTCCCCTTCCCCAGACGCTCCCCTTCCACACTCCGTGCACTGTAAACATGAGAAAAACAAAAGCAAAGGAAAAAACAAAACCAAAAACAAAACAAGAACCACCCCCCTCCCGCCTCCCAACCCGGGTGAAAAAAAAAAAAAAAATCATCCTTTTTCACCAGAAACAGGATTTGGCTTTTTTTTTTTTTTTCACCTTTGATTCCTTTTTCCTTTTTTCTCATAAAGACAGGAAGATCTGGGCTGTCGTTGGTTGGTTCAGTCAGGCACCAAAACAAGGAACTCAATGAGAAATATTTGGTGCGAATTCGTAATAGCGACATGTCCACCACAAGATGACTAGAGCACCACACACAACATTTTTCTTAAGCTAACATGCTCCGGCTGCCATCCACAGAAATAGCTAGAGACCCCTACATGGTTTCTACGTGGTCGAGAGGTATATACACAATCCTTCAAAGGACAGGATTGAGGGGCCTGTCTATCAGCTAGGACCTTCCAGTTCGCATCCAGATTCTCAGCAGCGTGGGCCCCCCCTTCCCACCCCTGCTCCGGGCACGGCCAGCTCCCTCCCGCGCAGCGAGGTGGATGGGGGCAGTCACCGCTCTGGTGGGGGGGGGGTCGCCCCCCCACCCCTCCTTTCCCTCAGACACTGATACCGCCAACTCCTCTTTCCACAAAATGTGCTTGCAGGCTTTTCCTCTACATCAAATGGCTCAGAAGGCAAAGTTTGGCTGCAAGGGCTATGGCCGTGGGGGGGACCTGGTGAAGGAAAATGGGGTGTCCACTGGCTAATTCCTCCCTCAGCTGTCGGCTCCCAGTTGTGTCTCAATGTCCACTCGGCAGATGGGACATTTCTTGCTCATGGCGAGCCACTGGTCCACACACAGTTGGTGGAAGAGGTGCATACAGGGGAGGCGCCTGGAAGAGAAGGGAGGGTCAGAGGACTGGTGGAAAGAGAGGGGCCCGGGGCGGGGCCAGAGGCGGAGCAACACCGGCTCTCACTGGACTGGGGACCACACCAATGCCACGGGGGATGGGCCAAAGAGGGTGTGGGGAGCCCTGTTCCAGAGCAAGGCTGTGGCTGGGATGGGAAGTCATGACAAGGCCCTCCTCCACGAAGCCCTTTCAGACCAGCCGAAAACAAAGCCATGACTTTGTCTTAGACCCATCCAGGCCAAATATCACCCTGCTCTCTTACACTCTGTGTCCACCAGTCCACACCATAGACATCGCACATCTTCCACGCCTACCTGCCGGGAGCAACCACGCGGCACACTGTGGCATGCCCAGCACACACATGCACAAGTGAGCAAGCACCACGCCCCTGACATACAGCAGGTGATTGATCGCAAATGCCTGTGCGGGAAGGGAGGGGGAACAGAAGAGTCTGGCCTCCTACCTCACATCTTCTCCATCTTCCAGCATAGACAGGCAAATTGTGCATTTCTCATCTGTGTCTGACTCCTCCCCCTCTTCCTTCTTGCCCTTGCCATCCTGGGGTCTTCGCTGTGAGAAGAGGAGGGGCATTAGTTACCTGGAGCAGACACACCTGGTGCCTACTGTCTTTCATCCACAGCCTCCCCTCCCTTACACGTAAGTCAGTGTCTAAGTTCTTAAGGAAACCCCAGGCTGGTGTGCTGTCGCTAGCCCCTTCTCCTGGCCTCCTCTCCAACTCTTCCTCCTTGCCTCAGGATACAGGGGTGGTATCCTGGCCGGGGCACATAGGGTTTGGACAGGAAGCGGGTGCCTAATGATTCGATCCTTCGCACAACAATGGTTTGTGCATGAACGGTTTGCTCTATTCCCCTCATACTCTCCATCCTCCTTACATCCTTTCCAACATAGACCCCTGCCTCCAGGCTTTTCCCTCACATTCAGGTCCAGCAAGCTCCACCCATCCATCCACCCATTTAAACCTCCATCCATCCATCTATCCATCCATCGATCCATCCTGTTTCCCTCCCTTCCTTCCTTCCTCCCTCCCTCCCTTCCTTCCTCCCTTCCTTCCTCTCTCCCTCCCTCCCTCCCTCCCTTCCTCTCTTCCACTCAACTAACGTCTACTCATTTATTCATCTATTACTAGATGAAGGCAAAATTCCTCAACCTGGCATTAACTCCTATAATTTTATATTGTTGGATCTCTTCCTATCCAGAAAGTTCCTTTAGCATAGGCAACAGCTCCAAACACAAGTTTGGACATCAAACATTCTGTTTATACTTACTGACTTTAGTTGTCCTGTTTTAAATTCTATGCTAATTACTTGAAAATAGTTAACTAGTTTATAGGAAGTTCCAAGCTCTTAGATGGTGTGGACCATGGTCCACCCTTCTTTAGGTACTGTTCCACACTTGGCCAAGTAGAAGGCACATCACTGGTGCTTAAAAACATATTCTGGAGAGCAAGGAATCTAATCAGTGAATGAAATCAGCCCATGTTTCTTGTCCTCATCTCCATGCTGTGCAGTGAAACAGTCTGATAATATCCATGGGAAGAAAACTAGCCCTTCTGGCCCCTTTCCAAAGAGAAGCAGGGGTAAAGGCCATTCTTGCCAAGAGAAAAATCTGAAGAGTCACAAGATAAGCAACATGCACAGAATGACTATAAGCTTGATGCCAGGCTTGGGGACCAGGTTTCCCCACTCTGGTCCCTGGTCCAAAGCCCTGGAGATCCCTAGTGTGATATGGTGTCCAGAGTACCATAGCCTCCCTGGAACACTGAAGAAACTCTAAGCTTCTGCTCTCAGCCTCCCTGTGCCCTGCACACGCTAACTGCAAACCATGCGATGGCCACTGCAATAAGTGTGCCCTTATCTAGAATCCCGAAAATTAAAATTACGCCCTTAGTCACATATAACCACCGTGGCTTTTGAGTCTGAACGGAGTCATGACAGTCGGCCTGCCTAACAGCCCAGCTGTGTTTCTGGTGGGGAGTGGCCTTCTTTTAGCTGGTCCTTTGAGAAAAGGGATATTCCATAAATGACATTAATAAGAGTCACTATTTGCCTATTTTCTATTGTTTCTCCCGACCATTATTCATGATTTCCTTTTTATAGCTAATTATTTAAACCTAATTGTCTTACCATGTCTAATCTATATTTAATGATTGTCTCTTTTCAAATCTTTTCCTATTTTCTCTTTTGTGTTTGTAATCTTTTAGGTCTTCTGGGTTTTTTCTTCTCTTCTCATCCATGTAACTTTTATTTTAACAGTAACTTTTCTCAGCATTTATTTATTTCATATTTATTTTACTCCTTCTGTCTGTCCCTCTTTGTCCTCATGCACAATACCTTTTCATGTCAGTGTTATTGGTTTTAATTCTGTATGTTGCTTCCATATCTTTTTTAAAAAGTGTTTATTTTATTTTTGAGAGAGAGTGTGCAAGTGGGGGGGGGGGCAGAAAGAGAGAGAGAGAGAGAGAGAGAGAGAGAGAATCTCAAGCAGGCTCTGCACTGTCAGTGGACAGCCTGAGCGGGGCTCAAACTCAGCAACCATGAGATCATGACCTGAGCCTAAATCAGGAGTCAGACCCTTAAACAATGAGCCACCCAGGCACCCCCTATTACTTTCATATCTTTGCCTAATTCTTATTTTTTACATTTTTCTACATGAATAGATTTATTTTATATATTCTATTCTTATATCACCATTGTAAAATATTTTTCATTTTGTTTTGTATTACTTGACTCTCAGTTAAAATTTTTTTAAATGTATTTATTGATTTCTTTTGAGAGAGACAGCCATCAGCGCAGAGCCTGATGTGGGGCTCGAACCCACGAACTGTGAGATCGTGACCTGAGCCAAGATAGAGTTGGATGCTTAACCGACTAATCCACCCAGGCACCCCTCTCAGTTCACATTTTCAAAGTTTTTTTCACAATTTATTTGGGTGGGTCCTAAAGTTTATCATTTCATATTTTTAATTCTTCTGGTTTCTTTTTTTTTTTTTTAATTTTTTTTTAACGTTAATTTATTTTTGAGACAGAGAGAGACAGAGCATGAATGGGGGAGGGGCAGAGAGAGAGGGAGACAGAATCGGAAGCAGGCTCCAGGCTCTGAGCCATCAGCGCAGAGCCCGATGCAGGGCTCGAACTCACGGACCGCGAGATCGTGACCCGGGCTGAAGTCGGACGCTTAACTGACTGAGCCACCCAGGCGCCCCTGGTTTCTTTTTTATAATATTCTATTCCCCTAATTGTCCCTTTAGTCTCATCATTTTTACCTCAATTCTTTATATCATTGGCTTGGTCCACATTCCCTTCTCATTCTCAATGTATGTTCTGTTCCTGTCTCCTCACGGCCTGTTGCCACGAGGGCAGGTGAGAGTGTGGCCCTGGCAGGAGCGAGGACACCCTAATCGGTGATGCGGAAGCTGCTCCGGGCTCCTGAACACATCACTCATTTCTTCCACGTTCTCCTCCAGTAGCCTAAAGCTCTCCCTGCAGAGAATGATCGTTTTCCACTTGGAGATGACACCTTTAGTTACTGAAACACTGTCATTTCCTCTACGAACACACTACCCATACAGGACACATCGAGGTTAATAAATGTTGATTGAAATCACTTACGGGTGAATCCAATGCCTCTACCTTGGTCTGCAGAGACCAAGATTCATAGTCTTTGACACTGACTGCATGGACACCTGGGCAAGCCTAGAACAAGTGAGCCTTGTATCAAGGTGAGAGTGGTTCACCATTCCCGGTCACTCGCCAGATACCAGGCACTGTACTAAGCTGTTCTATGCATTGTCCCACTGAATCCCTGGAGCACCCCTTATGGTCGCTACTAACACATCACTCCCGTTTTACATTATAAAGGTCAGAGAAGGGGCCAGAAAAGCCAAGTAAGTTGTCCAGAGTACCTAGCTATCAGCAGTGGTTATGAACTGAATGTCTGTGCCTCCCATCCCCAAATTCACATATTGACGCCCTACCCTCCAATGTGATGGTACCAGGAGATGGGGCCTCTGGGAACTAATTAAGTTTAGATGAGGCCATGAAGACAGAGCCCCTGGGATGGTATTAGTGCCCCTATAAAAAGAGGAAAAGACACCAGAGCTTCCTCTCTCTGCCATGTAAGGTTACAGCAGAAGGCGGCCGTCTGCAAGGCAGGAAAAGAGCCATCACCAAGAACTAAATCTGCCAGCACCTTGATCTTGGACTTCCCAGCCTCCAGAACTGCAAGAAATAAATGGCTGCCATTTAAGCCCTCCAGCTGGTAGTATTTTGTTATAGCAGCCCAAAGACAGTGGTAACACTGAAATTAAAAGCTGGCCCTGTCTGACTTCAATGCCGGGTGATCACAACCACTGCACCCTAGCACCTCATGAGGAAGTGAGGATGGGCTCTGGCCTGACCACCATGAGCATTTTCCCACTCCAAGTTTCTCAGCACTTGCCAAGCTTTTAATTCTTAAATTTTAAAAAACTATTTAATACTTGTTTCCATAGAATTTATTTTGTAGGGCGGTTTTAGTTTACATTAAAACTGAGCAGAAAACACAGTGCATTCCCAAATCCCTCCCCCTCTCTACACCACACACACACACACACACATTTTCCCTATTATTAACATTTTGCATTAATGTGGTATCTCTGTTACAACTGAAGGACTGATAGTGATACACAGTTATTAACTGAAGAACATTCGTTTACGTTAGGGTTCATTCTTTGTGTTGTAGAATTCTATGGGTTTTGACAAATGCACAATGTCATGTGTCCGCCATTACAGTACGTACGATAGTTTCACTAAAAATACCCAGTCACCCACGTGCTCATTTATTTTCCCTCCCCAAAGCCGTTGGCAACAGGGATCTTTTAACTGTTTAGTTTCACCTTTTCCAGAATGCTATATAGTTGGAATCATATAGTATGGCACCTTTTCGGGCTGGCTTCTTTCACTTAGTAATACACATTTAAGGTGCCCACATGTCTTTCCATAGCTTAATAGCTCATTTTTAAAAATCATGGAATAATATTCCATTGTATGGATGTACCACAGTTTGTTTGTTTATTCATTCACTTATTGAAGGACATCTTGGTTGCTTCCAAAATTTTTTTATTTATTTGAATGTTAAAATGTTTTAAAAATCAAATCCCTGGGTTCTAATCCTACTCCACATTCCTGAGCAATAACCCTGGAGAATCTACCTCTACAGGCTTAGGGTAGAGCCTGTCAACGTGTGGCTTTAAAAGCTCCCCAACTGATCCTGCTGGTCAGTGAGGATTGGAAACCCCTGCTCTGAAGGCTTACTTGCCTATTTGTCCACACAAGGGATTGGACTTGGAATTCTCTTCTAAGGCAAATCTCAGCCTTCACTGCAGGTGCTCCCTTGGCTCACCTCATTCAGATACAAACACTGACATACCTGTACCCCTACCTAATACACCCACTCACAGGTCCATGTGTACCACACACCCAGCCCTCCTCTTTTATGATGAGAGGCACCCCCATCTCCCCTCCTGGTCACACCTGACAGAGACAAGGGAGAAGACCCTGGGAAAGCATCACAGCTTCAGAGCATCTAACCACAGCACCTCAACTATGCAGGCTGACCTGCTTGCAGACGCACCTTCTTGTATTTGTGGGGGAAGGTGAACCTCTCGATGGTGTTCTGTACGGCTCCCCGAGTCACATTTCCCAACCTGTCCTCAAGCTGCAGCAGCTCCTGCAAAGAGAAAAATGTGGATATGTGCACTCTGCATGTACAAGCTCATACACACACACACACACACACATACACACACACACATACACACACACACAGAGGATAAGGAGGAGGGGCACTGAAAGATGTTAACAGGAGCCATTCACATAGCCATCAGGAAGAACTTGCCTGGTACTGAAAGACCCCACATCTCTACTCACTCTCTCTTTTTCTCTCTCTTACTCTCAACCCTGAAGCTCCCTGCAACCTCCCATGCCCTACCCACCAGCAGGGGAAAGAGGGAGGGGACAATGAACAATAATGGTGTCTCCACCAACCCAGCTGGAGCCGGACAGAGGGGCAGGCATACCTCGTAGCTCTCCCGCACTGCAGAGGTGTGTCTGCTGGGGTTCAGTCCCTGGAGAGCAAGGAAGTGAAGCTGAGGGTAAGGGTAGTTTCGGATTTCATGGACCACCTGTTGGGGAGGAAACGCTCAGATGGGATTCCCGGCTGCATGAGCCCGGCATCCAACTCCTCACCACCCTCATAACCACCAATCTGCACACCCTCAAGATTCTTCAGGCAGAAGTTCTATCTTTCCTGCTCCTCTGTCCTCCTCGCCTCATCAAGAACAAAGCCTGTACTAGACCAGCCCCAGAAAAAAAATAACAAAATCAATGAAGTAAATATAAATTAGGGGCACCTGGGGGCGCCTGGGTGGCTCAGTCGGCTAAGCGTCTGACTTCAGCTCAGGTCATGATGTCGCAGCGTGTGAGTCTGACCCCCGTGTCGGGCTCTGTGCTGGCAGCTCAGAGGTGGGAGCCTGCTTCAGATTCTGTGTCTCCCTCTCTCTGCCCCTCCCTGCTCACACTCTGTCTCTCTCTTTCTCTCTCTCTCAAGAAATAAATAAACATTACAAAAAATTAAATTAGGGGCACCTGGGTAGCTCAGTTGGTTAAGCACCTGATTTTGGCTCAGGTCATAATCTCGCAGTTTGTGGGTTCGAGCCGTGCATCAGGCTCTGCACGGACAGCAAGGAGCCTGCTTGGGATTCTCTCTATCCCTCTCTCCCTGCCCCTCCCCCGCTCACACACACGCATGTTCTCTCTCTCAAAAATAGATGGATAAACGTCTAAAAATATATATAAATTAGTAAATATATATACCATATACTAATATAATTAGAAAAATAACCAAGCTGATTGGGCATTTATTTCGTGGCAGGCACTATCTAAGCACTTCACATGATTAAGTTAATGGTCTCATCTGCTCTAGAATGTGGGTGCAATTACACATTTTCCTGATAGAACAAATAGGAAAATCCCCATTTTCCTGATGGTGCAAATGAGACACAAATAGATAAAGTAAGTGCCCAAGTTATGCAACCAAGTGGCAGAACCGCAATTTCAAACCCAGGCAGTTGGGTGGCCATGGCCACTTCCTTCCTCTCCACTCTGCACTGCCTTAGACGGGGAAGAGCTGGGGCCAGGGTCCTCACTGGGAAATGCAGGTGAGAGCACAAAATTTAAACACAAAAGACTCAGTAATCAAGGTAAATAATATCCTCACGCAGTATCTTTTAAATTGAAATCAAATGCGGAAGTCCACAGTGAACAAAATATCAAAAGCTTACATAAAGACAGAATCTGACCCTGTGCTGGCAGGGCTCTGCCTCCCTCACCTCGCTCTGGCATCAGCCTTGTGTCAGGGGGGCCAGATCTCCATCACAGCTCCTCGCTACATGAACCCTGTTAGCTAACCCTCCCTATACCTCAGTTTGCCAATCTGTGAAATAGGGACAATGCCCTTTTGGATAAGGTTATGGATAATTCATGCAAAGTGCTTAGAACAGGGCCTGCCATGCAGTAAGTGCTCGATAAACGTCAGCTTTTTTCCCCAGGAGATGGTGCTTCATGACACGAACCATCGCGCCTCAGAGCTGACGAGGGCTCCAGGCCTCTCATTTGACAAATACGGAGACTGAGGAACTGAGTGGCTAATGACACAGGCAAGGGCTGGAAGGGTGGAACTGTGAAGCAGCTGGGTGGAGATAAGACTTTGCCATCTGTCTTTTGCCGCTTTGATGGAATATCCAACTTCGCTCCACTTAGCTCGCAACGCCAGGGACTGACCAGAAGGCCCCCAAACCCAACCTGCCCCCTTCTGCCACCCCGATGCCTGTGCTGACAAAGACCAGCCCCCTGCAGAAAGCAGAACTGGATCAGCAGGCAGGGCCCAAAGGCCACCTGTGAGGTCTCCTCTGTCCCTCACAACAGCCCTGTGAGAAGGACGAGGCAGGCTTCTTCCTCCCATCCCACAGATAAGCAAAATCAAAGCCCAGGGAGGCACTGACTCCAAGAAATTAATTAAGTGAGGCCAGGGACCACCAGGACTGTTCTATCCTCGGCCTCTTCCCCACAGACCACAGCCTGCCACACACCCCCTTGGCTCCTCGAGCGCTCCACTCAGTCCTGCCGCAGTACCGACTTTAGCAGGGCAGGTGGGAACAGGAGTGGGGAGGGGAGGGCGGCGTGACAGCAGGACCCACGGGAGCCTCTGGCCTTGGCCCACCCTCGGCACCCAGCCGTCGGCACCCGCCGGCAGCAAGGGGAGGTCTGTTCCCAGCAGGGCCCTTCCACTCACCATCTGCGTGGAGGAGGAGTTTCTGGGAAAGTGGTGCATTCGAGGAGTCGCTAGGTAATGCTGATAGTGCTGAGGGATGGGCCGCACCTGGAACTGGGCAGGGCTCAAGCCGGCGTCCACGCTGAGATCCCTGCAGGGACGAGGCCACAGGGCGGTGTGACTCAGCCGTCTGAAGGGGGTCTGGAGGACGGACCTCAGACTTCAAGCCCAGGGACAAGAGTCAGAGTCACAAACCACCAAGGCTGCAAGGGGCTTGGCATCACCAACCCCGTCGCCTCTCTTTAAAGTGCTGAAAACGGAGACTCAGAGGAGGCAAGGGGTCTGCCAGGCCTGAAGGGGCCGGGACGGTCTATGCCTCACAAAGCTTCTTCAAATTAGTGCACCAAGTCTCCCTCCCAAGATAAAGCCCGGCCCTGGCAGAAATGCTGAAAGAAGAATTCAAATAGAGCTGCTCAGGGAGGGATATGGAGCAAAGGGAAGACAAGGGAGGCAGAGACAGAGGTGGGAGCAGAGGCAGTGTTTGGAGAAAACCACAGAAGAGGGACGGACCTCTAGAGCGGTGAGGTTGGAAAATCTATCCTGGACCCCTGCCCCCCACTCCTGCAAGTACAGGAAAACTCATTTCCCTTAAAAATTAACCAGTCAATGGGGTGCCTGGGTGGCTCAGTCAGTTAAGCGTCTGACTTCGGCTCAAGTCATGATCTCATGGCTTGTGAGTTCAAGCCCTGCGTCGGGCTCTGTGCTGACAACTCAGAGTTTGGAGCCTGCTTGGGATTCTGTGTCTCCCTCTCTCTCTCTGACCCTCCCCAGCTTGTGCTCTTTCTTTCTTTCTCTCTCTCTCAGAAATAATAAGTTGGGATTCTGTGTCTCCCTCTCTCTCTCTGACCCTCCCCAGCTTGTGCTCTTTCTCTCTCTCTCTCTCAGAAATAATAAGTGAACACACTTTTTAAAAAAATTAAAAAAAAATTTAACCTGTCAATGTGACTGAAAAGGAACCAGGTCCTTGGGAAACCGCTAATTTCAGGTCTGGGGCAGAAAATGCACAAAATGTTTTGAAACGTCTTGTCATAACTGCGAGTAAGGAAGTTACCCCAGGTCAGAGGTGAAAAGGATTCAGGAACCATCCTGAAGAGGTTCCCCCTGGCCAGTCTGGACACCTGGCAAGTCAGTGAGCATAATTACGATGGATGGAAACCCATCGCATAGGTTATGTGACGCTAAGGAAAACAGGGCCCTTTGAAGCATGTCAGGGAACCCAGACTTCATTTTGAAAACTAGTAAAGAAAGGGAAAGAACACAACGTTTATCCTGCCTTTCCTCTATTAGCTGTACTTGAGGGTAACCAAATGGCTGAAGAAGGGAAATTTCTCGTTATAAAAGCTTCCTAGGTAATAAATGAGGAAGCAAGGATTGAATTGTCACCTTTTTGCAGCCCCTAAAGGAATAGAGGCTCCTGGCAAAGATCATTTGATGTTACCATCACAGAAGGAAAGGCAACCAGCTCTCTGCTGGAAAAACACACCCCCTGTGAAGGATTTTTGCCAAGAAATAGTAAGAGCTGAACCGGAATCTGCTCAAACCTTGATCTAAGCACCAGAGCACAGGGAACATAGAGAAACTGAGGGAGGTCTTAAGGGATACACCAGAGTACAAGTGCAACTAGCTGAATCCAGAAAAGGAGAAACTCCACAGAAGCAGCCAAATTCTTCAACAAATACATCAAAAGAAACAAAAACAAACAAGCAAACAAACAAACAACCACTATGAGGGGCATTTGGCATTAAAGGGATTTCTAGCCGTGATATACATATATATTACAATGTACATGTAATAGTGCCGTATTTCCTGAATATATTAGCCCAAATCCCTGGGATAACTTTTCATGAGTCTATCATTTGGGAAATGAGCTAAATTCTTGGATCCAGTTGGAAGCAAACTTAGAAACCCACTAATCCAGCCCCCAGGCTCCCCAGGTCCTTCTGAGGCCTGAAGAGTGGCCGTGCCTGATCCACAGTCCTAGGCGAGGCAGTTTGGGCCATCTGGGTTCTAAGCCTTGCCTGGGCCCATTCCATTGACCTGCCTTGGGGAAGGTGTTCCATGGCGCACCCTCATGTGGCTGAAGCTCTGGCTGTCAGTATTTACTTAGCAGCCTCGGGGCGGGGGGGGGGGGGGGGCACCCAATTCAAAGCAACAAAGAGATATTCAGGGAATTCTACCAAGAGCAATGTCCAAAGGAACTTAGAACAGAGTTGACCCAATTGCAAGAATGCTAACTGGGGGAGCAACAGCACCTTGACCCTCAATGAGTGGGATAACCTTTCCAGGTTGGCCCTGGGTGGTCTCTGGGATACCCCTCTTATCATCTCACCAGAAAATTCCTTCCTAAACCCAGGATCCCTGAAAAGGGGACACTCATTGGGTGCAAAAGAAACCTGGATTGGGACTTACCCTAGGACACATCAGCCCCTGGAAAATCAGTGTCTCCCACCTTTCTGCTGTTGCCCCAAACTGTGAGAACCTGGCTGAGGGTTGAACAGGGTCACAGAAATACCTTACAGCCCTAGAGCCACAGGGTTAACCCAGAACGGTGTTCTGGAGATTTCCTGTGGGCATTGTCTCAATGCACAGTTTATGTCAGCTCTGTCTAACTATCAAGCTAAACTTGGAGTGCCTGGGTGGTTCAGTTGGTTGAGCGTCCGACTCTTGATTTTGGCTCAGGTCATGATCCCAGGGTCGTGAGACTGAGCCCCATGTTGGGCTCACTGGGCGTGGAGCCTGTTTGGGATTCTCGCTCTCCCTCTGTCCTTCTCCCCTTCTCACACATGTTCTCTCTGTCTCTCAAAAAAATTTATATATATATACGTATATATATGTATATATACGTATATATATATACACACACACACACACATATATACATATAGCTAATATAGCTAAATATATATATAGCTAATATAACTAATATATACATATAGCTAAACTTTATTTTCCACTATCAATGGCCTTGAAGCATGCTGTGGTCCAGTTGCTACACAGACCCTTACGTTCTTCCCTGGGGGAGCATCCGTGCTGGACTGTCTCACAGGGGAATCTGGAGGCTTGGCAGAGGCACAGCTGCCTGCAGGGGAAGGACAGTAGGAGGCTCTTGTTCGCTGCCCTGCCTCACAGGTCCCAGGTGCCCCTGGGGGGCTCTGCCTGGGCAGGGCTAAGGCTGGGGGTAGGCAGTCAGAACAGGGCATCAGAGTTGGAACTCTGAAACCGGGACTGAGTCAGAGAAGGAGCACCATGAGGACAGAGACATTGGAGCTCAAGTTCAGGGTCGCGTTATCAGGCATGGACCCAAAAGGGGGCATATTTGGGATTGATCCCCCAAGGCCTGCTGCTCCCACACACTCTGGGGCCAAGGTGCCCAGCTAAGAGAAGCTGCCTAGGTAGGATTCACATATCCTAAAGTAAGGGTGACAGGCCAGGCAGAGAAAGCCCGGGGTGGACCCAGATGTGCCTCGGGGCAGGGGCCTCCCCTCTTCCCCCGCTAAGGCCTCTCAGGGCCTCAGTCTTTATGTTTCTTAGGCAGACAGAGGTCAGGAGGGCAGCGTGATTGAGCTGCAGGAGGACGGAAGGTCTGGCTAGAGCAAGCAGCCTGGCAGGGCTCACACCCACACTGCACCTGACACCTCTCCAGGCCACCACTCTCCACTCACCCGTGTCACCTACCCGGTCCCAACCTGCTGCACTGGCCCCGACATGTTTGTTCAAATCACTCGGTGTGTGCTGAATTGAATTCAATCGGATGGGCTTGAGTGCCGAGGGACAGAATTCAATCCAAACTGCAATTAAATCTTCCTGATTTGAATCTGCTAATTAGAAAAAGCCTGGACTGAAGTTGGCCGCCATGCAGCCTGTCTTTTAAGGAAGTGTTCAATTTAACAGTGTCCCCAAGAACCAGCAGAGGGCTGAGAGACATCGGAATGTGCCAGAACAACAATTTCCTGCCCCTGGAAGCATCCTGCACATGTAACCAACCAGAACTTTCCAGTTTTTGCATCATTCATTCCTGGATGTCCAGTTCGCCCAATGACTGAAGAATGACACAGTGGATGTCTTTTTTTTTTTTTTAAATAGTCCATCCCTGGGGCCCCCGGGGTGGCTCAGTCGGTTAAGCGTCCAACTCTGGCTCAGGTCGTGATCTCGCGGTTCGTGAATTCGAGCCCCGCGTCGGGCTCTGTGCTGACAGCTCGGAGCCTGGAGCCTGCTTCGGATTCTGTGTCTCCTCCTCTCTCTGCCCCTCCCCTGCTCATGCTCTGTTTCTCTGTCTCTCAATAATAAATAAACATTAAAAAAAAAAATTTAAAAAAAATAGTCCATCCCTTTCCATAGAAGTTTCTTGTTTGCTTTTGCATTCTTTCAAGAAACATTTTTGACCTCAAAGTTGCAAAACCAGCACAAAGAATTCCTGGATACCCTTCACCCAGATTCCCCATGTGTTGATGTTTTACTGTTTACTGCATTCTTATCTCTCTCTCTCTCTCTCTCTCTCTCTCCATGTATACATATACACATCTACACACACACTTCTCCAGGGTTTTTTTTTTTTTCTGAACTATTTAAAAATAAATGACAAGCATGATGCCCTTTAAGCCTAAGTGCTTCAGTAAACTACACGTCTTTTTCATGTGTTTGGGTGTTTGGATCTGACTCTAGATTAGGTCAGCCAACTTCTGAGCTAGAACCAGAGAGTCAGGTAAGGCAGAGGACCCAAAACCAAGCAACACTGCAAAGACATCTGTCTCCAGTGCAAGAGATAGTGGAAGGCCTCGTAGGGACCTGGTGCCTAAAAGGCATCAGGCAAAGCTCTTAATCTCTCTCCCCAGCTTCTCTCCCCAGTCCTTACCTCCAACCCTGCTGGCTCTGCCTCTACGAGCCTGTGTTTGGTCTTGCTGACTGGCCCTGGCTCTTCTCTGTGGATCCCTCAAGGCCCACCCCCTCCAGGAAGCCTTCCCTGACTAGCTAGCTCTTGAGACTCTCCTTTCTGCCCGCCTCCCCAAAACCGCTGGTTTCCAGCCCTCACTGACCTTGGGAAATGTTTTGTAACTCTGTCCCCTCCTCCCTTGCAGGACCGTGAGCACAGAGCCCCAAGCCGGGTGCATGATGATATCCAGCCACATAATGAGCTAATTGCTGAAACCAGGCCCACTGGGGGCCATTTGGCCTTGAGGGTGACTGGGGGCACAGGCAAAGGCAAGAGCTTGAGGACTAGGCCTCCTGCCCCATTCAAAGTGAAGGAAACAGGGTCTCCACGGACCAGCAAGACCTTCCTCCGACCCTCCTCCCTCCCTCGCTCAGGGGCCCCAAAGACTCACCAGTCAGTACCCTCAGCCAAATACCTAGGCTGAGGCGTCTGGAGTTGGTGGCCGAAGTCGAAGCTGGGGTGGAGGCGGTGGGGGTGGACAGACACACGCTCCTGACTCCGCCTGCACAGGAAGGGAAGGAGGGCCCGCAGTGTCACGGCTGCCCACGGCCAGCCCAGCTCCCAGGACCACCGAGCAGCCGTCGTCTGCCTGAGCCTGCAGCCTACAGAGCAGTGGGCTCTGCCTCCCTTCCCAAACTCCGAGGACATTCCCCAGCTTGGCAGCAGCCTGACCATTCCTGCTGCCCCGGCTCTGTCCACTTTTCTGAGGCCTCTCCCCGGGTGTGCCTGCAGCAGGCCACCCATCCCACCCAAACTCTCTCCCCTCCTCTGCTCCTTCTCCTACTTCTTCCTTCTGAATTTGGTAGGCTGTCCCCAAGACACACAGATACGCCTCCTGCAGGCTTCCGCACACCTGTGCACCCCTCTCCTCCACCCTTCTCTACACTCTTCCCAGCTTTCGTAGTGCCGGTCAAAGCCGCCGTCTGCAGGAAGGCCTCCCTGAACACTCCAAGCATGGTGACCTCTTGTCCCTCCGACCTGCTACAACATTCATCTCTGCCCCTGCACCTGCACCCTTACAGTCATGGATGAGACTCCACTCAGAGCCTTAGAGACCATCAGGTCCAGCAGTCTTCAAAGTGTGTTCCAAGCACCCCCGGGGGATTCCTGAGGCTCCGTCATGGGGTTCATGAGGTCAAAACTATTTTCATAATAATACTGGGACGTTATTTGCTTTTTTACTCTCATTCTCTCATAAGTGAATGGTGAGGTTTTCTAGAAACCAAATGTGATTCTGCAACAGATTGAATATGCAGAAGCAGACATGAGAACACAGCTGTCTTCTATTAAGCCAGGCATTAAAGAGATTTGCAAATATGTAAAAAAAAAAAAAAAAGCCCCTCTTCTCACTACATTTATATATAGCTCGTTCCCCAAAAAAGATATTATTAGTGCTAGCATGAGTTTGCTATTGTATTTTGAAGTGAATTAATAAATATTTTTAAAATTTCTTAGTTTTAACTTCCATCATGGGAAGTATTAATAGTCATAACCCACACAAACAGAAGCTTGTGTAATCCTCAATAATTTTGAAGCGTGTGAAGGGTCCTGGGGCCCCTGGATGGCTCAGTGGGTCAAGTGACCAACTTGGGCTCGGGTCATGATTTCACACGCTCATGAGTTTGAGCCCCGCGTGGGGCTCTGTGCTGACAGCTCAGAGCCTGGAGTCTGCTTCAGATTCTGTGTCTCCCTCTCTCTCTGACCCTCCCCTGCTCATGCCCTGTCTCTGTCTCCGTCTCTCTCAAAAATAAACATTCTTTTTTTTTTTTAAAGAGTGTAAAGGGTCCTAAGGCAAAAATATTTGGGAAGCACCAGTGTAATCTCTTTCTCTTGACAGAGGTGAAGTGACTTCCCCAGGGTCCCACAGCCCTTCGGACCTATCTGATTAGTATTATCTAATTTTACTCTCCATTTGTTTCGGAGCTAGTCACCTCAACCAGACCTCGGGCTCCAGGGCGGAAGCAGCCACGTCCTTTGGTGTCCCTTAGAGAACCGAGGTGTTAGAATCAGGTGACCATGGAGCTCAAGGAGACATAAGGGACCCCATCTCCCCCACCGTGAGCAGAAACCACCAGTCACTCAGTCCCCGTCCCTGCACCCGGGTGGTATGGCAAGGACACACACTAGCTACTGAGGGAACCCGTGTGGGGTCCAGGTGGTGTTCCCTGCCTGACACCAACGCCTCTAACGAGCAAAAGCTGCCCCCCCCCCCCCCCCCCCGGGGGGGAAACCCCCCCAGGACCCCCCCCCCCCCCCGGGGGGGGGGGGGGGGGGGGAAGCCAGGTGTCCCGCTCTAGGCCCCGCCCCCAGCCACCCCCGCCCCCCCTCCTCCCCCCCCTCCTCTCCCTCCCTCCGCTCCCGGCTGCAGCGCCCACCTCGGGTGCGAGACGAGCCTGCGGTGCTGGGCTTCCAGGAGCTGCTGCTGCAGGAGGTATTGCTGGTGCAGGGCCTGAGGTAGGAAGGAGGGACCTGTGACGTCCTGGAACTGCAGGGTGGGCAGCGGAGTCAGCGACTGGTGCAGGGTGCCGCTGTGCTGGTGGGCCGGGGCCATGTGGGCGCTGAGGCCCGGCTGCGACTGCACGGGGTGCGCCAGGGGGAAGTCGGGGGCCAGCTGCTGCGGCTGCGGGGGGCCCAGGTGGAAGTGGCGGCAGGAGGTAGCGTGAGGATGCTGAGACCTTTGAAAGGGGGCACCTGGAGAGGAAGGACAGAGAAGACCCGGTGAGGACCCGCTCTGCGCCCCTCCCCCACCGAGGGGCCGCTCCGGCAGCTGGTGAAACGCCCGGATTTCGATTTCGCAGGAACGCAGCAGTGTCGTTGCTCTTAGATACACGTGGCCGTCTGTAATGCCGCCAGGTAGAGGCTCTGTGCCGTGTGTGTTGGAGGAGAGAGGAGCGTTTCGTTTACTGACCCGATTCGCAAGCGTCCTTTTAAAAATCAACACACTTGTTGGAGGAGGTGTCAGGCCCCTCGCGGCAGTTTGGCCTTGAATTCGACGGCTGCCGTGCACACTCACTGACCCTCCTGCCCGTGTTCATAGATGCTACCTAGAAAACAGGGAGTCCAGCCTAAGTACCCAACCCCGGGGGGAGCCCTAATTTCCAGAGATGAAACAACCAGACATTGTTTTCCATGCAGTTTCGGGAAAAAGACTAATCCACGAAAAGTCATTTTTTTGTTCCATAAAAGTTAAGTAACTTGTTACAGTGTTACAATGTATTTAAAAGCAACCGTTTCCAAGAACGAGCTGGGTTCAGGGTACGCTTAATCTAGTCTCCACGACTTTTCTAAATAATATTGACCTTGATGACAGGAAAGCCTTACAGATTCTCCATGAGGAAAGAGCCAGCTCTCAGCTTGGAGGCCCTTTATGAAGACAAGGGAGAGAACTTGGCACTTCACAAACCTTCACCGGGGCTTCCTGCTAAACGTGGCAGGTTCAGCACATGTCTGCTCCTTCCTTAACCCCACTGAAATGAGAGCAAAGTTGTAAAGAGAAGATAAACAGCTAAGGACAGAGAGAACAGTAGAAATGACACGAGCCGACAGCAGATGTCAACAGATTTTGGAAGATGGAAAGCAAATGGAGGAATTTGCAGCGCTGAGAAACCGGAAATGAGTGTCCGCCCGAGGGGGCGGGCAACAGGAAGTAGACAGATTTTGCCGCCCCTCTGGGTCAGGAATTGGAGGTGGTGGCTACTTTGGAAGGCTGGGGAGAGGGACGCTGATGACAAGTCTGTATGAGGACCAGTAATGCCTGGGGCTTCTCCCCTTTCCCACGGAGGCACTGACTACCCCCTCCCTCATCCTAGCATTTTGTAGGGAAACTGGGCCAGAATGCAGCAGCGTGCTCAAACGGGGGGGTTTAAGTGAAAGTCTATGCACGGAACTTTGGAAGCCCCTGCCCCCTTCTGCCACTTGGCTCTGAAAGCACGGTCACCCAGTAGCGCACTGGAAACTGGTCCCAGAAAGACATCTGCAGATACTTCTACATCTGCAGATACTTCTGGTTGGGAGGGCCCAGTAAAATGGCTGGGTCCCCAGCTAGCCTCTCTGCAATGAAACCTGTACATTTAAAAGTCCATATAGGCACACACAATCGCTCCCATTTTCTGGATAGCTTTTAGTGACCTAGTCTTCACCATGAACAGATAGCCCAAGGGTAATCAGTCTCTGAGGAAGATTACTGAGTGAAAAGAGAGACAATGTAGCAAATTTTTAAAAGAACAAAACAAAAGGAACCCAAAGGAACAGAGGCCATGCAAAGGAAAAACCCTATAATTGACATCCTCCGAGAAATAAAATGTTGGATCTATGAAACAAGAAGTTCTTTTAAAAGGAGCTAAGAGAAAACCAGAGCTCTTGGACATTAAAAACAGAAGGGTCAGAAGACAAAGCTGGGGAAATTTCCCAGGAAGCAGAACGAGAAAACCGAGAGACAGGAAATAGGAGAAAACAGATGTAAACATAGACGGATGGGTCGGAAGGTTACATACGTGACTCGTGAGAGAGAAAAGACAGAGAAAACAAGGGGGAGGAGAATATGAAAAACATTGTACAAGATAGTTTCCCAAACTGACCGTTTGAGTTTCTAGATAGAAAAGGTCCTCTGAGTGCCCAGCAAAATGGATAGGAGAAGAACCCATACTGAGGCATCTGACTGTAAAATATCCAAATTGTAGGAGCCAAGATGATTCTAACACTTTCCAGAGAGAAAGCAAACAGGGGCTACACAAAGGGTCAGGAAGCAAAATAGCATGAGGTTTTTCAAAAGCAACATTGGTAGCATAAAAACAGTAGAGCAATTGCCTTCAGGATACTGAGGGGGAAAAAGATTTCAATCTAGAGCTCTATGCCCAGCCCAACTATTGATTGATCAAGCATGAGAATAGAATATAGACATTTTCAAACATGCTGGGTCTCAAAAACATCAACCTTCTCCGCACGTTTCTCAGAGAGGGACTGACACAAACCAAGAAAGAGGAGCAGACACTGGGGGGTGCGGCCTGAAAGAGATGGGGTTTCCCAAGCCGTGCAGTGGCTCCAGCACTGAACAGGAAAGCAGCAGGAGGGGAGGCGCTCTGAGAGGGTGTCCTGGGGTGGAGATGGAAAGGATAGGACTACCAAGAGATTTAGCCACACAAAAACAGTATTTGAAGGGGGTGCCTGGGTGACTCAGTCGGTTAAACATTAGGCTCTTGACGCTGGCTCAGGTCATAATCTCCCGGTTTGTGAGTTCGAGCCCCACGACGGGCTCTGCGCTGACAGCTCAGAGGCTGCTTGGCATTCTCTCTCTCTCCCTCTCTCTCTCTTCTCCTACCCCACTCACACATGTACTCTTTCTCTCTCTCAAAATAAATAAATAATTTAAAAAATTTTATAATATTTGACAGAATTTTGCAGTTTGACAGAATTTGGTAAGAATTTGTGCAAATGTCATAAAAAGCAAGGCAACCACAAAAAATAATGCTAAACTACAAAAAGAGGCAGTTATTACCTCCCAGGAAAGAAAAAGCTATGCAAGAAAGTGTAATTATTATGTACTACTTGGTTCAGCAGTAAAAAATATTTCTATTACATATATATTATATTATATTATATTATATGTATAATAAAGCAAACATTAATAAGCTATATTAGAACAGAAAAAGACATTTCTCTCTTAATAAGAAACTATAAGGGTGCCTGGGTGGCTCAGTTGATTAGATCTCGGTTCAGGTCATGATCTCACGGTTCATGAGACAGAGCCCCGCGTCACCGGCTCTGTGCTCACAGCACAGAGCCTGCTTGGGATTCTCTCTCTCCCTGTCTCTCTGCCCCTCCCCTGCTCACGCACTCTCTCTCTCTCTCTCTCTCTCTCAAAGATAAATAAACATTTTTAAATTAATTAAATAAAAAGAAAATGTGTAATGTCAACATTGAAAAATCAACAAATAGCATTATAAGAATTTACTTAGTAATTTATGTGTTTCAGGAAGTGAACAGCTAAAGACGAGTGGCATGAATTGGGCTTTGGGCTGTAGGAGAGGGGAAGAGGCGGATACATTGCTACATGTATCTTACATACTGGTGCCTTTTGACTCTGTAAATGATGGCCATGCCGTTGATAGACGTTTTTAATCTTTTAAAAATAACTCTTTGCAAATCCAAATGAAAACCAAAAGAGTTTCTGACTGCCCTCAAATGAGCCAGGAAAGAATTATCTAGAAGGTTTATTTCTACAAACATTCTGGATAAGTAGGACTTCTCTGCCTGTTGAATTTTGGCTTTGCTGAGTCCAGGGGCGGTGGCCTGAGCAAGTAGGTCCTGGATTCCCCCTTCTCCCTCACTCACGCCTGACCATCAAAAGAGAAGAAAAAGGCCAAGGTGACAGAGGACAGGGGCAAGAAGAAGGAAGGAGGACTGTTGAGAGATCATGGAAAGAAGTGAAAGGCGGCATGACTGCAGGGAAAGGGAATTGCGTAAAAAATACAGAGACTCTAATCCAGTCCTGTCCAAAAGAATTATGACGTGAGCCACGTGTGTAACTTAAAATTTTCCAGTAGCCACCCTTAAAAGAAGTAAAAAGACATGGGTGAAATTAATTTTAATAATATATCTAGGGGCGCCTGTGTGGATCGGTCGGTTCAGCTTCCTGACTCTTGATTTCGGTTCAGGTAGTGATCTTGCGGTTGGCGAGATAGAGCCCCGCATCGGGCTCTGTGCTGACAGCGCAGAACCTGCTTGGGATTCTGTGTCTCTCTCTTTTGCCGCCCCTCCCCCCTCTCCAAATAGATAAATAAACGTTAAAAATTAAAATAAATAAATAGTATATGCTACATAAGCCAATATATCCAAAGTGTTATTATTTCAACAGGTACTCCAGGAAAAAAAATGAGATATAGTACATTGCTTTTTTTTAATGTTTTTTTAATGTTTATTTATTATTGAGAGACTGAGAGACAGAGAGACAGAGCATGAGTGGGGGAGAGGTAGAGAGAGGGGGAGACACAGAATCAGAAGTAGGCTCCAGGCTCCGAGCTGTCAGCACAGAGCCCAAGGTGGGGCTCGAACCCATCAACTGCGAGATCATGACCCGAGCCGAAGTCGGACGCTCAACCGACTGAGCCACCCAAGCGCCCCTAGTACATTGTTTTTTTATTGTGCACTAAGTCTTCAGAACCAAGGGTGCATTTTGCACTTATAAAGCGTCTGAGTTCCGACTAGCCCCCTCCCAAGCTGCCCCTTGGGGTTAGTGCCTCCCCTATTGGACAGTGAGCTGTGAAGGAAGAAAGCCAACTCCATGCACAGAGCAAAGCATTTGAGCCAAGTTTCCTAACTGGTCTGCCTTCAAATGGGGAGCTCCCCATTGCTTACAGGTGAGATGCACACCCCTTTGCCAGAAAGTAAGCCCCATCCTCCTGATCCCTGCTAACTCCACTAACCTCCCCCCCCCCACCAGCCGTTTGCACTGGTCAACTCAAAATTCAGACACGCCACGCGTATTCCCACTGAGGGGCCTTTGCTCACACCTCACCGGCTGCCTTCCCCATCTTTAAAGGTCACCTCTCAGCTCTTCCAAAAACGTCTCCCCTGCCCACCAGCCTCCCCTGAGTTCGTGGAGAACGCCCCGTCTCTATCACTCATTTGGCACCTGGCAGGGGCTACCTTGAGCTGTTTCTTCACACTCGCCACCCCCAGCTGGCTGAGCTTCGTGTCTTACTGTTTCTGGATCCCCACGCACGTCCCTGGGAGCTGCATTCAGTGGAGACCTACTGGCTGATTGTTGGAGGGTCTGAGGCAGAAACAGTAGCTCAGGAAACTGGTGCGCTGAGACTGGTTGGTGGCAAGCTGGTTTCAAATTGAGAGGGAGAGAGAACGGCAAGAAGGGCCTGGGTGAGCTCCCGGGTTTTAACTCGGCAGCTGGGCGGGGACAGGTCAGGCGGGGCTGGCCAGAGGCCTGCCGCCAGGGTGCCCACCCTGCCAGGGGAGCCTTCAGGTTTCCTTCTTCTTAGAAAGAGGACCGAGCGACTGTCCTAGCCTAGAGAGGCTTTGCTCCCTGCGGCCTGGACCCTCACACTGATGCACTGGGAAGTGAGGACAGGTGCCTTCCCTCCGGGAGGGGCGGCAAGAGAAAGGTGAACCAAAGTGTCTATTTGTCCCATATTTCAGGCAGTTTCTACCTGCAAGAACCCTTTGACTCCCACTCTGGGACTTTGGGTCCCTCTCCCCATCGCCTCCATGCCCGGAGGGTGTCTTAGTCTCAACACCCCTGCTCAGGAGGGAATTGAAGCCAGGAGACAGCCATTCAGGGACCCCCGGCTCTCCTCAAGCCTGTGTTATGTAGGGTCTGTGAAAGTAGCACGTAATAGCGATTCTATCTGGCCTCGAAGACCAGAGGAGTGAAGTTCTCAGGGTAGAATATCTGGGCCCATGACAAGCCAATGATCAATGACGTCTGAACAGCTCTTACATCCCCAAATGGCCCCATCAATAGACAACCCACAATTTTTCCCATTAGAGCCACTCCCTTGGGTTAAAACATAATCTCCAGATGTCCCTGATTACACTATCCATTTATCATACTTCCTCGGGGCTGATATGCCATCAATTGCAAGATCCGCCATGAGCTAAATAACATTTTTAGGGAGTGAGGAGAACGAAGGAGCTCCCCGAAACAAAGCACCCCACTAAAGAAACACATCAAGTATAAGACACAAATTAGTTTGGGAAATGGAAGAGAAACATGTGCATCTCTGAATTCAGAAAATCAGTGTTCATAGCAACCCTCCACCCCACCCCCTCCGAGAGCTGGCAGGGAGCCATATCTTCAAGCGGGGGGCCTGGCACATGCACAAGGTAGGGCAGAGCTGGGGAGGGAGGCCCCGGGCTGGCCCCTCACAGCTGGGGCAGGGGAGGCACGTGGTGCGGGGGTCTCCTGATGCCCACCTGACACACGGGACACAACAGGTACTCCACACAAGCCTGGGGACTGGTGACTGATTTGTGCCTCGTGGGCAGGGAGCCTGAACAGGCTGGCAGCTGGAGAGTGGGTGGACCAGGGGACAGAAGAAACCATACAACCCCACAGCAGAGGGAAAGGTAAGGAGAAGCAGAGGACTGTGGGGCTAAGGATGGTGGGTGAGGTGAGTGGAGGCAACGGTGACAGAGGTCCCGAGTCTCTGAAAGGCTCATGGACACTCGTCTGGTAAAAAACAGAGCAGAGACTTGAACCGAGGTCTTTCCTGGAAGCAAATCCTCAATGGGAAGGAGGGCCCAGAGCCCAGGGAACTAGGAGGCTTGATAAATAAAGCAGAGGTGGCAGTGAGGGGACCTACCAAGGAGGAAGGTGGTACAGAAATGGGGCCAGGACACCCAGAGGACACACCGGGCCTGTCTGCGGTTTCTGGCCTGGGGACAGAACCAAGGGGGTTGGGGGAGCCTCAGGGCTGGGCCTAGGTGGGAGCACAGAGGAACCAGGCCCACATGTCAGAATGCCAGGGATGGTGACTGAGACCACAGAGCCCTGAGGCCTGACGGAGGCTTCTTCAGCGCAGGCAGCCCCCAGAGATGTTGGAAGGTTCTAGCTGTATTCGAACCTGACCAGCATGGTCACCCGGAGGCAAAGGGGCTTTAATCCCCAAGACTCCAGGGCCCAGGAGCACCACCTTCAAGCCTTCAGACAAAGAGGCAAGGGGGAAGAACAGACGTGCAGTAGGACAACTGACATTGTCCCCAGCAGCAGTCTGGGCTGCTGCCCGCAGCCTGGTGATAGTCCCCTTGTGCTCGTGGGTGCACAGAGTCTACCAGCTGGCGGAGTCTCGCCTGCTCCCCCAGGGGATCCGGGACCCTGGGAGAGGAGGGTGGGAACCAAACCCTCCAGGTCCCCAGGGAAGCCAGCCTGGCGTGTCCCATCCTCCCCAGGCCTGTTCCCAGGGTGTCAGGTTCCTGCTGTCCCTCAGCTCACTGACCCAGCGTCACCCTCCCTCAAAGCTGGGGGCAGAACCGGCAGGGGGAGGGACGCTAGGCAGGCCCACGGCAGAGTCAGGAGGGAAGGGGCACCACGGAGACTCCCTGCCCTGGGGCCAAGGATGGCTGGGGAGAAAGGGGACAGGAGCAGCTGGAAACCTTGTCCCTGCTGAGCCTTTCCCTAGAAGCTAGGGCTGGAGGCAGCATTTACTCCTTTCTGAGAAGCTGGCTCTCAAACAGCAGAGAAAACCAGTCCTTTGAGAAGCAGACTGCTGGGGTGTCTGGGTGGCTTTGTCTTCGATTAAGCAGCCGATTTCAGCTCAGGTGGTGGTTTCGTGGTCCATGGGTTCGAGCCCCGCATCGGGCTCTGTGCGGACAGCTCAGAGCCTGGAGCCTGCTGCGGATTCTGTGTCTCCCTCTCTCGCTGCCCCTCCTTCACTCACACTCTGTTTCCGTCTCTCAAAAAATGAATAAACGTTAAAAAAAAATCAAGTAAAAAAAAAGAGAAGAAAAGAAAAGCAGATTGCCGTCCACAAGAGGCCAGTGAGGAAGGCCTCTGCTACCAAAGAGGCTTTCAAAGCCAGGCAGAGTGATCCAGTGGAAGCCTCTGTCCTAGAGGCCAGGGCACCTCCCCTTAGCAGTAGGACCTGGCCAGGACATTGGGCTTCTCCAAGCCTTAGTTTCCTAGACTTGTGACCCACGATGATGACACCTGATCCTACACACCTGCTAAAAGGTCTGGGCTGCCTGGGGCCATGAACATTTTCCTGCCAGGCCTCTCATTTCGCTCACTGGGAAGCCAAGTAGAAAGCCCTGGAAGATGTTTGTGAACTGACATCTGTGCTCCCCCAGGGGCCCACAGCTGGAAGCCCAGACCCGGCTCTGCTGCCCTGGCCCCTGTTGACATCTGTGTGATGTCCAGCATCTCAAGTGGGCTAAAAGCAGTGAGGAGCAGAGCAGACCAGCACTGACCTTTGAAACCCACCTTCCGGATGGCTACCACATTATTCTAAAGCCTACCCCTGAGCATTCTATTCCCCGCCCAAATTCCCCTCCTGCCCCCACCCCTCACTGCCCTGTGTGACCTTCCCTCTCACCTCTCCCAGACCCCCAGGGGCCTGGCCTGCCTCCAGCCCTTGGCCGCCATTCTCTGCCCCCGCACTACTGCCCTGTCTAACCAGACTGTCATATGTCCTGTGAAGCCTGGACTCTAGGGCGGATGCCAGTCCCCCTTGGAGCCCTCCAGCGCCTTCCCAGCCACATGAGGTGCCCTCTCCGCTTCACTTGCGGCCTTCGCCTCATACACTGGCATTTCATTTGTGGGCAAATTTTATCTCCAAAAATAAGCTGTGAAGTGAGTGGTTTCGAAGCAAATACGATGCAGTAGATGTCTTTTGTTCTCAAGAGGGGCTTAGCAGGGTGCCTGGGTGGCTCAATTGGTTGAGTGGCTGAATCTTGATTTTGGCTCAGGTCATGGGATCAGCATGGAGCCTGCTTAAGATTCTCTCTCTCTCTCTCTCTCTCTCTCTCTCTCCCTCAGTCCCTCCCCTGTTTGTGCGCCTGCCCTCTCTCTCTCTCTCTCTCAAAATAAAATAAATAAACATTAAAAATAAAGGGGGGAGGGGATTAGAATCTTCCAAGAGGGACGGAGAGGGAAATGAGAGAATGGAGGAGAGAGGGTAAGAAAAATCTAGGAGGAGGAAAGGGAAGACAGAGGGAAGAAAAAAGGAAAAGAAAGACCTTCATTATCTCAGAAAGTTAAAGATTACGTTATTAGCTAGTAAGGAAATCGGGTTCTTCATTGAATATTCAAGCTAAATGATCCTCAGTGAGTGGACAGGTGAAAACCCCAAAGGGGGAAATGCGGGGTGGCCTGTCCAAGGGCTCTCGGGTAGTGACGGCCGAGCTGGGGGCTAAGGCTCTGGGCCTTGAGAGTGTGCTCTCCCTCAGCTCTGCCATTTCAGTCCCCCTGCCAGCCCTCAGGCCCCCGCATGTCCCTCCATGACCATACATGGTACCCTCAGAGAGGAACCCACCTGTCCCGGTGGGCTGCTGGATGAGAATGACGCACACGACCCTGCTGGAACCACCTCCGCTGTCTCACCCTCATCTGTCTCCCCAGATGCCCCCAGGAGAAAGCCTGTTCCTGCCTATGGAGGTAACCATGAAATGACAAGGGACCAGCTACCACTGTCCCTGGAGAGTGGTGTCCCGCTGAGGAAAAGCCATGCTGATTGAGGTTGCTTAGGCACAGTCCAATCCACTTTGGCCAGGGGCCCCAGGAACCCCCGCCTCCCGCCCCGGCCTAAGAAAATGCCAAGGGCTTATTCAATGTTGCCAGCCCGTCGGATGCTTCTGTAACAGGGCAAATCTACGGAGCCCTGACAAATCCTCTGCAGAAGGCTTTCAGCCCTATACTTCACGGGGTTTAGCTAATAAAAAGGATGGTGGAAACCCCTGGGTCTGAGCACCAACGCCGGAAGCCTTATAAGAACAATCACGCAGGTAAACCAGGACGAGAGCAGGATGGTCAGGGGACTTGGGTTGTGCGGTACAAGGACTAGCTGAAGAATCTGAGTGTGAACCAGGAAGAGGAGACTCTGGGACAGATAATAGCTGCAGGCAAAGAGATTAAGCTCTTTCTGGTAGATTTGGGTCAACATAAGGAGGATGTCTTTTAGAATGTCACTATGTCCCCCAAAGCTCCTCATCATGGGGGATGCCCACGCAGAGGCCTACTACCTGCCCAGCAGAGGTGTGTGGACGCTGGAGATGGCCTGGAGCACCTCCAGGACCCCTTCTAGGCCCACCAGGACATGATGCACACTCACTGCAACACCTCCCAGTGCTTGATCGTAGTGATGCCGAACTGTTGTGGGAAGGCACAGAAAGGCTGGCCTGGGTGATAGGGAAGGGTGTATGGAGCACAGCAGCGAGGAGAGACCAAGCCTGGGTACTCGGGGCCCGAGCTTGGAGGCCGGAGCCCGGGGAACAGGGAGTCGACGTGAGCCACAAGTCAGACTCCCTGTACTACTCCACCTGGCCCTCCAGGGGCTTCCTCTTCCCTCTGCTGATATCAGAAGAATCCCATCTCCTGCGGCAGCTGAGCCTCCTGATGGCCCACACTGACTTCTCACATCTGAGATCCACGTGACAAGAAATGCATCCTTTGCGATCCATTCAGATGCAGAACACTTGGGGGTGGGGGGGACACGGGAAGGAGAAGGGAGGGCTAAGTTGTGGGGAATCTTGAATCCCAAGACCAGGAGTCTGGGATATACTTCCTGAGCTGAGTACTTGATGACAGACTGGATAAAATCAGAGATAAAGAACGGGAATGTGAGCCATCTGCCCAGAGCCCAGCTTCTTGGCTGCTCTTCCCTCCTCCTTACCTCCTCCAGGTAAATCGGCTTAACACCTTTTGCTCCAGTCCGATCAACCCCCAGAGGCCTATCCCCTGGCTCAGCCCCTTGGGCTGCCAGAGGTCTCCTTTCCTCCCACTCCGTGGTTTGGTTCCCTTACCAACAGAGCCAGGAAAGGAAGTGATATGCCCAGAGGGGTCCTTTGGAGCCCAGAGCAGCTTTGTGAACGCTTCCCCAGGGCCAATATTTGATCTCTAATGAAAAGCTCAGCTTCTTCCAAGGAACTGAATTCTGGCTCTGAAACCACTGATGGGAGGGAAATTTCCATCCTAAGGAAGCCTAACTTGCCCTTGGACAGGAAGCAATTAAACTGCATGCTTCCAACAAGCAGCAAAGGGCAAGCGTTTAGCTCTAGTTGCCCACTGGGCCAGGAGTAGGAGCCTGGAGCCTAGGAGGGAGTGGCCAGCTAGCAGCAGGCTGCTACTGCAGAAGAAAATGCCTACGGGGATAAGGTAATCTTCCAGGCGTCCTCTAGCCCCGAAGATACCTCTTCTCCATCCAGTGCCAAAGATGGCTATAAAAATATTCCCAGTGGGTACTCGGGTGGCTCAGTCGGTTAAGTGTCCGACTTCAGCTCAGGTCATGATTTCGTGGTTCGTGGGTTCGAGCCCCGGGTCGGGTTCTGGGCTGACAGCTCAGAGCCTGGAGCCTCTTTCAGATCCTCTCTCTCTCTCTCTCTCTCTCTCTCTCCCCCCATCCCTGTTCGCGCTCTGTCTTTCTCTGTCTCACAAACATGAATAAATGTGAAAAAACCAGGCAAACATTCCCAGTGCACTCATAAAAGGGCTTTTGGTGGAGGGCGTCTATGGTCAGGAGACCTCGCTACCTGAGGGCAGAACCTGGGTCTATCTCATTTACCTATGTTCCTGGTGCCTGGCACAGATCCTAATACCCAGGAAGAACTTGCTGAATGAAAGAATGAATGAGTGAGTGAATGAAAACGAACAGTTGAATATGTAGGAAGGGGCATCTTGCTAAAAGCCTTGGTAGTGTGCAAACCAGCTGCCCCCAGCGAGTCAGCACCCGCGGGCTTGCATGGCAGCAAAGGGGCTGACGGAGTTCAAGAGTAGGGCAGGAGGACTAACCCGGTGAGCACCACAGAAAGACTGAGGATTCTTTCCATGAATCCCAGGGCCCAGATGCAAGTACCAGGACTGGGGTGGCCCAGCATGTGAGGCGGTCACCATGAATCACAAGCAAATACCTCAGAAGAAGAAGCCGTTTCAGACCCAGAACAGAACACCTGCTGCTCCTGGCCGTGGGAGGAGGGGTCCACACTGTTGGTGGCATTGGTTAGCTTCCGTAAACTGCGCGCAGCGAATCCCAGGTCATGAGTTCAGACACTCTCCTCATGGCCTTAATGCTCCAGTACATTTTTAAAAAACAGAAACCAAACCCCAACAACTTTCGAGAAGTGCCAGGACGCTCCCGGGACCTGGTCACATTAGCACCGCCTGGTGCCCATCAGGCAGACCAAGTTCAGCCAGCTGCTTCCATGGACTTTTCCTACCCAGGTGTGCAGGACATACGTGCCTCTGGCACAGAGGCCCGGCCCTATGAACATCCGGGCCAGGGCCGTGGGGAGCACCGTGCCTCTGCCTCCCGTTTCCCACCCGGACGACTCCGTCTGCTCTGACCACTGGTTCTCCTGCGCGTTCCTCCTGAGAAGAGTGTAGAAGAGCTTAGACGGAGGCCTTTCTCCGAAGCGGCTATGTTTGGGCAGGATCACGCTGCGAAGAGCTAATGGTGGGGTTTCAGGGGGAAGCCTGTGGGTCCGCCCGCTGGGGGAGTCCTTGGCCTCCCCGTGCCCCTGAAAGCAAACCACATGCGTGGGTGGGCATCCGTTTGCTTTCAGAGGGAGCCAGGGGCACTGAAATTAGATCCCCGTCCATTACTGCTCATGAGGACCTCGGGCCGGCTCCCTGGGCTGTGAGGTGTGAGAGGGACAGAGACAGAGACAGAGAGAGAGACAGAGACAGGAGGGAGGGAGGGAAGACCTTGGTTGAAATGCTTGAGGAAGCACAAAGGGGGGCAAGAGAGAGGGAAGGCTGGGAGAACAGAAAGGAGATGAGAAGACAGAAGGGGCAGAAGGAAGAGGGAGAGGACTTGGGAAGAGCAGAGCTATGGGGGTCTCACAACCCGCAGATCCCAGCTGCTTGATGGGCGACCAAGGCGCATCTCAAGTCACCTCCAGTGACTCTGTCAGTCCCTTGGCTGCCACTGGCTTGGCCTGTGACAGCACCTGCCTCCCCAGGCAGGCTGGGGCCAGCCGTGCCACCGGGCACCCAGCTCACCACGTGGTATCCTGCATACTCATTTCAGGCCAGTGTCCCTCCGACCGGGTCACCCCAGCTGCCCTAAGAGCCCAGCGGCCCCCGGACTCCACCCGCCCGGAGGAGGGCCCCACACAAGCCCTCAGGAGACCGGCTGAGCCACCTCACTTCCCAGCTCTGGGCTGCAGCTTTCTGTCTGCAAAATGAGCGAGTAGTGCCTCTGGCCACCTGGCAGGGTGGACACCATGAGACATCACTGCGGAAGGTGCCTCACGGAGGACAAACACCGCTCACCCCTCTCAGGGAGGGGCCGGGGTTGGCCGCAGGGAACACCCACTCCTCCCAGGTCCCCTCTCTCCCCACCAAGCCCCAAGCATGGTCTACGATGAGATGTCAGGCAGGGGAGCGCAGCCAGGGCACCCCGCACTGGGGCTCCCTGCCCGCAGAGCCACCACGGCCGGCCTCCTACTCCTGGGGTGAACGCGGAGACAAGGAAGAGATTCATAGCCCAGCAATGGCACTGGAGCCAAAAATTCCCAGGAGAGAGGCACTGCCTTGGGTTAAGCATTGCTCTCTCACACTTCTGCTTTTAAGATGCAAATGTCCCCAAGAGGGCGACACTTTAAGTCCTTAATGCGGAAGGCCATGCAGGGCTTTCTGTCGTCCACAGAGAATGGAAAGCAGGGGAGGTACAGAATGAGCTGCAGGGCTCAGAGAGAAAGACTACCTTCATGGCCTTTGCAGCTCTCTGCCTGGCCGCCCTGAGGATGAGAACAGCCAGACAGTACTTCTTCGCTGGGTCTGAAACTATCTGGCCACACACTTGTATCTGATTCCAAACCCGACTTACTCATTCACCAAATATTTACGGCGTGCCTATTACGGGCGAGGCACAGTTCTAGATGGTTGGGATGCAGCCCTGAGCAAAACAGTCAAAAACCCTTGCCCTCATGGGACTGTGGTCTCGTTCTGTATGACAGCAGTGTGGTCACCACATGTGACTGTCAGCTTGTGAAACGTGGCTAGTCTGAATTGGTATAAGCTGCCAGTGTGAAATATGCACCAGACCTCCAAGACTTAGTAAAAACCAAAAGCTAACTTTCAAATGAAATATACATTGAAATAACTGATGTTGGATATATTGGATTAAATAATATATATTGTTAAAACAAATCTCACCTCTTTCATTTTACTTTTTTAATGTGGCTGCTAGAAAAAAATTAAGTGATATATGTGTCCTACGTTATATTTCTATTGGGCAATGTTGGTCTAGACCCTAAGGGGCTATATAAGAAAATATATCATTCATTGATGATGTTGCCAAGAGCTGTAGAGAAAACTGAAGCAGGGAAGGAGGAGGGGTGGGGAGAATGTGTCAATTTTAGATAAGATGGCCAGGAGGGCCTTCAGTGAGAGGGCAAGGTTTTTGTAAAGAGCTGAAGGAGGCCAAGGATTGGGGGTGAAGATATCCAGGAGAAGAGCTTTCCACGCAGATGGGTCTGCATTGCAAAGGCCCTGTGGTGAGAGAAGCCTGGCATGGTGAGGACCATCTGGAGGCCAGTGTGGGTGGGGCAGAGTGAGGTAGGGGACAGTGGTAGGAGTTTAGGTGAGATAGATATTGGGAGTTCAGGGAACACATTGTGCAGGCCCCCATTGGCCATTATAGGATGTTGGCTTTCACCCCAAGTGAGATTAGGAGCCAAAGGGGTGTCTGAGCAGAAAGTAATATGAGTTGGCTTGCTCCGGCTGCCATGTTGAGAATAGGCTATACGGATAAAAGGGAAGAAGCAGGTACCAAGAAAGAGGTGATTGTTTCTTGGACACTGGAGGGGATGGGGCAGAGGGAGGAAGGGAAAATATATGTCAAGGGTGGAGGTAACCAGATTTGCTAATAGATTGGATGTGGAATGTGAGACAGAGCACAAGGCTGACTCCAGAGCCTCTGTGAGCAACAAAGATTGTGTGGTTGACAGTTCAAAACAGTGGCCCCAATTCCTCCGCTCTGGATAGACACGATTTTTGCAAGGCGATTTGTGCCCGCCCTGTCAAGAGGCAGAATCCATTTCTCCACCCCTTGAATCTGGGGTTGGCCGTGTGACCGACTTTGGCCACTAGAATGTAGTGAAAGTGACATCATGCCAGTTCTTAGCCTGGGTTTTAAGAGACCTTGCCTGTTCGCACTTTCTTGGACTCCTGCTTCTCCCTTATAAACAAGCTTGGGCTGTCCCACTGGAGAGTGAGAGACCTGCGAAGCTGGGGAAAACTCTCCTAGTGGAGGTCCTCCTGCCCCAGTCGGTCCCAGCTCCCTGTGGATGTATGACTGAGCCCAGATAAGACCAAAGGTCCTGGCTGAGCTCAACCCAAATTATCAACTCACTGACTTGTGAGCTGTATAAATGGTTGTTGTTTTATTTTTTTATTTTTTATTTTATTTGAGAGAGAGAGCGAGAACATGAGTGGGGGAGAGGGGCAGAGGAAGGGAGAGAGAAAATCTTAGGCAGATTCCATGTTCAGCATGGAGCCCAATGTGGGGCTCAATCCCACAACCCTGGGATCATGACCTGAACCGAAATCGAGAGTCAGCCACTCAACTGACTGAGCCACCCAGGTGCCCAATGGTTGCTGTTTTAAAGCCAAGCTTTAGAGTGGTTGTTGTAGGAAAAGCTAGCTGGTATAATTGATTTATTGATGCGGGGACCCAGTTTTGAGTTATGCTCTGTTTTGAATATGAGTCAGGATGTTTAGAGAGCAAAAGCCTCCCCTTCCCTCATCTCTTCCAGAACACTTCAGAGGGGGCTAGATGGAATCTAGGTGCACACTGAACACTTACTGGATGGGTGGATAGATGGATGGATGCATGCATGCGTGCATGCATGGATGACTTATTAATTGGTCCCTAAGCACCAGCCAGGTCCCTGAATCACCCTTCCCCTGACAAAGCCAAAAGGGCTTTCAATGCCTCTTCTCTCTACCCCGAGGGTCTGCAGTTGAACCTTGATTTCATAGCGCTTTCACCGGCAGTAACAGTGGAGAACTGAAACCTGCAGAGCCGTGAGCTTCCTTGAGAATGTGAAGCACTGATTTTTAGCCTGCTTTTTGACCTCCCACACCCAGCCTTTTCCCAGATGTGCTGGCAAAGAGACAAATCAATTGTTTTGTGTTTTTCCTGCTCTCCACCCCCATGACATGCTAATTAGCAGGGAAAATGCCAACAGCAAAGTCAAAAGGCTGAGGACAGTTCCCAACCCTGGGTAGACAGCTGGTGCAGCACTGGGCGTCCTGACTCTTCCATCCAAGTTTGGTGCCCATTTCCAGGGCCTTAGGCACTGTTTTCTGCCTCCCTGCTTGTCTTTCCTCCACCCCAGGTGCTCTGAATCCCTCAGAAACTCTGCTTCGGTACCTCTGTGATGCTGACAGTAATCTCAGTGCACCATGTCACCTCCCACAAAGCCTTTCCCAAATTCAGCCCCACAACCATCCAGCACAGTGCATTGTAGACATTACTTCCATTTTAGAGATGAAGAAACTGAGGCTCAAAGGGTTAGAAAGACTTACCAACATCCTTTGGCCCAGGGCTGGAAATGTGGAGCCTAGTTTTCTCATTCCAAGCCTGTCTTTCTTTCATTGTCTGCACCATCAAAATATGGGGCCAAGAACACTGAGGCGGGGGGCTCCGTAAGCAATTCACTGGTAAGGTTACCATCTCAGGTCTCACGTGGGCATTTAGCTGATGTCAGTTAAACTCTGGCCAGTCTTCCAGGCCCAGGGAAGGGGACACTCTGAAGAGACGCAGGCTCTCCCAGGCCCTGAAACTGTCCCTGCCCCCATCTCCTGGGCTCTAGCTGTCACCTGAAGCTCAGGGTGTCCATGAGCCAAGAATAAAGACCCATCTTACCAGGTTCTTCCGAGGTGCTTAAATCAATTCCTGATGCCACACATACTCTCATGCAGCCCTGGTGCAGGCTCCCCATCTGTAGTGCTCCCCATCTGCAATTCTGTGAACATTCCCCATCTGCAGTGCTCCCCATATGCATATGGGGTGCTTCCCATCTGCAATTCTGTGCACGTTCCCCATCTGCAGTGCTCCCCATCTGCAATACTATGACTGCACAGAGTAAAGATGTTTACCGGGTGCAAAGTGAGCCCCGAAGAACCTAATATGGCCTCTCACATGACCCTTCCCAGTTACCATTGTACCCTTCCCTCTCCACTAAGGCAAGAGAAGCCAAGAGGAGCAAGGGATTCCACATGCTGCATTTGCCCTTCTGGAATCTGAGGGGTGTCGGGGGGAGGGGGGCAGCGTGTGCGTGCGCGTGTGTGTGCGTGCGTGCACACGTGGGGGCAGCTGTGCCCTTGCATCCATCGCCTGCTCCGTGGCCTGCTGGAATTAGGCCTACTTGTTGGCAGTGGCTTCACATAGTCCTGCTTTGTCAGGTCAATCACACCGGACAGGAGAAGGGGGAGTAGACTGTCCCTCTAGGAAGCAGTGGGGTACATCTGCCCTGGGACTCAGGAGAGTTTCACTGAAGTCCAGTCTCACTCACTCACTCTCAGTGGCCTTAGGCAAGCAGCCTGGCCTCTCTGAATTCCAGCTTCCCAACCTACAAAACGGCACAAGGATATTGCCGTCTGTTCATCCAGGATGGTCACGGGTTCAGAGGAGATGTGCTGGGGTCAAGTGCTTTGAAAAGTATACAACGGCTCACAGCAGGGAGGCCTGGGTAGGAAGGGCGTTACAACAGATGTTTAGGGGAGCCTGAGGGTCCCGCAGTAACTTCAAGTCAAGTCTGCCACTAGGTTATAGTGTACACGCAGCAGATGATTTCTGGAAGATGACACGAGCTCTGACGGCAGTGGTTCCCATGAGGAGAGAGCACGGGTGGCTAATGGCAGGGGAGGGAAGGGGATGTGGTTTTCTCGGTCTATATACACCCTCTCTACCATGTGGCTTTGTACCCTACACTGTGTGGTTTTTAAAATACACAAAGTAGCTTTTAAAAATAATAAATGTTAAGCACGGCAAAATGGGCAAGTCGGTTGGTCTTCAGCACTGTTCTGCCCCCCTTTCTATTCACTTTCTCACCCCAGGCTCCCAGGGTGCCCCACACTGTCTCCCCCATCTCCCCCAGTTTCAGCTTTCCCCCTCTCCCCAATTTAAAGATAAGCAAACTGAGGCACTAAGAAAGTCGACAACGGCCCATCACATTACCCCAGAGTGAACACAAGGTGTATTGGGGTTCAGTTCCACAGCCAGGGGGGCCCTCCGACCCCACGTGGCACCTACAACTCAGAACTGCTCTAGAAAGCCAATGGAAGCCCTTACAGTGGTGTGAGTTCAGACCCCATGGGACAGGCTGCAACAGACATACTTTGGGGTGGAAAGGGTCCTCCCAGGGCCGTTTGGATATCACCACATGGTCTGCTTCTAGAGAAGGCTGGGCTTGAGTGAGGCTGCTTTATCAAAGGTGCTGCTTTGGGTGTGAACTTGAGAATCAGTGCCCTTGGAAAGGGTCGAGGCAACCCACCTTATTCTAATTCCACTCTAGACAGAAGAGGTCCTGGCAGGATTCCCGGCTTGCAGTGTTTGAACCAAACAATTTTGAAAACTGAGTTCAAGACCTGACACCCAAAGCCACAAGCCTTTACAGAGTGCCACAGAGCACGGCCACAGTTCCCCCCCCCCCCCCCCCCCCCCCCCCCCACCCTCAGCAAAGGCAGGAAGGTGTCTGGAACACCTCCACCTTCTCAGAGAGCTGTGCTGTTTGAAGATGAAGCCTCACTAATTCCTGAACATCAGGAATTCTGGCAAGGTTGAGAGCGGTGGGTTGAGGACCCTTGTCAGGGAGAGACGAAGGATCTTCCAGTGACCTTGGCCGGGGGGCTCCCCTTTGGGCCTCTGTGTCCTCACCTGTAACAGGGCACAGTGATACTTGGCCCACAGGTGTGATATCTAGAGCATGGAAGGCATTCACCCCATGATGGCTGGTAACGGCAACTCCATATCCGCCACAGCTCCTGCCTAAGGTGGCCTTGTCCTTTTCCGAGAGTGAGGGGTCGTCAGGACCACCAGCAAGGCCCTTCCTGTCTTCCCTGCATCCCCTACAAGGGGAGCATTTCACTGCCAGCCCATGGCTGAAGCTGCTGGGGGCTGGGGAGCGGGGCGGGGGGGGGGGGAAGTGCGCAAGTGGAAAGAACCAGACAAACGAGGGTGCCTCCGCCGTGGTGCCACTCAGAGAGGCTGGCCTCCCTGGAGCCCTCTCCCCACCCAGGGCAGCACGCAGTATGCGGCTCAGCTCCCAGAGGGACGCTGGACAGGTGGGTGCCTGCTCTCTGCTCTGACTCCCGCTGTCTTCAAAGCCTGACAGGCAGCTGTGAGCTGCTACCAAGAGTCAAAGACAGTGGCAGATGGCAGACAGGCAGGGACATGTTTGCCTGCTGGCCTAGTGGTGAGCCTCTGGGGCCGCCAGGCAACCAAGAGACCAGGGCTGCTGGGCTGCCTCCGGCCAGCTGGGCAGCCGGCCCAATAACCGGGATGCATCCCTTCTACCCCACGGCCCGTGGAGTCCACACTTCCCCAATCCGGGACATGTGGTGGTCATGGCCGGATTCACAGGCGGCTGCCCAGTCGATGTGCTTTTGAAGGACGAGGGTGGGGAGACTTAAACTTTGGTTAAACTTGGGGTGGGGGAAGTTGTTCTTTGATTCCCAAGGCTCCGAGATGAGCCATTCTCTCCCGCTGAGCTTGAGATCTGCACTCGGGGAAGAGAGGGCGTTTAAAAATAGCACGGCTGACTTGAATACCTCTGCTCCCTGCCTGCTGCAAGTCAGATCCAATTACTCTGCTGACAAGAGGCTTTTAGCCCAGGGAGCTTGGCATCTTTGATGCCACTCCAGGGGGCCAGATGCCATGGTTCCCTCCGGTCCCTCCTCCTCCCAGTGGGCCTCCAAGAGTCCAGGAGAAAGGGACCAAGGGGATGTGAAGATCACAAACGCACGTGGCTCAGCCCCAGGCCATAACTTAGGCACGTCCGGCTACTTGGCTGTATCTGGTTTCCCCGAACGACACCCCTTGTAATTAAAGTATATGTCACATGCGATATTCTTATTAGTTTCAGGTGCACAACGTACACATTATGAAATGATGGCCACGTTAAGGGTACCTGCCATCTGTCACCATACAAAGTCATTGAAATATCGTTACCTGCATTCCCTGTGCTGTACTTTTCATCCCTGTGACTTACTGACTTTTTAACGGTAAGTTTGTACCTCTTCAACCCCTTCGTGTATTTCACCCAACGCCTCAGGCCCCTCCGCCCCTCTGCCGCCACCAGTTGTTCTCTGTGTTTATAAGTCTGCTTCTTTTTCGTTGTGCTGTTTGGCTTTTCAGATTCCACCTCTAAGTGAAATAATATGGTATTTGTCTTTCTCTGTCTGACTTATTTCACTTAGCATAGTGAAGTCTGAAGGCACCTCAAGGTCTGGGGTGCCTGAGTGGCTCAGTTGGTTAAGCTGCACACTCTTGATTGCAGCTCAGGTCATGACCTCGGTTTGTGAGATGGAGCCCCACATAGGGCTCCATGCTGACAGTGCACGGAGCCTGGTTGTGATTCTCTCTCTGTTGCACCCTCATTCACGCTTACTCTCTCTCGAAATAAATAAATAAATTAAAAAAAAAAATCTAAAAAAAAAAATCCCAAGGTCTATCCGTGTTGTCACAAACCGTCAAGATTTCATTCTTTTTTTTTTTAATTTTTTTGTTTACATTTATTTATTTTTGGGAGACAGAGAGAGACAGCGCATGAGTGGGGGAGGGGCAGAGAGAGAAGGAGACACAGGATCCGAGGCAGGCTCCAGGCTCCGAGCCGTCAGCACAGAGCCCGACACGGGGCTCGAAGCCACAGACCACGAGATCATGACCCGAGCCGAAGTCGAACGCTCAACCGACCGAGCCACCAAGGCGCCCCAGGATTTCCTTCTTGAACACACCCCGTCTTATTCACATTGGGTGAACAGCCCAAATATAGGACCCATGCCTGAGTTTCCACCAGTATAGGCTCAGCCCTTCAGAAAGTGAAGACCTTTTCAAGACTCCCCCACTAAGATCCAAGTGAGCCTCTCTGGGGTGGGTGGCTTATCACAGTTGAGGACACATATAGAGTGTCAACTCCATGAGGCAGGACCTCCATTGTCCGGCTCACTGCTGGCACTCAGTAGGTACTTCACAAATGTATGTTGAAATGGTCAGTAGTAAACTTCCTCACAACTGCAAGTGTGAGAAACGATCTACTGATCCAGAAGCACGGGTCCTATTAATGATAGCCATATGGCATTACGTCACCAACAAAGGCCAAGTGCACAGGCCCCTAGGAAATCTTGTCTCTTTTCCTTCTCCAGCCAACGCCGCTATAGTTTCATCTTTCGGCAAACTGGCCCCACCTGAAGCAGCTTGCCAGTGACCCTGTTAACCAGCAAACGCTAGACCTGAAACTGTCGCCTGCAAGCCTCACTCCACCTGCCCGTGGAGCCGTCCTCTCCTATGTACTTTGCTTCTCTCCCTTGAAATCATTGGATGCCCAGGAAATGGAAACTAAGAGAGCTGTCACTGAGAGAGAAGGGGGGATCTGGAGGGCACGACTTGCCCATCTTGTCTATGACACTTGTCACCTTCTATCCTGTGCTCTGTCACAAGAGGTCTTGTCTGAGCAGTTTCCCCTGGGGGGAGGCAGGGATTTGGTCATCTGCCACACATGCACAGCCAGCATCTGGCTTACAGTGGTGCCCAGGAGATGTCTGATTAAAGAATACGTGTGGGTGGGGGGGGGGGAGAGAAGGGCCCTGTAAACATTACACAAGCACATGTTGCAGGATCCAGGGACTCCTTGCTGACCACTTTCATCAGCCTGGACAACTGAGGAAACGATGCATAAAAGTGGGCTCACCGTGTGCTATGCCCATGACAAGAGTGGAAGGGACAAGAGGCATTTCCTTTCCTTGGTCATTTTACACTTCCTTTGTGACGGATTTCCATTTGTGTGTCAGAGAGGCCCTCCCCCTTAGCTAAGCCCTTGGAGGGTTATTGGTGACAGCTTTGAGTGTTTCTGGGCATGGCTCCAGGTCACCACCAAGATCTAGGCCCTACCAGCATCTTCCTGGGGTGAAATTACCATAAGTATCAGAGCCTCGTTAAGCTAAGGATGAGGATCCTTCACCGAAGGCCTGGACAGTGAGTTTGCCCTTCAGTCTCACGGCCTGAGGGGCTCTGACCTTCCCAGTGACACACACAGCTGGCTATTCTCCTTTTCCTCCTCCTCCACCCTGACCGTGGGAGGCAAGGCATGTGTTCACGGATGTTGGAATGATGTCAGTTGCTGGCATATCACTGGTAAGACACTGAACACCAGAGACTCTCTCATTCTCGCTATCTCTCTCTCTCTCTCCTTTCTGAAATTGGGGTGGGAAGCATCCCAGGAACGGAGCCTGATAAGAAGCCCAGCCCAGCTAAGCATTCGGTACCTTAAGAAATGGGAGCAGCAGCACAGCAAGACTCTAATGTCACATAGCCTTAGAGGTGGCAGGTGGCAGGTAGATTGGAGGGCTCGTCAAGGAATCCCACCCACCGCCCCACCACGTGAGTAAGGTAGCAGGGCCCACGACTTGGCAGTAGGATTATAACTGGTGCAGCCACTGTGGAGAGACATCTGGAAATGGACATGAAAATTACAAACGCACAACCCCTGGCAATGGCCGCTTCGCTCGGTACCCTACAGCTCAGCGTGTACAAGTCCAGAGAGATACATGTACAAAATGTGCACAGTAGCTTGTGAGACTGTGAACAACTGGGTGTCCGTGGATAGGGAACGTGTATTCAGAGAACACTGTGCTGTCATGAGGAAGAATGACCATGATCTCCAGGATGCCTTGAAGTGAAGAAAGCAAGGAGTCTGAAAGGCCTCCGGATCCTTCGTCTCGTAAATGGGGAGGTTAAGACCAGGAGAGGACAATGAGTGGCAGAAAGCCACCACCCTGCCACCACCCTGCGGCCCCTTAGCCTCCCCACCCAGTACTTAACAACACAGAGCCAGACAATTCTTTCCCTATCGAAATCAAACCTCAGTGTCACTGCTTTAGTGTCTTTCCTCCTGCACTGTCCTTGGCTACAGTAAGGAAGTGTGTGTCACCCCCCTTCACTTGCACATACATAGATGTGCCCCAAACCTCAAAGCCTCCTTCCATCCCCTTCCTTCACTGCTCAGAAGATCACACCAGTCGAACAGGACTTGCTTGTTCTAGATTATGGTGGCTTCCACACTGTCTTGTTGTGGTCAGGGTATCTCAGATCACGGTACCTCTTTTTTCCCCCCTTAAGTGGAAAACAAATTTGCGGACCATCCTTTGTTTAGGGGCAGTAAGGATATCTATGTTCTTTTTTCTCGATCTTGAAGGTTTGTAGTGATAATGATGGCCGGCGTGTATATTGCACCCAGTGTGTGCCAGGCATGGTTAGATGCTTCTAACATATTAACTCGTGTCATCCTCAGGATTCCACGGTGTGGCTGCCGCTATTATTCCCACTTGCCCAGTGAGAAAACCAAGGCACAGTGGGGGCAAGTAACTAGCCCAAGGGCAAACATGAGGGAGGACATGGCCCTGAGGGCAGATAGGCAGTGTCTAGGGAACTGCGACTTGAAACAGAAACTACCAATTGCAAAGAGGCCCGTGTGATGATTCATAAAACAGAAAAACGGCACAGCGCAGACTAGCTAAGCTCAAATGCTTTGACACCAGCTCATCCACACCCATCTGTTCCAAGAGAAGCCCACAGACAAACTGATCTGACGGCAAATCCGAGCAGGCTTGCGTGTTCTAAAGATGTGACTTCTGACTGTTCAGCAACTGATCAAGACCGTGCTGGGATTCTTTCCAGCCCCCAAACTCTGGGTGCACCCCTTCTTTTTTTTTGATATAATTTACTGTCAGATTGGTTTCCATACCACACGCAGTGCTCATTCCAACGAGGAGGGTGCGCCCCTTCTTTAGCGCCCTGTTTGGAGGTGCCCCGCAGTTGCCCAGGATGCGTGCCCTCACTTGCTGCTGCGGGCTAATACCCCTGACTGGGTTGGGATACAGGTGTGTTCCCACTGGTCTTGGCCGGTGGGTTTGGATGCGATAGACGTGGAATTTGAATCTCGGAAATCAGGTTCTCTGTGCTGAGTGTTTCACCTCTAGAGACCCTCTCCTGCCTCCAGGCTGTCATTATAGATGCCGTGGGCCAAGCTGATGCCAGTCGGATCAGCCTGAGACCAGCTCTGGCCGGGCAGAGAGGAGGTAGGACTTGGCAGATTTCCCTCCTGGCCTCTTTACTATTCCTTGAAGCAGACCTGAGATTCCTCCCACTCACCTTTCCCTGAATCAGCAGCCTCCATCACAGCACCTCGTTCGGCTACCTTCATGGTTCCCTGCTCAGCCCAGGACAGGTGCCACCCATCACGCCTGACTCCAGCTCACCGCTCCCACTCACTGAGCCACTTCCAGGCCTCCATACATATTGGAGCTTTCCTGTCTCCAAATATCCCCCCAGGGTATCCCCCCCCCCCCCGCCAAACTGAAATGCAGCCCCCTTCTCCGACATCTATCTTCCAAGACTTCAGTGTTCAGCCACCATCCCACCTCCCCCAGGAAGCCTTCTCTGACTCCCTCACCGGATCTTTGCCCCCCTGGATTGTTGAAGGCACGATCAATCTCTGTGTTTCTCAAAAGACAAGGTTCCCTGAAGCAGCATGACATTTGTGATGACATAATGCCTGTGATATCACCCAACTTTTTAACTGAGTGGATCTTGTCACCTTACCTAGAATATATGCTCCTTCCAAGCAGGAGTTCCCTGACATGCCTTAAGACATCGAGCCCAGGCCCAGCAAGTGCTTCCCTGCCCTTAATTTTTAAAATCCAGCTATGAATAGCAGCTGTGCTTCATTTTTTTTCCCATGCAAGCCACTGCTGGAGCCATGGGTCTGGAAACAGCCTCTGCATTAGAGATTAACCTTCAAATTCAAAACAAAAACAAACAACAACAACAACATCAACAAAATCAACAAACTAACCAAGACCTCATCTGCCTAAGGAGAAAATCTAGAAGGAAATACATGGACAGGTTAACATGGTCTTGTTGGGTGAATGGAGTCAGGAATGATATTTTCCAAATTTCTTGTGACATGATTTTATAACAGGAGAAGTAAAGGCACATGCTGATAATAAAGATAGCATGCACCAAAGAGAGAAAGCCCACGGGAGCAAGCCAGACAGAGCTAATTCCCAGGCCAGGCCAGCCCGAGTGGCGACACTCAGGTGGGGTGTCAGGAGACTGGCTCAGAGGGGACACCTGCTTCCTCCAAAGGCCTGGGGGGTCTGAAGCAGAGGCCCAGGCCAGAGGTGGTGTCCTGCCCTATGGGGTGAAGGCCACACACGCCCTGGGAAGGGAGGCGGTAGCCCCTGTTCACTGAGCCCAGTATTTCAAATAGATCTCAAACGCTGGGGAATTCAAGGCAGATCAAAGGATGCCCAACTCTATGCAGTAGGATGCAATTTATATATAGTCCTCATTTCCCCCAAGAGCTGGGAGAGGCAGGGGCAAAAGTCAGGTTTGAGAAGGTTTTAGATAACTCTTAAATAAGAGCTCCATAAATAGCCATTTTTAAAGGGAAACTAGGCTGTTCAGGGACAGAAGGAGGGTGATATCAGCAAAGACAAGCACGTTTGGCCTCCCAGTCCGCCTCAGGGTTCTGGGCTGGATGGGTGGGTGCCGGGGGCTGCATGCCGCATGCCCTCACTACCCACTCCCAGGCACCAACCAGGCCCCGCCCCAAGGACGGCAGCTTCTCGGGACAGGACCAAAAGAGGCCCCCCCCCCCGCCCAACATCTGGCCTCACCGCTGTTGGTAGTCCCTGTGCCCAGGCTTCAGCTCAGGCCCACCTCTGATCCCACTGTGATCAAACGTGTCAGCCTGGGCGCTGAGCACCACCCCCTGACCCAGATCCTGGTGTTCTAGCTCCTAACCTGCCACCACCTGGCAGGGTGACCCTGGGCAGGGCAGGCCTCTGTAAATGAGCCAGATGAGAGGCTCTCTATGAATTCTTCGAGTTCTAATGCTTCGTCCCACTGCAAGGACACCCTGGTTTCCCGGAGGCCTGGGACTGAGGACCGAAGGGCTGCACATCCTGGAGAGGCTCTGCTCCAGCTGGCCGGCCCCAGCCAGCACCCACGAGGTCAATGGCGACTAGAGGTGGGGAGCCAGCCCAGGTGGGGGCCACCTGACAGTGGAGCCGCTCCCCTGCCCAGGACGCCCAGTCCCCAGATGGTGGCCGCTCTCTGAGGAGGCTGTAAAGGGCTGGCTGTGCAAAAGGAACAGTTTCTGAGCAGGAGGGAGATGAGAGAGGGGACACGTGTGTGTGAGGCTGTGTGTTTAAATGAGTGTATGAGTGTGCACGGGTGTGTGAGCGGGAGTGAGTGTGTGTGGATGAGGGGAGTGTGTGAGTGGGTTGCATGAGTGTGTGGGTGGCTGAGGGTGTACACAATGTGTGTGTGTGTACTAGTGTGTGGATATGTATATGAGGGGAGTGTGTGCACGCACAAGCATGTGAGGGTAGTGAGGGTATGTGTATGTCAGTGTGCAAATATGTACAGGTGCGTGAGTGTGTATGGAGGGAGTGTGCATGTGCGTGGAAGGGGCCTGTGAATGTGTTTATGGATGTGTGTCGAAGGGATATGTAATGTGTGTGTAAATGTGTTCCAGTGTGTGAGTGTGTCCGATAGGAGTGTGTAAAGATGTACACGTGGGTGTGGGTACGTATGTGAGTGTGTGGTTATATACAAGTGTGTGTGGATAAGTGTGTGAAGGTGCACACGCGTGTGGGTGTAGGTGTGACTGTGTACACGTGTGTGAGTGTGGACACGTGAGGGGACCGCGTGGTGTGTGTGGATGAGTGTGTGAGGGCATGCGCATGTGCACAAATCCCAGCGGAATCTTACTGGGTGGGAGAAAGGGAGATTCGTTTCGGGGAAGGTCTTACATACAAATAACTCTAGAAAACAGCTCTCCTCCCGGAAGTAACCCCGAATCTCTGCAGCCAGCCCCAGACACTAAGACGCCAGCCAGCGTGTCCCATGACACGTCTGAAGCCACCCATCCAAATCAAATTTATTTCCCCTCCCACCTGTTCCTCCACCTGTCTTACCCCTTGGGGTACACAGAACCCATCTGGACCCATGGCCAGGGCAGGGGCCTGGGAACCTTCCCAGGGTCACCCCTTGTTCCCTCTCTCTCTCTCTCTCTCTAGCACCCTTTCAGTCCAATCCTCCACCCACTTCTCTTGTTTCTGCCACCTCCCACCGACACCCCAGCCCCCTGCCTCAGCTGTGCCTGCGGCCCTCACGGTCCCTCCCTGGGCCACCACCGTAACCCTCACCCACCCCACCACCTGCCTGGTGGGCCCCACCCTGCGCTCTCTGGGTGCCAGCCCGCCGGCTCGCAGAACTCCACGGCTCCCACCAGCTGCCTGCCTGCCTCCCTGGCCGTAGGCACCTCCCTTGGCCACTGCTATTCCTGGGGAGCCCTCTGAACTGAAAACCTGGCCTCTCAGCTGCCCCCACGGCTAAAAATTCTCTGGGATACTGAACAATCACTCGACCTCCCTGTGTCCCAGAGAGAGACAACCCAGGCTGCCACACTGCCCATGATAGATGTGTTTGAAATAGTCAACTCGTTTCATGAATCAGATCCTATGTAAAAAAAGAATTACATGATGAACTTCATCTCTCTGAACATTTGAGTTTGGCCATATTATACTCGCTGCAAGTTAAGCGCATCCTGGAGCACAGTGGAAAGAGCACAGACTTTGAGGCTGAATGGAGCTGGATGTGGAGTCTGCAGATATCACACAGACATTCCAGCCATGTGACGTAACTTCTCTGAACTTCTCAGTTTCCCCAACTCAGAAACGGGGCTGATAATCTCCCCTTTATCAAGTTGGAGGAAGGTGGAATCATATAATGAATGCTGAATACATTGCATATCTGACACAAAAGTGCTTACTATTAGCTTCCTTCTGTCGCTCTTTCTCCTGTCCTTGACCTACATCCACCAAATTACTTAGAATTCATTAGAGTTAGAAGTTAAGAAGAGTAAGGCAGCCAGTCGTTCAGCACATTCACTGGACACATGTCTCTCAACTCTGTTAAATTGTAGTGTGGCATGGGGAAAGGACTTGCAGACGAGACCACAGACCTGCTGAGCAATTTTGGAGGAATCACGCATAGCAGCAGAGGGCCAGACATTTCCGACCATGAATTGTGTTTAAATTTTCCCACAAGGAAAAAAGATGAAGTCTAGAAACTTTAAATTGGAATCTCAAACACCTTGACAAATTTTTAATGGGTTTCGAAATGGTTTGTGGTCCCTTAAAAAGGGAAGGGGGAGCAAGAGGAGACTGACAATCACTAGGGGCCAGTAGAGTTCCCTAAAGAACAAGCCTTTCTGATGGGGTTACCTCGGTTGGGAGATGTAATGGATCTGATTTTCACCAGGCATCTGGCACATGGCACAAGGAGGCGTTCTAAAAATATTCCCTGAAATGAATGAATCAGAAAATGGAAGAAGACTGTTATAAAATGTTTGTAGATGAAATGAGAAATGTAGTCTGGGTAATAGATACTACACTCAGGTAAGCTGGCCCAGTGAGTGTTGGTTAATGGCAGCCTACAGGAAGTGGGGAAGGGAAGGCTGTCATCAGGGGCACACCAAAGATGTCAGTGCTTAGCCTTGGCCAGGTCCCCGTTTTCACCAACTACTTGACTGTAGATCTACCCGCCAGGCTTATCACGTCTGAACATACTCTAACCTGGGAGGGATAGACTTTTTTGCTGGGCTACACACTCTGGATTCCAATGGCCCAGAAGCATAGACAAATCAACAAGGTGAAAGAACACGGGTAGAGATGAAGGAGCCAAGACAGTTCAAAAACGCCTGAAGGCTGGAGGGGAGGACTGCCTGATGGCACCCAAGTAAATGAGGTCAACAGAGGCCATGAACGTGACTCGAAAAGGCTAGCACGATCTTAACATCAGTAATTAAATTCATGACAGGGAGACCGCTGTGCAGCACCCTAAAACCCCAGGAAGGTTCAGAACATCAGGGAATGCTAAGATTTGTCTTCAAACACCAGAAGGGCTGTTCCTTGGCAGAGGGAACACACGAATTCTATACAACACAAGAGGCTAGAGCTCGGGGTGAGCAAATGAAAATACAGCATGCCCAGTTAAATTAGAATTTCAGGTAAGCAACAAATGGTTTTTAGTATAAATATGTCATGTGCAGTATTTGTAGAAGTATGTCACATGCAATACTTGGGACATACTTATACCAAAAAAAAAAAAAAAAAAAAAAAAAAAAGCCCTATTCATCGTCTATCTGTGATTCGAATTTAACTGAGCATCCTGTGTTTTATCTGGCCACCTAATGAAACTGGGGTTGGAGAGTAGAATGTAGAGGGAACATAAGTTTGCAAAAGCCCATGGCATGGAGGGTGTTCTCAAGGAGCAGCTGATCTAATAAATGAATTAGTCGAGAAGAACCAACCAGCAGGGAACAGATGCTTTCACAGGTATATACACGTGGCAAAACTCATCAGACTTTACACTTTAAATACATGCAGTTTATGGAGCATCACCTATACCTCGATCAGTCTTTCTGTAATAGAGGAGGAGACCTCCTGCAGAGCAAGCTAAGTCCAAAGCCTCCCGCTGGGAATCAAGGAAGGGTTTTGTGAATCTGCATCAGATCTGCAGTTTCCAATTCTTCTCTGGGTAAATAGATCTCGCTGAGAGTCCCACAAAGAGCAGCCGAAGGCAGGCGGCCCCTCCCACAGTGCAAAACCCCCACTGTGGCGGGAGATGCGTGCTGTCAGCTAGACTCCGGGACCTGGATGTGAGTCCCTCCCCCCCCCCCCCCCCCACCCCTGCCTATTTGAGGAGCAGGAGGAGACACTTCCAAAACCTCCTCAACTCAAAGGCCCATGGCACCGGGAAGCCCCCTGGAGGGGCTTGAGCCTCCAGGGCTGATGCCGGTGGTTTGCAAGGGCAGCCCAGAAGGTGGTGGACGTCTCTTAAGGCTGGTTTAGTGGGAAGATGGCTGGAGAGAGGGAGAGCCAGCTGCCTTCGTGTGTTCCTTTGCTCCATCCTCTGACCCTGGCATGGCCCAGGAGGAACAAGGCCCTGAGTAGCTGGGTGACCATGGGCAAGTCACTTGGCCTGTCCAAAAGAGGATAAGGGTTTTGCTAAGTTCCTTTCATGCCTTCATGCTCTTGGATCCATTACAGAATGTAAATACATGGCATCTTCATTCTTAATTGGATGACACGGAGAGGTCAGAAAAATTCCGTAATAAGGAAACAGTGTCCTTGCGTGACGGCGGTGGCTGCAGAAATGGAGGTGGGGTGCAATGCTGTGTGCCGCCCTGACTTCGGCTGGGATGTGGGCCGCTGACCTGCTGAGTTTGGTGTGGCCTGTCCAGCCGGCCGGCTGCTGGGAGACCCTGGGCCATGCTGGGGCCAGCCTGGCAGGTAAAGTGGCTCCCCAGGTAACGGACCCACTGGCCCAGGACCTCTCCCTCAGACAGAGCCCGGAGGAGCACTGGGTGAGCCTTTGTCCTCACCTCTGTGCAGGGCTGAGTAGGGAGGGCCCTGGGGACCCGGGTCTGGGCTTCCCGTGCCCTCACCTGCTGCGTCACATGGCCCTGAGGCTCTCGGCCTGCATGTAAAGTCCCTCCATCCTTGCGGGAGGGCCAGGTCTCCCAGCATTTCCAGTACAAGACTTAGCTTTGATGGTGGCAATCTCTGCCTCTGGCAGCTTTGGCCTCGCTGTATCCCATCCCCATCGCCATTCCTTCCACCTGCCCATCTAGAACCTGCTCTCCCCAGTAGTCCCAGAAGGGCTGAGTTGTAAATGCCTCCATAAGCCCTGATCCTGAGCCCTCACCAGCACATTTCATTCTAGCAGAAGACCAAGGAGGGAAAAATGCAAACCGAGAAAACAGGATTTGGCCCTCAGGAGCACGGTGACAGGGCTGCTGAAAGCTGGCACAATTCAGGCTGTGTTCAGACCTAGGAAGACGACAGAGCATCCCCGACAGACTGTCTGACTCGGCCCACCACACTAAGAGGCACATTGACGCGTCAGGGAATGTTCTGAACAGCTGGGGACTTGTGAGAACAGGGAGGCGTTCTGACTGCAGAGAAACGACAGTGCATAGGCAAGGTTCTTCCCCCATTTCTGCGGGTCACACAATCTTACAAACTGCCCATTAACAGACTGAGGGTCCCCGTTTGATCTGAGCCTGTCGGAGAGGGGACGAAGGCCATAACAGCACTCTTTTAACAGGCCAGGAAGAAGCCATTGGAGTCCCTAATGAAGCCACATCTATTCACCGGGAACCTGCTGGGTGCCCAGCCCCTCTCCCAGGGAACACAGAGAAGTGAGCAGTCAGGACCGTGCCCTCGATGTACTGGCCAAGCCCAAGTACAAAGAAGGCACCCAGAGACTGCCCATATGGTCCAAGCAAGAGGCTCAGAAGAGAGGAGCTGACGGGAGGGGTGATCAACGAGGGTCAGAAAGGCCCAGCCCATTTTTAGAAGTCTGAGCTAGAGAGGGACACCAGGACATCCAAGCCCCGGGAAATGAAACCAGGGGAAGGCTAGGAGGTGGGGTGAGGGTCCAGACGTGAGCATGGGGTGCTCTCTCTGAGAGTCAGAGTGTCCAACACCGAGGGCCTGAAGATCAGAACAGCCAGGGTCTGGTCCCATATCTGCATTCCACTAACCCGGTGGCTCAGTTTACTCATCTATAAAGTGGGTTGCTTGCCCCGATCACCTTTCAGGGTGGTCTACACAAAAGTGGTTTGGAAAAGCCAATCACAATGTAGAATACAAGGGCTCAGCATCAGGGAATTGGAGAGAAAACCAGAGAAACAGTCCAAGATGAGACAGGAGAACAAGAGTAGATCCCGGACAAGAAAGGAGGTGAGTTGATGAGTGCCTGTTGAATCTGGAACAATCTAAGCATGTGCCCTTGTCTGCTGTTAATGAGGGCGTCACCCTAGTCCACTATGATTAGGTATTGCGTGAGCCATTTCTGGTCTCTGCATCTCAGTTTCCTCACCTGTAAAATGAGATGCCTTCTGTTTTATAACAGTCCATGATTCTGGAGCTCTCCAGGAGTCCTCCAACGGCGAGAATGGGAAGAGCCAATATTTGCCTCTAGGACTAGCTAGGACTGGTCTGAAGCAGCATGGGACACTCTCATTGCCAGCTGACCCTTCCTTTCGTTGCCTCCCCTTCTCTGCCTGTCAAAGCCTGTCCATCCTGTGTCCCAGTGCCCCCCGGACTTTGTTCTCTGCCACTAATCAGCAACCACAGCACATTAGGTAACCAGATAAAGCAGGCTTTTCCTGGGGAGTCACATGTCTTTGCCCAGTTCAAGTGCACACATTCCCAGGAGGCCTCGCTGCCTGGCCCAGTCTAGTGAGGAGTATTTGATGGAAAAGGGCATCCCAGTTCTACCATCCATTCCCGAATGCCCCTGGGCAAATGCTTCTTTTCAGGAGTTCCTTTGTCCCCATCCAGGAAATGGGCACAGCTATCCCTGCTCAGCCAATATAATAGGGCAAAAGGGAGTTGTGGGGAAAACCCTGTAGTTGAACGTATTTCACAATCATAATACATGGAAGCGTAGTAAGCACCCACCCCACCCAAGAGCATCAAGCAGAGGACCAGGGTCACTGCATCTGGGGTATTTGGCCTCTCCTGCCATGGGCACCGGAGACCGTGACGGCAGGTATCAGGCTACTGGTCTCCATGGAGCCCCAGCGCTGGACTGTGTGCTCTGGGTCACACAGATCACACAACGATCTGTGTCCAACGATCACAGTGGACCCCCACCATTCCAGACCCGCCAGCCCACTGTGCCACCACAGCTCACGCTCTTCTCCAAGCTTTCCCCACCCGCCCTCGCTGTCCCCCAGCCCCGGTGTCCCAGCCGCACGATCTGACTGTTCATCCCTGCTGGCTAGCAGTCTCCCCTGTGCCAGGTTCTTGTCCCCACTCACAAGGGGACCTTGGAGACAAAGGGCTGCATTTCTTCTCCCAGGCCATCCACAGCTGCTGGCAAAGGCTCAGGCCACCACATGCACCTGGTCATATATCAACATATAACACCTGGTCTCCTGGTATTTGTTCTTCCTTCTACCTGTCCCCTCTCTCCCACCCTGCCACCTCCCCATGACCTCACACACACTCACACACACACACACACACACCCCTGCTACTTCTCCATAACCACACACACACACACGCACACCTGCCTCCTCCCTGTAACCACACACACCTGCCTCCTCCCTGTGACCACACACACACACACACACACACATTCCACACAGCCTGACCTAAGTGACTGATATGGTAATCTCCACTCTCAGTCACCACCGAGAAACCACACACACCGGCCTGATTTACTTCCCAATCTGGAAGGAATCCCACTTTACCTCCTGCCCTAGGCCCTACTCCTGAGATATGGGTGGAGATGAGAGGGAGGACTGATATCTCATTAAGACCCCTTCCTTCCTCCTCCAAGCTGGAGAGCAGGAAGAGGGGACGCCTCAGGCACAGGCCTGCTCGGCCAAACTAAGCCGGGACTCTGGGCCTGCCCGGGGGAGGCTAACCTCGTTGACTCCTGGCAGAAGGCAGCTTCCTGTTTCTAAGAATCTGGGGCTTTGAAAGTCTGTCCCATCCCGGCTGCCCTTACACAGACAGCATTGTGGTAAATCTCGTGCACAGTCTCAGATTTCCCTTCCAAAGCTCTGAGGCTTTCAAAGGAAAAGGGAAGCCAGCAGGCTGCCGAGACACCCGCTGGATTTGGCTAAACTGAACCACTTGGAAAAATCAGCAGAAAATCCACCCAACCCACATGGTGCCGAGAACTTGGGAAGAGTTTCCAGAGACCCGGGCCTCTGCATGCCCTTCCTTGGGTGGCCCAGGCTGTCGCGACATGGGTGTGGTTTGTAAGGCCAGCACTTCCGAGGCTGAATGGATGCCTTCTCAGTCACGTCCCCCATGAGTCACGTCCAGCTCTCGGTCTGTGGTGGAGACCTGGGCAGATCTGACTCTCAGAGTAAGTAGGGCTAAGCTCAATAGACAGCAGGGACAGAACAAAGACCACTGAAATCAGGTTATGTGATTTCAGTGAGGTGAATTCGTTGAATTAATCTCACGCTCAACAACTGAGAACCTACTGTGTGTCAGGCACATGCTAGATGCTCAGAACTCAGGGGTGAACAGAGGCCATATCCTCAAGGAGCTCGCCATCCGGAGGGGTGACAGGAGATCTGCTCTGCCTCCAGGCAGCCACAATTTCTCTGCAGAAGCCTGAACCTGCTGACATTTCCCCTTCCTCTCTCACTAGCAGGGCCTGGGCTTCCCGTGGCCTTCCAGAAAGCCAGATGAACCCTCTGAGAGAAAGAACACAAAAAAGGCCTCAGCTGTCCCCTCTCTTACACTGTGACTCTGCAGTCACTCCATTAGAGGCAGGGTCTATGTCCGCACCCTAGAATCTGGGCTGGCTCTGTGACTTGTGGCCGATAGAATGAGGCAGAAGTGACTGTTCTAGCTGCAAGCCTAGGCCTCATAGGGCCCTGCACACTTCCTTTTCGGTTTCCCTCTCTCGGATTCCTGCCCCACCATTTGAGCAAGTTAAAACTAACCTCCCGCACAATGAGACCAAACGGAACAGAGCCAGGACAGCCCCGGTGGCCAGGCAGGAGCACAGACATGGGACAGAGCCCAGCCAAGGGCGGCAAACCGCACGCGCACACGTGGGCCTCCCTGAGATTTCATGAGGCCAGATGCACTGCGGGGGAATCGCGAGCTCCAGCAAATGATTCCGGTGTGCGGCTACTGGTGTTGGGTGACTTAGTACGCAGCGTGATTGTGGCACTCGAGATGGACACAAGGTCCAAAGCTAGCCAGCCCCACTGCAGAAGGAAAGTAGGTTTACCACTCGGCTACTTCTTCCCATCCCTGCCTGGCCCCAGAAAGCCTCTGAAGGAAGAGAATTCAGGGCTGAGACCCTTGCAGTGAACCTGTTAGCTCACTTTTCTCACACCCAAAACTTGAGCATTTTCCCAGGCGACCCCTGGCTCCTTGGAGCTTCAGAGAGTGAACAAGATCTCATCTCACCCCCTGCAGCAGGAATCATGGCTAGAATCACGGTTAAAGTCATTGACTTTGGGGCGCCTGGGTGGCTCAGTCAGTTAATCGCCTGACTCTTGATTTCAGCTCAGGTCATGATCTCACGGTTCATCAGTTAGAGCTCTGCATCGGGCTTTGCGCTGACAGTGCGGAGCCTGCTTGGGATTCTCTCTCTCCTTCTCTCTCTGCCCCTCCCCTGCTGGTCTCTTTCTCTCTCTCTCTCTCTCTCTCTCTGTCTGTCTCTTAAAAACTAAACTGAAAAAAATTAGAAAGCAATAAAATAGACTTTGGTGTCAGCAGACTCAGGTTTGGGTCCTGGCTTTGGCATTGACCAGCTGCAGAAATGTTGCTTAACTCAGCCTCAGTGAATTCATCTGGAAAGTGGAGGTGACCATCCAAGTTGGTCCCTCAAGGGGCTATGTGTGATGATATGTAAAGCCACAAGTTCTCAAGTGGAGGCGATCTAGCCCCTCAGGGGACACTTGGCAATATCTGGAGACATTTTTAGTTGTCACAAAGTTGGGGGGACAGGTTCTGCTACTGGCATCCAGTAGGAGAGGCCAAGGATGTTGGAAAACATCTTAATGACGCCCGGGGTAGCCCCCACTATAAGGAATTATGCAGTCCCAAATGTCAACAGTGAAACCCCAAGGTGTCCAGCCCCAGTCCCTGCACACATCAAACAGCAGTGGAGATGGTCACACAGCCCCTGGGGAAGCGGGGTCCAAGGTCCCCTGTATTCCTGGGACGTTCCTGGCAAAGCGGCAGCAGCAAATTGGGTGCGGACGATAGTTATCCCACCTTCCATCTTTGAGTCCATCTACCCCGTGTGTCTGTAACCTGGGATCCCAGCCAGTCTGGATGGAGTTTAGGTTTCAGCTTGAGTTCCAACAGGGGGAGGACATTTCTGAGTTTCTGGCCGTCTGTGACCAAAAGGTAGCTGTCTTCACAAACTAAGTGAGAGGTTGTGCATGTGATTTATAGCACTCTTGAGCAAAGTCCCACATGAAAGTTAATGTTAACTGAATGTTGCGGGTTCCCAGAGATACCGTGTACGCTCTGCTAGAGCATCTGTTTTTAAAGAACTAGTCTGTAATGAAATACACTGGAATCTTCCTTTGCTGATTAGAAGGCCTTTGGCTCCTGCAGGAATAATCGTGGGTCCACTTATTAGGATCCACAGTTGTCCTTGCACAGGGTCAGGGACGTGAAGGGAAAACTCTGCCTCCGGGAACTCCTGCTTTTTGGATTTGGGTGGGCTACGGAGGGTCCATTAAACCCCAAATAGAAGTAAGTAGGAAAACGCCCCCAGGATAGTTAGTTGTGGATACACGTCGAGCCACCTGAGAGACTGCATTCTATCTGATCAATCTGAAGCCTCCCCCACTGTAACCATGTGAGGAGATGAGCTGGGAGCCGAATGGGGAAGTGGATAGGGGGGTGGGGTGCAGGGAAGGATGGGGACTCAGGACCCACAGAAGTGGAAGTCCGGAAGAGTCATTAGGGTGTCAGCCAGCAGACAGAGGGAAGGGGAGAGCCCTTCCCAGCAGAGACCAATCCAATGTCAGGGACACCGGGCAGGCCAGAAGGAAGGAGCCCTCTCGGTGTGGGGCAGTGAGCTGGTGTGGGGGGCTGGGACACACGAAGGATGCCAGGTCAGGGCCCGGAAAGATGACCTCCTGTGGTGAAATCAGGACATGCGCTTGATCACCTGAGGTTCATATTCTCACCCCATTTAGAGTCTGTCTTTCTGCAGGAGCCCCTTCATCATGTCAATATCCCTAGTCATTTGCATCTAAGTGAGAAGAAGGTTCTGGAGGAAGGAAATGAGTGCGAGTCTGGTTTGCAGCAGGGTGTGCACTCCCCATGCCCTGGGGATGCTTCTAGGCAGCAGAAAGCTACAGGGAAAGGTGGGGGCACCTAAGGCCACTCTCCCCGCCTCCCATAATGCCTGGAGCCAGCGCCTGGAGACGCCTACAACCCCACCAGGCGGTGGGCACCGTATCTTTTCTAAGCCTTGCACCAACCAAGATTCAGAGGCTTAACAGCACAGCTAGCATGTGGCAGAGACAGGCTTTGAACCCAGGTCTGTCAGACTCCAGAGCCCTTCCAGTTTCCAAACTGCAAGTCTGCCCTGTTTTCTACTTACTGGGCCATCGCCCTGTAGACCTCTGCAGAGTAGCTGACACTCCCAGGAATTGGGAAATGGTTTCACTGGGTGGGAGGTTTTAGAACCTGCGGGTCACATCAGGGTTGGACAATCATTTGGAGTGGGGTGACAGCAGGTCTGAGACCTCACACTTGGGTGAATTCAATAGCACACGGGCCAGCTCCAGTCCTACCCAGTGGGTAGAGGAGGGGGCCGTGGCAGGAAGGGCATGAGGCCACCACGGAAGGAGGAAGCCTCCCAGCTCTGAGGACTGTGCTTCTAAAACCTGGGGAGAAGGGAGAACAGGGCGCCCTGGGGGCTGCCCTCTGGAAGGCTCTGGTTAGGCATCCTACCTCCTAGAGGGAGCTGTCGGCAAGGAGGAAGGTCACCTGGTCAGGTGCTGCCTGGCCAATGGCCTGGGGCCCCGGGGCAGCCCTGTCACCGGGGGAAGGACCACCACAGCCCAGAACTGTTTGAGAAGATTTATACCGTGAAGCGCTCCTCAAATTTAACTGGATGTTGTCAGAATGAAACCAGTGGGCATATCCTCTTGACAAATACAAGAACTCATAACACGGTGCCCTTTTGTGCTTCTGCTTTTAAATTCAGAGGCACAATTTAAGCAAACCTGACCCATGAAAAATCTGAATCTGTGAGGCCGACAGAGAGGACGTAGCTCCCCACGTTGGAAAGGGCTCATCCTGCGCCCTTGCTGTGAGGCGGGGGGGGGGGGGGGGGGGGGAGCTTGGGGGCCCCTGGGTCTCTGTGCCAGTGATGTGAGGAAGCTGCTTCGGGGATTCCATTTTCCCTCGAGCTCTCAGGGAGCTCGAACATGGCGGTTCTCAGTTCCTGGGGCTGGACCCAGATGGAAACAGGACCAGGAGTCACCACCTAAAGGCCAGGGCCGTGCATCTCGCTGCACTTCAGCTCCACGGAGGCTCCCTGTTCTCCTGCGTATGGCATGATGATGCTGGGGGCTGTTCCTCACATAGGCCCCATCCCAAGCTGGGTGCCCGGCAGGGGCATAGCGGAGTATTGAATCGAGGGCCCTGGCACTCAGAAAGGAGAGAACGAAGTGGCCAGGGACAGTGTCTCCATCAGCCCCGAGGCTGCCCGGGCACCTGCACGCCTTGACCTCATCCCGTGGGTCCTCCCCTGTGAACTGACCCAGCCCCCCACGCACGGGCTCCCTCGGGCAGCTTCTGCCAAGTCTGTGTTCACAGGCCCAGCAGGACAGGGCTACGGCCACCAACGGCTTCGCACGTGCCAAGGGTGGCTTTCAGGACCCAGCAAACAATACCATACTGAATGTTGTCCCCTCCCACCAAGTATGGTCAACAAGGGACAGCAGGAGGGCACTGAGGGCCTTATTGTGGGGTGGACACGTAGGGCTATTCCTGGCAGCAAGGAGTCCCTGGCTGAACCCAGTCAGATGCCCCACTGAGCGGTCAGGAAGGAGAGAGGTGAGCGCGGGCCCGTGTGAGCCCAGCCTCTTTAGGGAAGAGGCAGGCTGAAGGTGAAGTCCAGCGAGGTGAGGGGCTGAGAGGGCAATGGCGTGGAGGCAGGAACGAAAGGAGGGATGTGTGTATGTGTGGGTGTGGGTGTGGTGTACGTGGGTGGGGGGCAGGTGTGTGTTGGGGGCCAGGCTGGCGGAGGGAAGCGAGCAGCGGACACTGTTGGAGATGGACGCGGCCGGGCCCGCAGCCGGTGGCCCCAGTCAGTGCTGTGCAAACTTATTTTAAACTCCAACAGACCAAACGGGGCCGCTTAGGTCGCAGGGCAGGTGGGAGAGTCGGGCTGCGCCAGCCACCTCTGCCCCCGCGGGGCCTGCCCAGGAGGCTCCCGGGAGCCCCGTGTCTCCCCAGGGCACAGGTGGGGACGCACGGAGTAGGTTCAATACACGTCGCACGTGAAGACACCGGGGCTGGAGTAACGGCAGCAACGTGAGCGCCGTCGTTTCTGAGAGCGTGAGCGCGCGGTGAGCCTCGTCTCTACCTCTCACGACCCGCGGGCACGGCCGTGTCATTCCCCAACAGAGACATAGCCCGCAGCGCGGAGCAGGGACCCGACTTGCTCCAGGATCCATGGCGCTACGAAGGCGCGAAGTCTAGAACCCCAGTCTCCCGCCTCAAGACTAAACAATGTAACTCACGTGAAACACACCCCACAAGGAAGTGCTAGTGAGCGGCGAGCTGGAAATGACCAGGGAGCGTCGGTCCCCCCACTGAGGGAGCCATGACCGGCCCCGTGTTTTGTCCTCGGCCCTGTGAGGCAGCAGCTCTCGTCCGCAGCCCCCCAGCCGGCAAAAGCAGATTCAAAGCCAGCCCGTCACGCTTGGAGACCGTTATGAAACGTGAAGTGTGCCCATTGTGCTCACTGCTTTCAAGAATTCCAGCGACGGCTCTCATAAATGGCAAGTCAGCCAAAATCAGTCAAAATCCCCCTGCAAGCAATAATCTGCCATTCACCGTGGGCTCCCTAAATGATTCATAGCCATCACCGCTATGAGGCATCATATGCCCATTCCACAGATGAGGCAAACGAGCTACCAAGACCGAGGGCTCCCGGCTCAGCAGTGATGCAACAGGAACCCGAGCCCAGGCTAGCCTGGAATTCTGAGTCCCATTCTCCCGCCTTTCCTTCGGTTCTCCTTAAGTGCTTAAGTCCACACCAGAAGTGCCCGTGAATGGGGGTGGATGGATTCATCGTCCTATAGTGAAAAAAATAGAAGAAACTGGCCTATTTCCATCCCTCAGAGAAGGGTTAGTGTTCCGTTTCACAGGAAGCCAGAAGTCCACAAGCTTTAAAATCGAGCTCCACCGAAAATAGAATCTATATGCCAGAGCCTTGTGAAACCAGCCCCACCACCTGAGGACACAGATGCAGCGACCCGGCTCCAACCTCTGCCACTTGCCATCAGACCAGTGATGGCGAACGCAGTTGGTTTCCTAAGAGACCCCCACCCTGGCTGAATCTCCCACTATGCCCCATTCCTATGCCAAGTCCACCCTAAGGGGCGTGGGGGGGGGCAGGAAGAAGAAAGAACCATAGGGTCTAGCGATGTTAGGGAAGGCTAGGGGGCTTAGTCCCAGGGGAGAAAGATGGGAGAGTTACACTATCCCTCCCTCCACCAGCTGTGGGCGTCTAACTGGGTGGCTCCTGTCCACCCCACCTCCCTTTCTGTGCCTCCAGAATGAAGGGCTTGAACCAGATGACTCTGACATGCTCTGCTTCCTATACATAGTATGTGTCTGTCCCAGGGGAAATGTATCTAGAGCATTTAGAATTTACAGTGACGTTTCACTTATCAGCCTTGTTGCGAAAGATTCACATAAGTGAATTTTTCCCCATGACACAAACCTACCCATTGAATCCCCATCATTCAGTATGGAAATCTTTCCTAAATGCTCACTTAGTTTCCTAGTTCCTTCTAGTGGCTAAATATAACGTATCCTCCCCTATTTCCTAGTGGTCAGAATTACCCAGTGGTGAGTTGTGATAAGGATGAGGGTGTACACAGTTTTCTCCGTGATAGGTTCTGCCGTCCCCAAGCCTGTCCTTCCCCTTCCAACGGGTTGCTTTCAATCTATTGTTGACTGGGCACCAAGACTGGTAGAACTCTTTGTAAACTAAGAGTCAATAAACTGTGAGAGAAATCTAAGACCCTATGCCCCAGAGTTAAGCACGTGAGCTCCATGAATGCTATTTCAGTGTTTTGTGTCTTTTTTCTTTTTTTATCTCTGTGTTCTTAGATCTGTTTTTGACCGCCCCTAAGTGGGGTGTTAAATTTTCACACCCACCTCCTCCACACAAACATGTCTCTGGGTTCTCCAGGTTTACCCCTCACTCTGGGGAAATGACATTTTCTTTGATTCATCCTAAAACCACCTTCCAAAAGAGCTGCTTTTTCATGACTTGGATTTGGTGAGCAGGCTGTTGCCCACCCCCCCCCCCACGCCCACCTGAGGAGCCGACACCCCCAGAGCAAAACGAAGCCATGAAGTCAATGACCCCCGAAGACCCCAACCGAGGGCAACGCCAATTAGTGCCAACCCGCATCCTCCTGTGTCCTTGTTCATGGCTGAGGCAGACCCTGAAACCAGAGTGCAGGCATCTTGCCCCCCCCCCCCCCGTGTCTTTCTGCTCATCTCGCAGGTCCCAAAGTGTGTTTCAGGAACACATTGTGCGGCAGGACTCAGCGGCTTGTATGTCGCTGAAAGGGTCCTAAGACCAAATGCGTCCAGGAAACAGGGGTAAAAGAAAAGTTCCCGGATATTCAAGCCTGTAACGTAACAGGTGAGTGGTGAATCTTCCAGGTAGAGGGGACATTGCATACAGGATATGTCAAACTTACCCAGCCGGGACCCAAGCGTCCCTCGACAAGGCCACCTTATCATGCAGCTACCCTCCTTCATCTCCCTGCAATAATTCCAAATAACCATCGAGCAAGCCTCTCTCAGCCTCCTGGTCCTCATGGGGCAAATGGGGGAGTTCATCTAGATTGGGAATGGCAAGGAGGCATGCGTGGGACGCTAAGTGGTACATACGTGGCAGGTGCCAACAAGAATCTGGGAACATCCTGGGCTGCCATGCGGTCGGAAGAATTCTAAAGCTGTCTCCAGGCTCAGGAGGAATACCCACCTGGCCACCGAGGATGTCTGCCCCCACCCCAGGAGCTGGGCTGGCAGCCGGCGTGCCCCCTATTGGCTGTCCCTGTAACTAGAACCTAAGGACACCTAAGAGTCTGTTTTGGGGGGACCTGAACTTGGATTTCAGAAGCCCTCAATGGCAGAGACTGGAAGCCTCTCCAGTCACGGAGGCCGCCTGAGGTTTCTGTCTGTTCGCATTTGGTGGGTCCTTGCACCCCTCACTCAACCTGCTTGCTCAGCTCCAGACCTCCTCCCGTTCTGATGTCCTTCCTTCCCACCTTCCGGACCCGCACTCGGGTGGAGTTGGAAGCACACAGTTTCCACGTTTTACACAACCTCAAGAGGACCTAGCACAAGTCTCTCCGCTAGAAGCCCTGAATACTGCAAGTCCTATACAAATGCCCCGTCCGCAGAGGTAAGCGCTGTTTTCATGCCAGACTCACTCCCAAAGCCTCCACTGTCTTGAGGAGAGCTGCTTCCCCAACTTCAGGGTAGCCCCCGGGGCACTGGAATCATGGCGTTGAGGTCAGAGGGAGCAACTTGGTTTAATGCAGGATCTTATTTTAATTTCCCACACCCACTGTGGAACTCTCCAGAGGTGGGTTCTGTCTTTTTCACCTGTGCCCTGGCTGGACACTGAAGTTGAGAACCACAGTCATCAAGAAACTTGTCTGCTGAGCTGGCCAGACCAGAGCCCTGCGCTAAAAAGGCACATCAGGGGGCGCCTGGGTGTCTCAGTTGGTTGAGCATCCAACTTTGGCTCAGGTCATGATCTCGTGGTTGTGAGTTTGAGCCCCCGTGTGGGCAGAGCCTGGAGCCTGCTTCAGATACCATGTCTCCCTCTCTCTGCCTCTCCCCACCTCACACTCTTTCTCTCAAAAATAAATAAACATAAAAAAAAATTTTTTTAAGGCACATCAGGACCTCACTGCAGCGAGACCACCAGAAATCACTGTTTCTCTGACGTGACCCACTCTTCTTTGGGGATTTTCCGAGAAATGAATTAGATGAGATGTGTTTGCCAAATGCCTGGTCAACACCAGCACCCAACAGTACCCATAAACATCAGTGTCCTTGCTCCCCTCGGCTAGTGCTTAGCTGCTCTGTTGTTTCTCAAGCCCTGCTCACCATGCCAAAGGTTCTAGAAATCGGAAGGTGGAGGGCTCCCAAAAACCGGTCTGCTGGGGGTAGAAGGCAGGAGGAAGTGGTAGGAAGGGAAAACAAAATCTTCCTCTGAGAGCTTCATGCCCAAGCTTTCACTCTACACCCTGGATCTTTCTATCTACAAAAAAGACAATCTCCACTTAACTGACGGCAGCTGGGGACAAGGAACAGGTTTGTTTTTGTCCACCGCTACCTACATGCTTGGCTCTTAGTAATTATCTGTTGGATGGATGGAAGGATAGATGGAGGGATGGATGGATGCATCTGGGGTCAAGTCATAAGATGCCACAGAAAGAGAGTTGGATTCTTGTTCTGGCCCCAACACTTGCTGGCCTTGGAAGAAAATTGACATTAACCCCACTGAGCCACTGCTTCTTGTCAAATAATGATGGTTATATCTGTCCTGACCTCATCATAGGAGGATGACTACATATATGGTGGCTATTTGGTAAAACACCAGATTATACAAATGCCAGAGGTGATGATGACAGTGACAGTGTGGTTGATTCAAGAGGTGTCAGAGTCCACAGGCCCTGGTACATGGATAGGGGGACGCATTCAGCTTTTGCCTCTCCAGCGTGGGCACCGAGGCAGCCAGGAGAAGGAGGACAACCTGTGGTAGCCCATTTCCTTCTCACCCATGAGAACATTCCCCCCCAAACTGATGGGCCAAGGCATTTGCTGCCAAGGCCCATGAGGCTGTGGGTGGAGCCCAATACCTCCTTTTGGCAAACCAACCAAGAGGAAAGCCCAGATGGCCTGGAAGCTTCCTCCTGTAGACACGGGGTCTATGTCACCAGAGCCCCAGAGCTGGCAGACACCATCATGATGTCATCCAGCCCTCTCCTCTCAGTTTATGGAGATGATATGACAGTCTTCTTGGCACGTATTCATAAAAACAACTCCTCCAGCCCCAGGCCCTTCGCTGGGCTCAGCTGAGCCCGGCTGAAACATCTGTCACTTATGGGGGGGGGGGGAGAAATCACTTTTCCAGGTCAAAGGCAAACACTGATTTATTCATTAATTACCTCCAGGGGGTCCTGCCAAAACCATAAGAGAGGAGCGAGAGGCTGGGTTGGGGGAGTGGCAGAGAACCTCTGGAAGGAGGTAGTGGGCTCCCAGTTCACACTCTAGAGGGTCGAAGGTGACATGTTCAGATGAAGGGCTGTGGGGCTTGTATTTAGGTTTTCTCTCTGTGCCTTTCCTTGTTCCTTTCACCCATCAGCAGAGAGGAGAACATCTGGGAATTTAAAAGCTCCAGGCATGGTTCTCTGTCCAGTAGGGTCATCAGAGCCAACATGGAAAGCTCCCAGTCTTGGGCTCAACATCCTTGTACATCACCTTGCTCTTTAGAACCCTTTTCTGTGTTCGTGAGCATGCACACAAGTTCCTAGTTCCCAGAGCACCTCCAGACAAGACGATCTGTCATCAGTCACTTACGCCCAGCTGTGAAGATGCACCCCCCACTCCCATCTCCCAGAAGAATGTACAACATCTTGGCCTGGCCCTCTGTAAGTCTCATTTCTGTGCAATTTGATTTTGGGCCCAGGAAGAAGCCCTGTAACTCATGAGGTAGAATGGGCTTCTCCTGGCCCCTGACATCACATCACCTGGGCAACCATAGTCTCCAACTCAAGAGACAAGAGCTGGCACCAGCATGCGGAGTAGGATCTCAGAGGACATATGCCAGTGGTGGTTGGACTATCTCCCATTGAGACTTCAAAAGGTTTGCCAACCAAGAGGTTGAAGGGGCTCTGGAGACTACTCTGGAAATCTCCGAGGGGGAGGGAATGGGGCCGTTACATGTAGATGTGCTGTCTGTGCCAAACACAAAGATGTCCCGCAAAGGGGGGAGTAGGACCGAAGCAGCAGTGGGTGCACCCTGGCTCTGGCCACATCTGCCAGCAGGGAGGGGAGCCATTTTCTAATTCACGCAAAGGTGCAGAACGGGCTAGCCTTGGCCCCAAGTGGAAAGACGTGAAAGGTAGAGACGGACCCCTTTTCTATCAGAAAGCCGTGCTCCTTCAGAGCTCCTGAGTGAGTGGGCTTGCTTTCATGGGAGGTGCTGCATGTGGGCCTGTGTGGTGGGGCAGGAATAGGCGAATATATGTCCATGGGAAAAACTCAAGGAAAGAGCAATGCGTTTGGGAGAGTAGAAAATAAGGGCAGAGTTCTTTGAAGAAAGAAGAGGCTTTCAAGGCCCAGTTCTTGGCAGATCCCTAAAGGAGAGGGTCCTTGTGGTAAGGGAGTGGAACCCCACACATACACACACACCAGCCTGCAGGAAGGTCCCCAGGAAGACTGGGTGCCCACAGGGAGTCCTCATTAGCTCTCGGGTGTCTCCAGAGCCTCTTGGATTCATGTCCATCATAAAGTGTCCAGTCCAGGTTGTTCTAATAACCAGAATGGAATGTTCTAGATGAAGGGAGGGGTCAACCAAGTAGGTGGAATGGGACCAGCAGAGGGGGACAGTGATCTTAGATGGTTAAAAAAAAAATCCTCTGTGCTATCTCTGTCTTGGGCTCTCTCTGGCTGGAATCCCTCAGTTTCACCCCCTGCTTATTTCTGCCTGCTATTAAGGAAAATACCCAAAACTTTGAAATAAGGCAAAAAAGAAACTACATCCTTTCAAAGTCATACTAGAACACTAACGGCCTTGCCTGAGAGTCATCTGGCTTTCTGGAACAAGGTAACTTTACCTGACTTACTGGTTACTACTGAGAGAACCCAGTCTCCGTAAAGTTAGATTATCCAAGGTAAGGTGCAAATGATTTTTGGTCAATGGAGAATACCAGTTTTGTATCTAATTTAGCAATCTTATTCCGGCATTCTTTTTTTTGCCCCCCCCCCATTAATGTGTGTGTGTGTGTGTGTGTGTGTGTGTGTATCCTGCTGATTCCCTCATTAACAACTTAAATATATCTCTCTGTATATCACCATATATTTGTAGGAGAATTACACTGTTCACCATTTTAAAAATCTGACTTTGATGCTGTCTCGGCCTGACCCTCTGTCTTCAGCCCCAACACCAACCGCTTCCCACAGCTCCGGGGTGCTGACCGTGGCTCGCTCTCGCACAGCCATCCGCCGGAGTCTGTCTCACGCAGCTGGCTCCTGTGCCAGCCTGTGCGGGGCCCTGGGCTCGACCTCGGCCTAGCAGGGGAGAGGACGCAGGGCACGACGGAGGGCCACGATCAGGCCGTGCTGGTCAGGCAGCCTGGAGTGTGCCTCTGAGGTTCCAGCCCCGGGGGGGCCATGAGGGGCAGACAGCTCAGCTCTGCCCAGTTCTGCTGCCTCTTCACCGGGAAGGAAGCCTCGGGCCGGCCCTGGCATTCTGTGAGCCCCTCTCCCTGCACACAGAGGAAACACGGCTCCGGGGGCTGTGGCAGCCTAGGCCATAGACGAGCACGGTTAGAAGAACTGGGAACTCACGATAACATAACCTGCAGGATTCTAGGCATGAGCAGGGTTTCACCTTCAGTGGGTAGGTAATACAAACAACGGGACGATAAGAGACTGACCCTAGATGAATGCATTCCTATTAAAACATTAACTGACACACAAGGGAAGGGATTCCTCTTTGTAAAAATAAAAACTCACATCTCTGAATGCCACAGGCTTGCAGAAACCCAGATGCCGTGGGGGCCGGGCCGGGGGCTCTGTGCTTTGCAGTACGTCTGAGGCCGAGAGCCAAGGAGAAGCATATCTCTCCATAAAGACCTTCTCGCTGGGGGTCCCTGAAATTCCATCACTAACGTTTTGTTCCTAAGAGTCTTAAAAGATGTGCTTTTTCCCTTCAGGAGGGCTCTGTGGAAATAGGAGGACGTCGAGAGGGGCCAAACGTTGATGCAGCTGAGAGCCCTGGGAGCCCCAACGAGGGACAGGCTGCACCCGGTGACTGCGGGGACAGAAGGCCCTGGCAAGAGGAAGGGGGCGGAAAAGCAGAGCACTGCCCTGGCGTGGGCCACTGCTTCCTGTGGCTGGGTCTGCCGCTGTGGCCCGAGCTGGGGGAGCCTAGCTCATCGGAGACCAGAGCCGGAGCGGCAAATCTGGACGGACCCTGGCTTTGGCTGCAGACAACAGAGAATGTGCTAGGCCTTATCTCCGAGCCAGGCTGGAAGTAACAACAATCCCTCCGTCCTGGGAAGGCGACTCTGCTTCCCTTCTCTCATTCCATGGGGGATGGCAGAGTGAGGGCATTGTCCCCATTTTACAGATGGGGAGACTGAGACCTAGTAAAGTGTCAAGCCCGGGCTTTGCCACATTCCCATACATGGCCAGAGGAACCCGAGGATCGAGGATGTTCTCTACGAAGGATTTGTTTCTGAGAGAGAAAGAAACCCAAGCCAGGCTATAATTGTGTTCTGGGGAAGTCTCCCTCTATCTCTTTCCTTCCTTCTCCACCATGGGGCTGGCTCTGGGGCTGCCCTAAGATTCGGGGGAGCAGGGCTGGGAAGAGTGTGATGATGTGAACCTGACCCAGGAGGGCCCCCCTCGCCTTCCGGTCTCTCTTTCCCCCAGCTAGTGAGGGGCCACACCACAGGGGCCACCAGCCCAGGGTGCACAGGCTGCGTTCAGAACTCCAGGACCCCGGAGAGTGTGGGTCGGGGGACCTCAGAAGCCACCGGCTCCCAGCCCCCACCCGCCTGAGCTTCTCCAGAACCCAGTGGTGAGCCCAGCATCTCCCTAAGGCCACCGGTTCAGAAGTTTGGGGATCTGAGGAAAGACAAGCCGTGAGCCAGAGTTCGTGTAGGTGGCCCGTGGAAGCCGCACCCAAGAGCTGCTGTTAATATTACCCCTGCCGTTGCTCTTGACATTGTGCTTGTCGTCATCATTATTACTACACCTTCCTCTCAGTGAAGCAAGTCCCTCGGGCCTCCTTCAGGCCAGCGGATGCCTCTGCACTCCAGGGTCCACCTCTCGGCCCCCAGCCCCGGCAGGGCCAGACTGGCCACTTGATACAGCAGCCCCCCCCCCCCCAAAGCCACACACACAGGCGGTGGCTCAGCTCCCTTCGTGGCCATACTTCCTGTTGGCCCTTCTTCCTTTCCTTGGGGGTCACTGAGTCAGAGACTGGCAGAGACCCTCAGCCCCACTCTCCTGCTTGATGGAGGAAAGCAAGGCCTGGAGGCAGGGGGTGGAGAGGGAGACAACCTGTCAAGGCTCTTCCCCTCTGCCCCCTGCCAGGAGGGTGGGGGTGGGGCGAGCTGTTTTTTAAAAGCTGTACAGCACAGCTCCTTGATAGAATTTGAGGACCAGGGCAGGAGGCGTTTCAGGGAAGGGGGTATCTCTTGCCTTTGGACCCTCATCTTTTGTTCTCTCACATTCCAATTCCATTTGAGATGAGGTCAGCAAGCAGGTCACCTGTTCCTAGTGGCAGGAACTTCCCAGGGGACCAAGGACCCCGGGGGGCAGGACAGGCCCTTCTGCAGTTAGCTCAGTGACAGGTACTGCCGGGGCAACCTCTCTTAAAGCGACCCTGGAATAGACCCTCTGGATCCAGTGCCTTGGCCCCTGTGTGTGTCCTGAAATCACACCCTTTAGGTTTGGAAAGCTGATTGGTTCCCCAGGGCGGCTGGCTAAACCCTGGCCTCTCCGGAGAGGCCACACCCTTGCAGTTAGCAAGGAGGGGAATGGGCAGGAAGAAAAATCCAGAAGGTGACCCAAAGGAGGAATCTTGCCTAGGGGGCCTGGTGGAGCTAGAAGGGGTCAGGAGAAAGAGCTGAGGACCAGGGCAGCTGTCCCAGGCCAAAGCACTGTGTGACCTCAGGCAGTTGACTCAACCTCTCTGGGCTTATTCCTGCATCTGTAAACTGGATAGAGGTGGGAGGGGTAGTGAGTAGGGAGGGACCTCTAAGAATCTGGAGAGATGAGGCATAAGCCCTGAAAGGAAACCAGCACTTTGCCCTATGAGATCGGTTTGTTCTCTTAAATGTCAAGCTAAACGTAAAGGAGAAGATGTTGTGTTTGTCAAGGTGGAGACCAGTGGGGACAACAAGCTTAAAATCTTCTGTACTAGAACCCCCCCCAAAAGACAGGGAAGTTGAGTGGTTGAGTGACTCACCGGGACGGTAGAATTTCTACCTCCTCTTATCATGGGGTTGAACGGGGGTTGGGGGCGGGCCCGGGAACTTCCAGCAGGGACGTGAGGTCCCAAAGCCATCCCTTTCTTTTCTGCATCCTGGGGACCACACGCCAGCTGCTGTCCTTTGGTGCTGCCCTATCCTCCCCACCCCAGGCCTAACTAGGAGCAGGTGAGCCCCTCTCAGGGCGCTGGGGTCCCTCCCCTTGACAGATGGTTACTTTCAGCCGCTTACTCATCTGAGCCATGCTGGGGAAGGAGGAGGCTTGACATCAGACAGTGAAGACCCCTCAGGGCTTCCCCTCAAGCTCCCTGAAGCCTTTCCATCCTTCGTGGTGAGTTATAGAGAGAGGGGTGCAAAAGGCTCCCACTTCTCACCCTGTCCCTCCCCCACACTATGCTCAGAGGGATGAGTGTTCTAGAGGACATGCCCTGGGTACCTGGCCTCTAGCCCTGCCACTGACCCTGACTGCTCTGTGCCTTCAGAAGCCACACAACAGCCTCAGTTTTCTCCTCCGTGGCATGGGCAAAGGGAGGACCAGAGCTCGGCCGCCCCAGGGAATGTGTGGGGCCCTTAGCTTGCTTCTGAACCGAACCCTCAAGCTCGCTCCCCCAGCACAAGTTGATAAATGGCTGGGGGTCCCTTGGAGCATTGATGAAGTCCACATGAGGATCTGGCAGAGTAGTCTGCTCAAGACGCAAAGCCCAGGGCCATCTTCCACGGGCGTCACCTCAACTGTGACTCGTCAGCTGCCAAGACCTGCTGCCCTCTTCCCAAACACCTCTCCGTTCCTGCACCACCTCCCTCATGTAGCCCACCATCACTTACTAGCAGTCCTACTCCCAGATCTTTCTCTGAGATGCCTGATCATGCCAAGTCCCACCTTTTTGTACTCTTCTCCTAGACACGATGGCCTGAGGATCACACTCTAAATATAGCGTGTATTTATCGGCACGTGCCTCTCCCTGGGCTCAGAGTGCTCTCAAACTTGGCTCGTCAAACTCCTACTCATCCCACAATGCCCCAAACACCAGCCCCTCCCTGAAGCCTTTGTCTACCTCCCATGCCTCTGCCATCAAGCAAATTTAATGACATCCTCCCTTGACTTCCCATATATTTGGTTCTTAGAGCCTCCATACTTGCTTTTCTCTCTACCTGATACCTTCTCCCCACCTCCCACTTCATCCTCCCCTCCTTCACTGGACAAAATGGCGCTGTCCTTCTGGTCACCTTTTCCTCATCCGGGCGCCGCCTGCCCCAGAACGAAGTGAAGTACCCCCCGATGGCTCTTGCAGCCCCTGCATGCAGAGCCATTCTGGAGCGATGTTGATATTGCCCTTTCTTTTTTTTTCAAGTAGACATTTCCAGAGCAGTTTTAGGTTCATTATTGCCTTTTCTGTGTCTGCCTCCCTCACCTCACCATAGCTCCCATAGCTAGAATAAGCCTGTGTGTTTAGCATGTAGCAGGTTCCAACGAATACCTGTTGAAGAGTCAGGAGGGAGGGGAAGAGAAAAGAAAGGAGGGAGGAAGGGGCAGAAAGAGGGAGGAACGACATCATGTCTCAAATACACAACCTCGGCCTTATGAAACATTATTCTTTTCGTTGAAGGCCATTTACTAAAGATATAACAAAAGGTGATACAATTTACACCTTCCTAAGTCCTTTCCTATACGTATGTTCACAGTTGAAGACACCCCACTGTGCTGCGTGCTAACTTGGAGCTCAGGCAGGGTCCCCATATCTAAACCTCTCTCCCAGTGCTCCCAGTGTGGCCGCCTCCTCCCAGGGGCCAGGGCGCGTCCTGGGGCAGGGGCTGGGTGTTGCGTCTTTGAGCCTCTGCCATCCCCTGCACATAAAACATTCTCACCTGGTGTTTGCTGAATTAACTTCAAATGAACTGAATTGAGGCCCCGAAGGAAATTCTTTTCGAAGTCACTGGCCCATGACTTTGCAACATCCCACAAAGGCTGGCCTAATACTCCAGTGCACCGGTGGGGTCTGGGGTCCCATCCAGGAGGCTTCAAAAGACCCCTGACAAAATGATCACCCCACAGAGCTGCACCTTCTGTTTCCTCTACTTCTCTGCCCTCCCCTGATGGGAACAAAAGGGAATGCTGGACGGGCCAGGGCCACACTGTGTCCTCTGCCGTGTCCTGACCATATTGTCCTCGTCATGCTCCTTCACCACCCTGCACCTCAGTTTCCTTGTCTTCAAAGCAGGCATACTGACCCTTACCTCGCAGAGATTCCTGGCACAGAGAAGGTAGCCAAGCAGTGTCAGGTCCCTCCCTGTCGCGCCCTGATGTTAGGACAGGTGACAGCTTTGCTGCCTAAAAGCCAGGGCTGCAGACAGGAAGCTCGGAGCACACAGCAGGTACAGAGAGGTGTCCGTTGGCCCCAGGCCACAGGCGAGGGTGCCACTCGGAGTGGCCAGCGCCTGGTGGCCCTGACTGTGTCGGCCCGGCCCAAGCACTCGACAGGCTCTCTCTCACCTCACCCCTGGACAGCCCCAGCAGACGTCGTCATCCCATTTTACAGAGAAGGAAAGGGAAGCAAAAGGAGGTGAAGTGACTTGCCTAGACTCACAGTCTCACGGAGGGCAGGGTCTCAGGTGCACTTTCCCTGGCACGGGAGGGGTGATCAATCCACAGCAGTGTGATGGAGGCAGGGATTTACGGGACGCCCAAAGTGGATCCAGGCTGCCACGATGGATTTACGGGACACCCAAAGTGGATCCAGGCTGTGTGCTGCTCCCGTCCCCAACTGTCACCCCCCCCCCCTTGCCCGCCTGCCTGCCGTGGGGTCTGAAAGTCCCTGTGCACCTGGCTGAGGAAGGAAATTCTGCCACATGGTAAAACACGGATGAACCTGGAAGACCTCGTTGTGGGTGAAATGAGCCGGTCACAAAAGGACAAATACTGTATTTTTCCACTTACGTGAGGTTCCGAGAGTAGTCAAACCCATAGAGACAGAAAGTAAAATGGAGCTTGCCAGAGGCTGAAGGGAGGTGGAATGGGGTGTTAGTGTCTTTCGGGAACAGTGTCAATTGGGGAAGATGGAAATGCTCTGGAGACGGATGGTAGTGATGTTTGCACAACAACGTGAATGTACTTCATGCCACTGTGTGCTTCAAATGGTTAAAATTTTATGTTATGTTTATCTGGCCATCATAAAAAATAACCAATTAAAAAAACTTTTATTTCATTATTATTTTTTTTTTTAGTAAGCTCTATGCCCAATGTGGGGCTTGAACTCAGGACCTCGAGATCAAGAGTTGCACGCCCTACAGACTGACCCAGTCCGGCACCCCTAACACAGCAATTTTTTTTAAATGTTTTTTTTTTAACATTTATTTATTTTTGAGACAGAGAGAGACAGAGCATGAACGGGGGAGGGGCAGAGAGAGAGGGAGACACAGAATCTGAAACAGGCTCCAGGCTCGGAGCAGTCAGCACAGAGCCCGATGCGGGGCTCGAACTCACATACCGCGAGATCGTGACCTGAGCCGAAGTCGGACGCTTAACCGACTGAGCCACCCAGGCGCCCCCCCTAACACAGCAATTTTAAAAGAAAACACAAGCTACCTGGCCGGTGCACAAGTGCCTGGGCCCCAGTTGGTCTGTTTGTGGGAAGGGCTCCAGCCGCGACACTTGGCAGGGAGGGGACCAGGATGACGAGAACACCCCAGCCTGGCCTCGCTCACACCCAGGGAAAAAAGGAACATCAGGGGTAATTAGAAGCACGAGGGGCCTGAGTTTGCCACGGGAACCACGGCACGGGCACCACACACCCTCTTTGTGGGAGCAAATGCCCATCTGCTGGGGGAAAGCAGGCAGCACAGGGCTGGGTCAAGGCACGGAGCCACCTGGAGCCCAGCTTCCCTGCGCTCGCGATGCAGATAACGGCTCCTTCCTCCTGCTTGGATCCTGGGAAGCATCCTGTCCTGGGAAGAACCACACAGGGCCGTTCAAATGTGTCTGCTCTAGAGGATACGGGCAGGCTGTCCTGGGGCCCGTGGAGCTTCTACTGGGGAGCAGCGGCAGCAGGGGTTTATTAAGCCCCCTGTGTCCCTGGCACTGGGCTCTCTCTTGTCCCGAATCACTTTGAATTGGGTCATCAATGGCAAGAGGCACCATCACATTGACAGATTCTCTGGGATGCGTCCAATTAGGCCAGTCATCCCAGCCGAGACACTATGGGCTGCCGGGGAGTCAGGCGGCCTGGATAGAGTCCACCCCTCCCTGGGCCACCCAGCCCAGACCCTCAGCACCGCTGGGCCTCACTTTCTTGTCTTTCTGGACGGGCCAGCCGCTTTCACAAGTGATTGGCAGGAAGAAAGACAAACGCAACCCTAGAAAGCCTGCACGCAGCTCTGTGGAAATGTGCACCGTTATTATCCGTAGCCTTTGACTGGCATCCCCATTCCCCCAGGCTGAGCATTAGCCAGGCTACCCCATGAGCCACGGCATCAAGTTCACGCCCCTGGAGGTCCTGGAAGAGAATGTACCCTCGCAGGAGGCTTGGCCTGAGTAACGAGAAGATGGGAGAGCCCACTGTGCACTTGCTACCTTCAGAGCTGTAAGCCCACCCATTTCACAACCTCCACACACGCCCACACGCATGCACACACACGCATGCACGCACACATGTGCTTCTGGTTCCAAAGCAGGGTTGGCGGTGCCTCCGAAAGGCTGCGGGGCGAGAAGAGAGAGTGCGGGCTGCAGAGGTGAGGAATCTTATTTTCCCTGTGCCCCCAGGAGGCCTCCTGGACGCCACGCAGCCCTTACATAACAGCACTGCAGTGTGGTTAGAATAAAGGAAACACGGACTTTGTCCTTCGCAAATGTACAGGATGGGACACGTGGATAAAGCAGCCTGGCCAGAGGCAACAGACCCTTTCGTTCCTGGGGCCAGAGCAAGAGCGGGCGTAGCTGGGGAGCCCAGCCTCTCCTCCACCGTTCCCTGACAGGAGAACCCCTGATCCCTCAGGCCAGCCAGCCCCCAAGACCCGCTCCTGACTGTTGCCATGGAAACGTGGCCCTCGCTTCCAGGACTGAAGCAAGCTGGAATGTGCCGTGAGCTGGGAGTGAGCATAGGTGCCCCACACAGAGACGGTGGAAGGGACAATGATGCCCTGACACCGCAGAGCACTGTTCGCAGACTGCCCTGTGCACTCTTTTACTGAGTCCTCACAGGACCTCTGGGAGGGACGTTGGCAGGTTTATGGCTCCCAGCACCCACGCAGAAAGCAACCAAGTGCACTGCCTAAGGATGCGCGACAAGGGCGGCGCTACAACGGAGCCCCTTCGTTCTTCAACCAGGCTCTCTCTCTAGAAAACTCTGCTTCCGCCCTGATCAGCAGCACCCTCCAAAGGACTCCATGCAGGACCTGGATTCTCTAGTGCCCCTGAACTTGGCATCGCTAAGACACAGCAGACACTGCAACAACCTTCAAGGACCTGCAGCCAACCCACAGCCCAGCAACACTGCCTTCATGGAGCACTCCTATGTAGACATCAGTCCCTTGGTCCCACCCTACAGGAAATCTGCCTCATCCCCAGGATGCCTCCTGACATGGTCTGGCCAGGACACTGTGCCCAGTTTCCCAGAAATGACGTGGTCAAGTCCAGCTCCCTCAATAAATCGCTATTGGTTGAACGGGTATGAGTCAACAAACATGAGGACGTTGAGGTTCAAGGAGGTTAAGTGACCTGCCCAGAGTCCCACAGCTAGTGAAGGGCAGAGCGGGTTTGCCCCCAGGCACCATGCAGACTCTCGGGGCAGGCTGACCCGCATCTTTATTCACAGCCAGACCTTGGTGCACGGTAAGCGCTCCACGACCCTCCGCGCCACAGAAAAGACCCAGCTCCGTAGCGTTGTCCCGAAGAGAACAGAACTACAGAGCTAATCACCACAGGGGAAGGCCCAGCTGCCTCCTCCTAGACAGCTGGTGAGGCCAGGGACAAAGCCCATGACATCTTGACCAAGATGACTCGGGTCCCTTTGGCCCACAAGGAAGCCAGGGGCATTCACGGGCTTCCTCCTGTTCCTCTATCCCATGACTAGGCCTGTTCTGGAGTTCTGGCTTCCCATGCAATGTCCCTGGGGGGTTAGGGTGGTGATGTACGCAGGAGGTTGGGGGCAGGAAAGGAGGAAGATGGGGGAAGAGCAAATGATTTAACCAACATATTTTATTCTCTGTTCAGGACCCCACACCCCAACCCAATCTCTAGGGTGAACATCAGCCAGACCCAACCTCCATCTCTAGGGGTGAACCCGCTTAGTGAACTTCCAACAAGCTTCACCTAGGAAGGGTTTCTTCATACGAGCACCAGGGCTTACCAAAGCCCGTACGAGACCCAGGGAAGCAGACAAGGCCCGACACACCAGAGTTACCATGGAGGATCTCATTTAGTAGCTCTGGGGAGGGGCCCAGGACACTGCATGTTTAACAAGCTCCCAGGTGAGGGTGCTGCCCAGGGTGCTGCCCCACTTGGGAGATTCACTGACCTCAAGTACCAGTTCTCAACCTTAGCTCAGCCATCAAAACCGTGTAGGAAGGTGGTTACATGTATAGATACCTGCTCCCAACCCGGAGAAGCTGCCATGAATACAAAGAAGTAGAACCCAGCAGTCGGAACTGTTAAAAGCATTGAAGAGATTCTGACATTCAAGAACTCAGGGGAGCTGGGGTCTGGTCTCCACTAAAGCACAAGTCACAGGCTGCCGGTGGGGGAAAAGCCAAGGCCAGTTTGGTGGCATATGTTGCCAGAGTTTATTCAAACACAACTCACTCCGTTCTGGGAGTTTTAGACAACGTGGGTTTTAAGGCCCAGGTTGAGGCCAGATTTCATCATGAAGACACTGCCTAACTAGGAAGATACCAGGCAACAGGTCCAACAGACCGGTTTGTCGTTCAAGAACCAATTCAACCCTGCTTCAAAGAGGGTCAGCACAAGGCTTTGGCACAAATGCATGGAACAGAGAGCCACTTTTCTTCCAAGCAAAATCCCACTCACTTTCCAGGTCATTGCTATGGACAAATTGTTCCCCATCACGTATGCTGAACGTTAATACAACTTCTAGTATGAGTTTAGATCCTGAAAATCCCTGAGCTGTTGAATTTTAGAGCACATGGAGACCTCAGAGGTCATCTGGTCTATCCAACATCTGGAGAGGGTTGAACCAGTTGAATACAAAGCTGAATCCCAAAAGGTCCTTGGAAATCCCCCAAAACTCTGCATCTGTAAGAAGAGATCCCACATCTCCCAGCAGATGGGCAGCCTGGGAGGAGTCTTTCACCCACCTGATCCCAGTGTCTTCCTGTTGTGTTTGCTTTACAAGGCCCACAGTGTTGTTTTGCTTGGCGATTTATTTCCTTTTTCTTAGAAATTAAGTATATGATGAATTTCCTTTTGGTGTGAATCCCAGAAGCCCAACAGGAGGACCGGGCCCTAAGCCAGTTTCAGAAAATCCATTCTTTCCAGCAGGACATAGAAGGCTTTTTGCTAGACTTGCATTTCACTCTCCAGGACTATTTTGTTTGCTCTCATTTCCCTAGCCTCTAGCATAGCACCTGACATATAGTGGATGGTCCACATGTGTGTGTTGAGTAAATGAATGAATGAATGAATGAATTCAACCTAATTCCAGGACTATGAAGTGTAGAGAAAAATCTCAAGGCACAGCTATATTTCTCTATATAATCTCAAGGCACAGTCTAGAATTTTTTCAGAAATCCTACTATTCCTCTGTCCTGACTCCTGCATTTACTGACCACTGTGCTTTCGAGAAGTTCTCCTGGAATCCCTGCCAAGGGATTGCCCCGCCTTGGCAGCCAAGGCATTGCTGGGCACTCTCATTTACTAAGAGCATAGAGGAAGCTGGGAACAAGTCTCCATGACCCCTCATCAAGTTCGCAGGGGCCCATCATAAAATGACTCACAGCATCTGAGGGGACATTTGAGAAGAACAGATTTGGGGCTGGGCTGGGCTTGGGGAGAAGAGACAACACTGTCTGTTGTTCCCAGCTCATCCCCCACTAATCTTCCAGAGGACTAAAGACCCCAAATTGTATGGCTCACAAGGTATGACATTTCCTTTGCAAATGACTGTAACTTCCCTTGAGGCAACCTTGCTGTATACCTTCCCTGTAATCATTCCTATTCCTCGCTCACACCCTGCACTTTCTGGAAATTCTAGCCAAAAGCTAGAGCTCCCCATTACTGAAGGAGGATGTGGAAGCCCAGAAGTGAAGTGAGACGTCCAAGGTCACAAGATAAGAAGGTACCTGGCCAGATTTCAATGTCAGGACCTTGCATATCAAGAGCCAGCATCTTTGTGAAGAAATAACTATATGTGTTCACTTAACGTAGAAAAATCTCCTCTAGAAATTTCTGGAGACAGACACCGACACTCCAAGAACAGAACCTCTGAACCCTTGACCTTATGTGGCCCTGAGTCAGGGGTATGGAGTGGGTAATGCAGACAGGGGACTTGCATTTCTTTTTTTTTTCTTTTTAATTTTTTAATGTTTACTCAATTTTTTGAGAGAGAGAGAGAGAGAGAGAGAGAGAGAGACGGAGTGTGAGTGAGGGAGAGGCAGAGAGAGAGGGAGACACAGAATCCGAAGCAAGTTCTGGGCTCTGAGCTGTTAGCTCAGAGCCTGACTCAGGGCTTGAACCCATGAACTGCAAAATCATGACCTGAGACAAAGTTGGACACTTAACCGACTGAGCCACCCAGATGCCCCAGGGACTTGAGTTTCTGAAGAGCCCACCTGGGAGCCTCAAGGCCAGGGTTCGGGCCACCTATCATCTAGGCCCCTGTTGTCCAAGCCCCTCCCCTCCCACTCAAGTCTGGTTACAAAGAGCAACTCCCCTTCCTGTCCTCTAACAAGAAGGCAGGAAGCTTCCTGGAGAGGACATGGCAGGAGAAGCAAGGGAAGGTGATAAAGTAGGACTATCTGGGAGAACCAGACTCAGAATGTTAGAAGCAAGGGGAGTCCCAGAGACCCCCAACTCACTCGCCCTTCTCTTGCCACAGAGAGAGAAACAGATATCTGGGAGCCTAGGAGGGCCCAGCTCTCCCGAATCTGGGCCAGGGTTCTTTTCTACCACCTAAGCCACCCTGAAGTTCCAGGAAACCTGGCCAACCCATCAGCTGCTTCCTGGGGCCTCCAGCCCGCAGCCCAGACAGGAGGAGTTCGGAGGAATCCACTGAACCTGGTTCTCCTGGTTTCTATTCCAGGGCCATGTGGTCCTCAGCAAAGGCCACCCCAACCAGCACTCAAGGACAGGTGTCAGAGGGAGCCCCAGGGCAACCTTGTAAAACCACCGAAGGAGATTCCACGCTGCCTCCTCTGTTCTGGGCACTTCTGAAGAAAACAAAATTCAGCTGTGAACCAGTCCTAAAATCTAGGCATGGAGCAGCAGCCGGAGGAGGGCTTCTTGCAGTGAGGGTTGGAAGGTGACCTGAAATCACATGCCCAGGTGCCCACCTCCTTTGTGTGAGGCAGGCATCACCAAGGGTCCTCGAGCGCTCCAGAGTGAGGCACTCCGCGGTCACTTTAGAGTGTATGCTCTGTGTCCTTGGAGCTTGCACTCTGATGCTTTGTTAGAACACACCAAGACACATTCGGGGTAACTCCTGAGGACTTTTGACCCAAGCAAACGTCTGGTTGGGGAGGAAGTGCCTGGATAGGGGGTGGGGAGTGCAAAAAGATCCCAGAAGATCTTTTTCTGTGGGAAAGGGTTCCAGGGAGCAGACTGGACCGCAGGCCCTCTGAGAGGTGAGTCCGGAGGTCACGCATTCACTGGTGGCCCTCACTGTTCTGTGTGAACTTTTCAATTCTACCCAGAAAGTCCAAGGAAACCCAAGACCAAGGGGCAGGTTACCCGTTCTCAGGGAGCATGCAGCCCGGCTGGGGAGACACGGCCAGCTCACTATGGCAACGAGAGCCCTCCACTTGCCCATAACCCCCCTGTCACCACTACCACGGGCTGGGCTGTGGCTTGACCACCTGCTCTCCCCCACGTGCCCTCCCCTGGGCCCACCACAGGGCTGCACTCAGAGTATGTATCAACTGGCACATGGCGGGGTAGGGCGGCGTGTAGGGGTGAATCGGGGACCCAGACACCAAGGGGTGGATCCTGACTTATGTGTGCCTCAGGCTGAGAAGCGGAGCCAGCCTCCACTCCCAGGCCGGCGTAGCTCCCGTGAGCTTTGCAAACCGGGGCTGATGGGCTGGGGGCACTGCGGCGTGTTCCTTTCCGTCTTCTTCACACCTGGAAGAGAGCGGTCTGTTCTGCCAGGTGGAAGACGGCCTCTGCCTCCTCTGCAGCTGAAGGAGGTGGAAGAATTCCGCACGCTCATCTCCAGAGCCATATTCGGAGCCCAAAGACCGAGGGATTTTCTCGGCTGACGGCACAGCAAAGCCACATTTATTCAGACCCCGCTGACTGAGAATGTGTTGCAATTCCCATTCATTTGCTCAACTAATATTTATCGAGCATTTCCTATGTGTCAGTCCTGGGCCAGGCGCTGGGGATACAGTGGTGATCAAATGGGGCAAAACCCATGCCCTCATGAGCTTCCGCATGGGCAGAAGAGGGGCCAGCCTGGGCTTCACTCTACACGCTTTCTGCAGACGTGGAAAGATCTCTGTGAACTCCACACACGAGCCCTGGGCACTGGCTGGCTCTTTGCCAGTATCTCATCCTCTGATTTTCCCCTCTGAGACAGCCTCCACCTGTGCAAAATGGAGGGCTGGGTGAACACATCTCTGAAGACCTTTCAGCACTAGGGTGCCGTGCTTCTGTCACTTAAAGAAAGGGGTCCAAAGGGGACCGTCAGAAAGAAAACCTTGTCAAGCACTTTGAACACACCTACTTCAAACACAGCTGAACTCGGTATGGTTATCAGAGATTCCTCTTGTCGGTTCACCAAAGCATGTTCCCAAACTTTTGTTGGCCAAGCGTGGAGTTGCCCGGAGTTTGTAAGTAACAGAGCTTTGAGGCTCTCACTAGTTCAGATGAGTGGGGTGTAGCTGTGTCACCATCTGTTTGGGTGGCTTCTATGATGCTCTTCAGAGTTTTCAAGAATAGAACATGAGTCACAAGGAGGATACCCACGATGAGATTGCAGGCATTGCTAAGGAGTGGGCCTAAGTCCTGGGGCCAGTGGGACCTCTACACACACACACACACACACACACACACACACACCTCCTGTAAGGCAGGCATCTTGTCAGAAGTCTGTTATTCCTTTTAGAAGTGCTCTCAGGGACTCTCCCAGCTGGCTCTCAGACAGTAAACCCAGGTCTAAGGAATCTTGGGTGGAAACCAACTTTCTTGATAAACCTTGAAGGGAAACGTGGTGTCTTCAAGGATCCATCCCATGGGCCTACTGGGACCCACTTTATGGCCTGGTGGAGAAAAGACTGGCCTCAGAAGGGAAGCCACTGCCTCCAGCCCCTTGTCACCTGGGACCTGTTCCCAAGCCCAGAGCCTGGGGCCTCCCCACTACACCACCCATCTTTGAGTGGAGATGGGGCAGGAGGTGGTGACTTTGGCAGGCCAACCACAGCCGAATTTGAGCTCCATTTTGCTTGTACTCTGTAAATGCTTTGAAATCCTTCAGGGACATAAGTGAGCTATTATCTTCAATGCTGCCCTATTTCTTAATGCCTTTAAGTGGGGAAATGGGGCATGAAGCAGATAAGAGACTCAGGGAAATTTGAGCTGAAAGGCGTCTTGGAGATCTGGCTCCTGGCTTGCTAGTACAGTAGACTAAGGTCCAAGGAGCATCCGAGGGTCATTCTCCCAGGAGCCAGCAGAGGAGGGGCTGGAGGTCCCCAGGGTTGGCTAGCTCATGAGTGGGTAGGGGGCAGGACTTCACACCTGGGCCTCCACGCCCTGTCCTGAGTGGGGCAGGTCCCTTCCTGGACAGTCGGCCAGCTGCCCCTCTCCTTCCATAACCATATATACTTAGTACCAACACTGAAACATAACATTAACAGGGATCAAGAAGGCCAACCAGAATGAGCATGACAGTCCTTGACAGAGTCCACAGGAATCTCTGGAGGGCCACTGGGGGGCTGGACACAGTGAAGGGAGCCCTGCTCTCACTGTGTGCCCCCTCTGCCTTTTGGATATTCTGTCATGTGCCTATGATGCCCAACCAAATATCAATAAACATACATGTGTATATCTATTATGTGTGTGTGTATATATATGTATATGTGTATATACACACACATATACATATATATGTATATGTATATATATATACACACACATATATATGCATGCATATATAATGATTTCCATATCATAATCTATAAATACGATTTTTTCTGTTTTTTACAAGAGCGAGTTTACAGGGATTGGGCTAAAATTTCGCTTTAGAACTCTGTTGTACACCTGAAACTAAAGTAACATTGTTGTCAACTACACTTCAATTAAATATAGATATATCAAAAAATAATAACAATCACAAAATTTCACCTCAGAGAGCAAGGATGAGTGTTCAGTTCACCTTTTTGTTTTCCCAGCTGGAGCCGGAGGGAAGCCCCGCTCAAGGTCAAGAAGCTAGTACCTAATCCAACTCGACTGCAGGCAATATGGCGAGCATCGGGAATGGGTGCCCACACCCCAGCTTTGCCGGCCAGCAGCGTGGGTCTCTGGCAAGTCACTGTGCCCTGCCCAACCCATCTCCCATCAGCTGCTCATTGGGGGACTGGCTGGAGTCCAACTTTTTCTATTTGCAGAGACTTCCTTCAAATGCAATGTCGTGAAAGCCCCCCTGTGAAAGCCAGTGGGAGTCTCCCGCTGTGATGGTGAGCCCTGCCCATGGGTTCCTCCCTCTTCCACAGGGCTGCAGTCCTCATGGCTCCCCAAGCGCAACTTGGACACCCCCAGGCTGGACGGCATTCACCTCCCTCCCAGCCTAGTGCCCTGGGACCAGCCTGACCCCTCAGTGCCCGACCTCTGGCAGAACCCCAGACAGAATTCCACAACCCACCTCACGTGCCTGTGACAGGCAGTCCTGGGGGCAGGGAAGGGTTCTCCCATAGCACCCCACCTCCTGGCCCCCAGGGAAGTTCCGATAACTCCCTACTTTTGGGGTCCTTTGTCTGGTGCTGCCTGGTGCTTTGGCCTCAAAAGAGAGCAGGGCAAGGCTGGAAAGCAGGGACTTGCCATGGAAATGTCTTCGAGAACAGGGCACAAGGAGCCTGGGTCTCCGGGTCTGTTTGTGAACGAGGTGAGGGAAATTCCAACTGCATTCTCCTTGGGAGCCCTGGGTTCCCAGGTTAGCCCACGGAAGCAGCAGGACTGCATTCTAGTTGAGCCTGACTACCAGTTTTAGTCCACTCTCTGTAGAATTCGCCCTCTGTTCCTCCATGGCTGGCCACAAATACATCATCCCTCCTCCCAATCTACGCGTCAGAGGGAAGACCTCCAACACTCTCAACACCCTTGTCAGAGAGTGAGGGTTCCACGGGGGAGAGGAAGATGGCCTTTGAATGGACCACATCAGTGGGATGAGGATTGTCTTGTTTGGGGGAGTGACATGGAAGGCACTCAGTGAAGCCAGTGCATGGACCCATGATGCATCTCCTCATTTCCTGGATCCAGGGTGTCCTCATCAACTGAAATACTAAGCATAGTGACTATGGAGCAGGTCGTGAGTTATCTCTAAATATCCATCTTGCTCTTTCCACATTAATAGAAGCCCCCCTCCCCCATTTTTAGCTGGCCCATGGCAATCTGGAATAAAGGCTGTTTCCCAACTTGCCCTGAAGCTAAATGCGATTCTGCGACTACAACCCGCCCAATAGGATTTTACGTGGAAATGGTACATGTAATTTCTAGGAAATGCCTCAGTTTGAGAAGGCATCCTCACCTCTTCCGCCTCTGTATTTGCTGGAATGAAAATGCCAGGGCTGGAGCTTTAGCAGCCATTTTGGGCCATGAGTGACTTCGGGAATGGAAGTCACGAATGACAGAGCAATTAGTAGAAAGAGTCTGATTCTCTGACATCATGGGGAGCATCATACCTGCCTTGGATTGCTACCTCCAGACTTCCAAACAGGTGAGAGAAACAACCTAGATTTTGAACCCAAGCAAATACTAATACAATGGCCTTTCACGTGGGGTCCACCTGGGCCCTGGACTCAGTTCTTATACCCCCTTTGCTCTCTACACTCCCACCATACCAGGCTGCTCTCTATTTCTACGACAAGCCATGAACTGCAGTCTCCCAGATGCTATTCCCTTTGCTGAGAACTCTTCTCCCGCTCTTTGCCTGACTGACCCCTCCTCATTAGTCCACTCCCCTCTTATGTATCACTTGCTTGGGAGGGCTTTACCTGACCCCTGCACCAGCTAAAATCCTGGTTACACCTCCTCCTCCTCCTTATACTGTTCCTCATTTCTGTAAACCCTTTATGCAAGATACGGTTTTCCCAGCAGAGAGCCCATAACCTCTATGGGCAGGGCACAGCCTCCCTTGTCTACCCCGAACCCCCTGGGCCTGGCATAGGGCTTGGAGTGCAGAGCAGGAGCCCAGGGCATCGGGCCGAATCGAAGCACACAATTCTAGCTCCTGGACAGCTGTGCACATCTCCTCACGTAAGCCCCGTGAAGGGGCTACTACCACCTACTACTTTACAGGGAGGGCAACTGAGTCCCAGGACGGGGAGGCACCTCACCCAAGCTTCACGTCAGCCCAGCAGCAGTGGCAGGACGTGAGCCTCCTGACACAGTGGTTGCATGAAGGGCTGGGGGATCTCGGTCTCTGCAGGGACAAGGTCTGAGGACATCGCTGTCAGGAGCCTCTCGTGTCTCTGTGGTCGTTGTTTAAGTCAAAAGAATATTTCTTCTTTTTTTTAATGTTTATTTTTGAGAGAGAGAGAGAGCGAGTGTGAGTGGGGGAGGGGCAGAGAGAGAGGGAGACACAGAATCTGAAGCGGGCTCCGGGCTCCGAGCGGTCAGCACAGAGTCTGACGCGGGGCTCGAACTCATGAACTGTGAGATCATGACCCGAGACAAAGCTGGACATTTAACCAACTGAGCCACCCAGGCACCCCCAAAAGAATATTTCTTATGTGCCTCCTCCGAGCAAACCCTTCTCTAGGCAGTGGGGATACAGTCCCATAGCCCACCTGCAGGTTTCTCCCGAGAGTGGGAGAAGGGAAAAGATGGGAAAAGGAGCTAGTTGTGTGGGCATATGGTAAGGAAGGGATGGTTTGGAGCCTATCATCAAGGGCTAGAGGCTCTGGGCTCTGGGGACACGTGCTGGCCTCAGGAGCCATCTCAGGAGCCCAAGTGACAGTGACTTCTCCCCTGTCTGCAGCCACCGTATCTGAAGGCCAGAGCTAGCAGCTGGAAGAGGTCACAGAGGACACCCCAGAGCCCCCCCCTGGAGCCTCCTTCAGGGGAGGAGCGAACAGTGATGTGTGGGATACTCTTCAGGCTTCATAACTGCCATGGCCTCACTGTACTGGATCACACTTCTAGAAGGCAGCTCTGCAGAGGTCCTTGGAGCCCCTTTCCTGTGGCTGTGTGTGCTCTGTGCCTTCCCGACTCTGCCATCTTTCATTCATTCGCTTGCTCATGCTCCACCCTCCTCCCCATGTACCTGGACCCTCCCAGACCATCCAGACCTTCCCCTTCCTGAGGCCTGCCCTGGACTGCCCACCCCAGCCTGCAGGGACCCAGGCCCCCTTCCTTGACCCATCTGGATCACTCTGGGGCCTGCATGTTTTATCCTCGTTGTGGGTCAAATTGGGTCCTGCCAAAAAGACGTATCGACGTCATAACCCCCTGTACCTATGGATATGATCTTATTTGGAAATAGGGTCTTTGCAGAAATGATCGAGTTAAGATGAAGTCACAGTGAAATAGAGTGGGCCCTAATCCAGAAACTGGGTGTGCTTAGAAGAAGACCGTGTGTGGGCACAGAGACACAGAAGGAGAAGCCCACATGATGACAGAGGCACAGATTGGGGGGATGTGTCTACAAGCCAAGGACTGCGGCCACCATCAGAAGATAGAAGAAGGAAGAAGGATCCTTCCCTAGAGCCTTCAGAGGGAGCATGGTCCTGTCGACATCTTACTTTCAGACCCCTAGCCTCCAGAACTGTGACAAAGTAAATCTCTATTGTTTTACGCCACTCATTTATTTGTTACGGCAGCCTTAGGACAATCCTAAGGCAGCCAGTACAATCCTTATCAAAACCTCTGTCCTGTCTCCCTAACTGGAAGGTGACTCTGAAACATCAGGAAGCATCTTGCTCCCCTCTGTACCCTAGACTTAGAGTAAGAAGTGAGTGGAAACTGGGGCGCCTGGGTGGCTCAGGCAGTTAAGCATCCGACTTTGGCTCAGGTCATGATCTCACAGTTTGTGGGTTCAAGCCCCACGTCTGGCTCCATGCTGACAGCAGGAAGCCTGCTCCGGATTCTGTCTCCATCTCTCTCTGTCCCTCCCCAACTCGTGCTCTGTCTCTGTCTCTCAATAATAAATAAACATCCAAAAAATTAAAAGGAGAAGGAGAAGGAGAAGGAGAAGGAGAAGGAGAAGGAGAAGGAGAAGGAGAAGGAG
>NW_026057586.1:27372642-27396828 GCF_023721935.1 Panthera uncia
AGGAGAAGGAGAAGGAGAAGGAGAAGGAGAAGGAGAAGGAGAAGGAGGGAGTGGAAACTGAGGGTTCCACGAAAACCACCTGGCATCCTGGACAGGAAACCAGGGAACCCTCACCCATGCACCACCACCTCCTCCAGCTCAGCCTCCCAAAGTGAGGTCATCCCTGCCGTTCTCCCTCCCGACACCCTGTTCTGTTCCTCCTGACCCTTGTCAGGTCTCACGATAACGTGAACATTTGTGGGCCATTTGTTTCTCCCAGCCATCTCAACTAGACTATGCACTCCAGGAGGGCAGGGACCCAAGGGTTCTGTTCAACACAGGATGTGCCACGTCAGGTGCAGCATTTGCTACTTAATCAAGAATGAGTATTAACAGGGGCGCCTGGGTGGCATAGTCGGGTAAGTGTCTGATTTGGTTCAGGTCATGATCTCATGGTTCATGAGTTCGAGCCCCCACGTTGGGCTCTGTGCTGACAGCTCACGGCTCTGAGCCTGCTTTGGATTCTCAGTCTCCCTCTCTCTGCCCCTCCCCCACTCACATTTGTCTCTCTCTCAGAAATAAAAATAAACGTTAAAAATTGTTTTAAAAAGGGGAGGCTTAGTTGGTTAAGCCTCTGACTCTGGCTTGGGTCACGATCTCACAGTTCATGAGTTCGAGCTCCGCGTCGGGCTCTGTGCTGACAGCTCGGAGCCTGGAGCCTGCTTCGGATTCTGTGTCTCCCTCTCTCTCTGCCCCTCCCCTGCTCACACTCTGTCTCTCTCTGTCTCAAAAATAAATAAACATTAAAAAATGTTTTTAAAAAAGAATGAGTAATAGCAATTGTCAGCTCTGGGGAGAGGTCTGTGGGGCAGGAAAGAAACCTGCTGTTCAGCAACGAGTCTTCCATACTGCTTACATTTTTTTGCACATTTTTCACTTACATTTTTTGGCTTACATTTTTCACTTACATTTCACTCACATTTTTTGCACTTTCTTCTTCTTTTTTTAAAGTTTCTTTCTTTTAATTAATTTATTTGTCTTGAGAGAGACAGAGACAGTGCAAGTGGAGTAAGGGCAGAGAGAGAGAGAAAATCCCAAGCAAGCTCCAAGCTGCCAGCACAGAGCCCAATGCAGGACTCAAACCCATGAAACAGATCATGAGCCCAACTGAGCCACCCAGGTGTCCCTCGAACTTTTTTCTTTATTGACAAAACAACTCATTTGCATTTGAAATTCACATATACATGGGGCACCTGGGTGGCTCAGTTGGTTAAGCGTCTGACTTTGGCTTAGGTCATGATTTCACGGTTTGTGGGTTCGAGCCTCACCTCCGGCTCTGTGCTGACAGCTCTGTGCTGACAACTCAGAGCCTGGAGCCTGCTTTGCATTCTGTGTCTCCCTCTCTCTCTCTGTCCCTCCCCTGCTTGTGCTCTCTCACTCTCAAACATAAATAAACATTTAAAATAAATAAAATTTAAAAAATAAAACTCACATATACATAAAAATACAGATTCCCCCCTCAGAAAGGTAGCTCTGCTGCGGGGCCTGGGAATATGGATTTTGGCAAGCTCCCCAGGTAACCCTAATGACATGTATGAGAACTGGACAAAGCCAGTTGTCCCCACCTAAAGTCAGCGCCGCAGCTCAAAGGCACAGAATTCTGTCTTCCCAACCAGGGCTCCATCTGGCTCTGGAGGAAGCCTACCCGTCTTTAGGGTCTCAGTTTCCCCTGAGTATAAAACCTATGCTCACCAGATTTGACCACGATCTCAACTGGAGGCAGTGAGCTAGGGGACAAGAGGTGGCACCATGAAAGGAATAGCCGATACCGCCATCGAGAAGGGCCTGGGGAGGTAGGGCCCTGGAAGGGGTGTTTGAGACTCCGGGCACCACTCAGTTTTCAACGGCCTATGTCTGGGCTTGATTCATGGGGGTCCTTAGTGGGACTTTGGTGGGAATACGCCTTCCATGTGCACATGCATACAGGCACACACACTCGCGTGCACACATGCACGCACACACCTGCCTTGTGCTCAGAGATGGTCCTGAGAAGACAGATGGACCCACTGTGCTCCTGCCTCCTCCCAGACTCCCCCTTCCATGGCCCTGCACTAGCCCTGAAGCTCCCAGAAAGAAATCCGGCAAAGAGGAGGAGGGAGAGGAGACTCTCTGAACCTATTTGGTCATTAATTAGAAGGTGGCTCCAAGCAAGTCACTTTGCCTCTCTGGGCCTCAGTTTCCTCACATGTAAGAGGGGACAGGGAGCCATGCACTGAGAGACTCTGAATGCCGTGTTGGGTGCTACACCAACCAGTCGGCATTCCTGCCCTGAGTGGGGAGGATGGCAGAGCCAGCTGTCCGTCTGGCTCCGGAGCTCATAGAACCCACGGGATGCAGGGATACGGCAGAGACATTCAAGAGCGGTGTAGCAGAGTGGTGACCACTCAGACTCTGGGGTCCCCTGCCTGCATCTGAAGCCCGGCTCAGCCTCTACAAGCTGTGTGCACTCTGGCCACCTCTCTGTGCCTCAGCTTCCCCATCTGTAAACCAGGGATAATGACGGTCTCTAACCACCCCCCCTCGCAGAGTTAGTATGAAGACTGAGTGAGGCAGTGCTCAGAGCACCTGGGAAGGAGGATGCTCCAGCCCACTGGGGAGGCAGGAAGCAGCCATACTCAGCCACACTCACAAGGGAAATGAGATCGAACCCCTCAGAGCCGCTGGGCCCCTCTCGCACGACCCTCAAGTCAGGCCTCTGGTAGCACCGCACTGACCGCAGAGCTTTTCCCGAGCAAGCGTGGACAGAAAGCACCCCGGCCCCAGCATCACTGTCTCCGTGCCCCGAGCTACTCCACCGCCTAGCTCCTGCCACCTTCCATCTGCTTTCTCTGCCACCTAGCCCCTGTCACCTTCCACCTGCTTTTACCTACTTACTTAGTTGCTGTCTGCCAGCCCCCACTAGAGCGTAAGCTCCGTGAAGTCAGGGTGGAAGGTTCTGACTCACCGCTGCATCCTCAGTGCCTGGAACACACCCGGAACGGGGCTGGCCGCCCAATCAACATTTGGGAACGAGTGAATGATTGAATGGAAGGAAGGAAGGAAGGAAGGAAGGAAGGAAGGAAGGAAGGACAGACAAGGCAATATCTTTTCCAGTTTCCACAAGTTCCTGGCACAGAGTAGGGACTTCATAAATATTTCACGAATAAATCAAGGGGGGAATGAGGGAGGAATGGTGGCAGTTTGGACCTGTCCTGAGTCAACCTCATACTGGCCTTGGGCTGAGTGCCATGGGAACTCTGCCAACGAGTGGCCCCACGGCCTTGGCCCAGCAGCCCCGTCATATGGCTGTGCCTCCTCCTGCCACAGAGCCTCTTCATCATCCTCGTCTTCATCATCTTCAACATCACCATCCTTATCATCACCATCATCCATGCCCATCAGCTCCCCCACATGCTGGGGCCATACTGGGTCTCTCGGTGCTGGGGCCCTGCAAGCATAGTGGGGCCGTGCAAGGCTTTGGCTCACGTGTGCGCAGCTGGGTTTAGGGAAGGTCCTGAGGGGGCAGCTGAGTTCGCAAGGGGTGGAGAGAAGGGAACTGCCAGAAAGCCAGGCAGGCACTGAATTTAGGGATGGCAGGGACATCACAGGGCACTGGGAGACAGTGACTGGGGGAGGAATGGGAAAAGGAGGGGTCAGCACCCCAGAAGGGTCATCTGACCATCTAGGAGATTGGCGGTTCTCTGACAGGCACAGGAAGGGGGCTTAGACAGCTGGTTTGGGGAAAGAGGGAAAGTCAAGGAAGTTTGCATTTTTCCTAGCTCTGGGGCACATCTGTCCTTTGCAAAGCTATTTAGACAGCAAGTATGCCCTGCGGGTCCTCACCAGCCCCTGAAGAGTAAGGCAGAAAGAGGATGCTCCTCCCTTTGGACCAGCAAAGAGCCCAAGGCCCCCCCAAAATGGTAACAAAGCTGGTCCCCATCAGAGGGGTCCCAGGAATTTTGTCTCCCGATTCACCCACTTCTGGCCCTCCCCAATGTGTTCATCGTCCTGAGTCCTTGGGTTCTCGTGAAATGTTAAAAACAAGATGAAGGAGGATAGTCCCTATTGCAAAAGAAACCTAGATATTATGAATCACAAACTTGGCACTGATGTTTTTGTCTCTGAGGGTTTTACAGACTTATTTGTGGCCCCCAAAGCTTTGTGCATGGGGAGCATAAAAAAGCTGCCGAGTTTTATCAGTTCTAAGAGGCCATCGATTGCACAGTGAACCATCCTTTATCAACCACTAAAAGATTTTTTAAGGGCAATTAAACTAGAACGCACGGGCACTTCACAGGTGCCCTCCAGTTTCGGAGATGTGAACTGCAGAAATGTGTGCAGCTCGGAAGCTTACTGATGGCTGAACAGTGGAATGTTCTGTGAAAACCCGGAAGTGTCAGGCAGAGACCCTGCAAGCATTCTAACCAACTACGGACACTCTTGTAAAAACTTCTCTCGTTTCTCCTGCTTACCAATAGCACAGTTAGATCTCGGTGCCCACGCATCCTTACCATGCTTCTTCCCTTCCTGGGCCCTGTGCCCGAGGAACCTCATCTTTACAGCCTAAATGGACAGAAGCCCTCGAATCTGAATGGCCCTTCACGATTTACAAACCTGTGTCGATGAATCTCCACGCTGACCCCAACAGGCAAGTCCGACGGTGCCCGCTCTTGCCCTTTGGCACACACAGGTGAGCCTCGGAGCTGGTGGCCAGGCCCCGGCCCCCAGCCCCTGACGCTGCAATGCCCCCTCCCCATCACAGCTGCTTCCCCAAGAGATTGTGCCCTGCCCCCCTCCCTGCAGTGCCTCTGCTAATGTGCTTGCCCCTCCCTGGGCCTTCCCCAGACAGGTGACTGCACCATGGGAAGAAACGGACTAATTCCTAACTGCAGGCAGAAGGCAGAGGAGAGGAAAGAGGAGTGGGGGAGGGGGCACAGAGGCTTGTGGCTCCGGCCCTCCCAGGTCAGGAGCAAGAATGGAGACTGAGAGGTGGGTCTGGGTCTTCACCGTGGCTGAGGGTCCTTGGCCAAGCCCTTTCCTCTCTCTGGGCTCTGTTTCCTGTAAAATGAGGGGTGGGGGTAATGAGCTGGATATCTGAGTCCCCTCCTGCCCTGCTATTCCAGGCTTCCAGAAAGAACCCAGAGAGCTGAGTCTTGGTGGACAGGAAGACAGAATCTTCTGTCACAGCCAGGCCACCACCAGGAGCCCGGGGAACCATGCCCCCAGCCCTCAACATGGGAAGTCTGTGTCTAGTTACTGTTCCTGGAGGCACATCTCATTTCCCCCAGCAGAGGATCTGAGGCAGAAACGGGGGACAGTGGGCATGACACTGGTCTAAGGCGCCAGAACCCCAGTCTTCTCCTCACCAGCAGCTCCTTGGCCCCATCACTTCTGCTCTGATTCTCAGAGACCCGCCCCCCTCCCCCCCCCCCCCCGCCGCTTCTTTTCTCCACGGAGTGTCTACCGAGGGAGGGGGAGGGATCCAGGGATTGGCATCCAGGGTCCCCCACCAGTGGCAGTGAGGTAGGCATAGGGAGCAAACTAGTATTCATTGAACACCCACTGCTTACCAGGCACCTGTACTGAAATCTCACTGGATCCCATTTCACTCACACAACTTCTCGGGAGGTTAGAGCCTCACTCTCACCCGGCAGCCTGACCCAGAGCCTGTGGACCCCCAGGCCAGCCTGCCTCTGTGGCAGCTTCCACTCCCTGTGCCAGCCATTGCATGGTGCTCCCTGTGGACTCTCACTGAATCCCCCCAGCCACCCAGGGGCCGGCCATGATTATATCCCCATTTCTCAGATGAGTAAACAGAAGCCCCGAGAGGTTAAGTGCCTTGCCCAAGGACGCACAGCGTTTATTGAGGGTCTACTGTACACATGCCCTGGGCCAGGCACTCCACGACCATCATCTCAGTCTCCACTCCAACATCTTACTGTATTCTCGGGGACAAGATGCCAAATGAGAGCTAGTCACCAGGACAACAGGGAGAATCTGCAACTAGATGAATGACCACATCCCATCAATACAGCGCAGGGTTTGATACCAGCTTGGAGGGTGGCTTCCCCCTTCCCACCTTGGGGCTTTGTCCTTGCCTAGTGGGGAAGCCATGGAGGGCGTGCTAGCCCACCCACCATAACGCTAAATGGAAAAGTGCACGCACAGGACGTCAGTGTAAGGCCCGGTGTACGGGTTGGAGAACCAACGGAGGCAGAGCTGACTTCTCTGCCAATATCCATTCTCTCCTTCTGTGGTAACAGAACTCCCGGATTTAGCTAGCACGTGGCCTTCCAGAATGAAGACTACATTTCCCAGCCTCCTTTGCAGCCACACGAGGTCATGTGGCCAGTTCTGGCCAACGGGATATGAGTGGGTGACGGCAGCTTGTGTCACGCTCCTTCTACCCTTTCTTTCCTTCCTCCATCCCACTGCTTGGAAAGTGGACATGGGGGTGAAACCACTCTGGGCCACGCAGAAAGGGGCCACGCCCTAGGGAGGGGTGCAGCAGCAAGAGAGGAGGTATCTGATGCTTGACATTGAGTACCCACCTATCAGGCCTGGCCAGGAACACTAACTCCAGGCTGTGCCAGAGAGCTGGTAGCCCCTTTGAGCCACCTTTACTTTGTGTCTCTGTCACCAGAGCCAAACTTACACCCTACCAAATAAACCAGTTCAAATAAGCTAAGGCAGAAGAGTCCCGTAGCAGGTGTTGGCAGTTTGAGGGTTCTGGTCCACCTGAATTAAGCTCAATACAAGGGTGCCGTGTGCTCAGAACATCTGGTGCAAAATCAGGCTGCATTAACAGAAGCGTGGATTCTCGACTAGGGGAAGGCATCTGCTGGAGTCCATACTGGCTGCCTTCCCATTTTATGGGCTTTAACCAGCTGGGGCTCATCAAGGCAAGCGTCCTGGATGGGACCAGAGGCACCCAAGGAGAAGGAAACGGGGGTGTTTGGCCTGAAGAACCGTCAGAAGTCTCCGGCAGAGCCCTGCAAAAGCTGCCAAGAGCCGGTGGCAGGGCAGGAAAGGCCAAGGCCTGGGAGGCAGGGGACACGAAGCAGCCATCCCGGGGACAGGCCCAGGAAATGCAAGGGGAAACGCCAGGAGCAAGCTCACCACCCACGGGCCACTGCCGTCCATCAGGACAAGATGGAGTTCCGTGTGTGAGTCAGGTAGGCCCTCCTCCTCCACAACCCATCTCCCCCACTGACCTGTAATAGCGTCTGCCAGGCCACCCGTGGAGAAAGATCCATTGCATTCTGTTCCAGAGGCCCCCAGGAAAACAGACGCAGCTCTTGGAGGAAGGCTGCATAGGTCCATGAGCCATGAGGACTCCTCGAATAGCTCGAGTTCCTACAGACCCCTACCCCAACACACGCAGCTGTCTTACTCCCTGCTGAGCGACGCGGTGTCAATGTTCGTGCGCTGATTCAGGGCTAGGCCCTGCCTCCAGGCTGGGGACACTGCCTCCGGTCCTGGAAAGGACATCAACGTCCAAGTTGCCTTTAAACCCAGGCCTCAGTTTCTAGGCCATGACATTCAAAACCACTGCTTGCAACACCTCAGTTTTCTTATTGTTCAGTTGGCTTTAGTAAAAGCTAACCCAAGAACAACATGGGATGATCGGCAGGGGGTGCCTATAAAGCCCCCAGTGGGACAACATTCCGGGACTAATGCTTCTCTCCCACCAGGCCGGAGGCTCCCACAGCCAGCTGAGGGTCCGCAGTGCTGGGAGCCTCCAAAGATGCAAGGAGACAGCCTCTGCAAACTTGACCATTTTGCTCAAGACACAACCTCATTCTTGGCCAGCCCTTCTCCTGTCCTTTTCTTCTTCAGAAATCCAGGGAAGGGAAGCCATTGTTTGGAGCAGGGGGACTAGCGTGGCCTGTCCACAGGCAACAGTGCACCAGGCAGGCCTCCTCGGAGAACACTCCAGACCCCTTTCCAGACTGGGGCAAGTCCCAAACCCTGCCCCTAGGCTAGGGCAATCTGCATTCTAATAAGCTTCCAGATGATTCTTACTTGGTGTAGACTTGAGTTTGAAGCTCCTTGGCTGGGCGATCCCCAGTGTCTCTCTCCCACACAGGTGGTTGGGCTTCCGCACCCAGCTTGCTGGGCCTGCGGACCTGCACACCCGCCAGGACATCCCTTTCCCTCCCGCACTCCGCCGGCTCGGGGAGCTCCCCGGCCTCCAGTCTCAGTGCTGCTGTTCCCTTCCATGATTTATGACTGTGACTCCCACACACACTCCGGAGCAGGAAAACCCAGCGCACTGTTCACAAATTAAATCCAGCCCTCCTCTCCTCCCAGGTAATGGGCCCATCTGATGATAGAAGAGCTTATAAATGGCTATCATCAAATTAATCTCCATGTCAGAGAAATAATAGCAGCTGTAAATAAGACTGAGTGTGCCTGGCTTACCGGCTTGTTAGGACACTTTATAAAACAAGGCAGCAACATTAATACTGCATGGTCTCTTTAATTCCCCCAACCACCTGGGTGCAGAAGCTGAGCACTGAATGAGGAGTCTCCTGGGCAGCAGGAGGAAACCCCAGCAGAGCAGGGCTACTGACTGCTTCCTGGCCCCACTGCTTCTTCTCCCATCTCTGCTCAAACTGTCCCCACAATCATCACTGGGGCTCTCTGGGTTAGGGGGTCACCAGCCATGCTCACTGCTCCCCATGCCCTTCGTGTGACTTCCCCGCCTCCATGTCCTCCCCTCTCTCACCTCCTGCTGACATGGTCCTCATCCTTCACCCCAGCTCGAGACCCACCTCTTCCATGAAGCCCTCCAGGCCACCTGACGTCCAAAAGGGGCTGTCGATGTTTGTTTTATCCATCACCAGGCGGCTATAGTGGATACCATAGCAAATCAGCTGTGCCTCCCGCATTAGCCCACATAGCCACTGCCCCTCCTGGGCCTCAGCAAGGCCCCGTGGAGAAAGCAGAGTCCTGAGGATGGGAACAACGGGATGCCACAGGCCCCGGCTCTGAGGCAGGTGTGGGCCCCTTACCTTGGCCAGCCTGACCAGGGGATACGGAGACGCTCAGGCCTCGTGGCTTTAGCCTGGCTGAAGGTCTCCATCTGTTTGTTGGAATTTTAACTGTGTGACTTCAGTGATGGTGGGATGGGGGCCTCATCGGGCACAGGTGGCGTGTCAGTGACAAGAAGGAGAAGGAGGTCCCCATCTGGAGATATTTAAGCTTGTATGTTGCGAGGCGAGGAGGTATCACCGGTATACCTGTGTGCACGCGTGTGCGTGGCTGCAAGTGCATAGGTGTGCATTTATTTGCATCTGTGAATGTGTGTACCACACATTCCGATCCCGTACAGGTGTTAACGAGTGTGAATGAGTGTATGTGCTGACATTCTGACTGCATGTGGATTGTGTACGAATGTGTATTACACGGGGACCACGTGGGGTTGTGTGCGTGCGTGCGTGCTGGGGTTGAGCACCTGGGTGCATTATTAGGTGAATATCAAGAGCTGCGTGGACCGTGTGCAGTGTGTCAAATATAGCTATGGGCACAGGGGCATGGGGGCTCCCAGCTGGGTAGGGAGAGAGCCCACCCCGTGGCATCTGGACAAGGTCATAAATATAAAAGGTGGGAGGAAAGTCTTAAGCAGAGCAGGGCTTTGTACAAGGCCCGTCCCTCCAGGGGCCGAGAGCTCCCTCCAGGGTCTCCTCCGCTCCCTGGCTGGAGCTCCCCCAGGCTGGCCAGCAAGGGTGTCGCTGGGAGGGGGTGACCTGCTCACCACTGACCTCCTGATCTTAGAGTCTTCTCTTCAGCAGGTAAAGATGGCCCTCCTGGGAGGAAGACTGGGCTGGAGGGGTGAGGGGGGGAACTTCGAGACAGGCAGTCACCAACCGATGGGCCACCTTTCATGGCCTTTCTTAGCCTCTACTTCCCCTCACATAAGGAGCTGCTTTGGGCCAGCCTTGAGGTAGATGACCCAGCTCCCAGGCTGCCATTTCCCAAACGATCTCTGTGTGCCAGGTTCAAGGGATGTTTTAGGACTCACCATACACACACACAGTTCTGTGGTCAGAGAGTATGGGGAAGTGCTACTGAAGCAGAACCAAAGGGCATTCAGTACTGTGCGAGCTACCAGAACCTTCAGTGTGTTCACATGCATGGGGACCTCCACGACAGGGGTGTCACGTGCAGCATTTTCCCAAATGGTGGAACGTGTAGCTTTTCTGCAGAAACAACATTTAACAGCTCAAGGGGTCCTAGTGTTTGGGTGAAAAATGCTGCCCCAGGGCCCTAGTTCAAGGGTCAGTCAGCTCAAGGCCCATGTCCTCCAAGACTCCTGGACACCACGTCCCCCTCATCTTGCCCTCGTCTGGCCTCCTCCCCCTCCTCCCAGCAGTCAGCCATGATAACCCTTGGAAGGTGGGGGGAGGGTATCCCGTCCCCTCATTGCTTCCTGGGCTGGGGGGGGAGGGGGTCTGTCGAGATGTCAACCTTGTTTCCTAGGCCTTCAAGGGCAGTGCCCTGGTCCCGCCCTCAGCCCGAGGCTCAGAACATGCCATCTCTGGGTAGGGCGTGTGCACTTCGTTCTTGACACAAGCCAGTCAACCAGCAGCCACGCTGATGGACGGGCAACACTGCTGTGCTGACAACTAGGATTGACAAAGCCCCAGCTGCCCCACAGGACATCAGCCTCACCTCCAGGCCCCACGGGCAGCATTCTGCTTCTTAGCCCGCCCGGTGCCCCTGCAGCCCCTTGGCCTGCGAGACGTTGCCCCGGCCCAATCCCCTGGTCAAGCCCACGCATGCTCCAAGACTCAGCTCTGCACCAGCTCCCCCAGGCACTGCCTTCCCCGGGACGTCCCCGCGCAGGCTGACAGAGCACCCGGTACGTACCTGGGCCCTCACTTCTGACTGCTCACGCACCTGTTTCCCACCACACTGAGTCCGTTTAGGGTAAGGTGCTTAGAAAAGCGGCTGGCACGGACAAGTGCCCCGTGAGCATATGCTATAGTGCTCCTGTTGTCGTTACCCTTGTGTCTCCGGTGCCCGGGACAACGCCTGGGCCAGGGCACATGCTCAGTGCACACCTGTCAGATGAGCTGCACAAAACCACCATCGGATCTGAGCCTCATGATAAGGGGGGCCAGTGGGGGTGGGGGCATGGATTTACCAGGATTGTTCCCATTTTACCAACGAGGACACTTTGGCTCCAAGAAGTCTTGGCTCCTCGCCTTTGTTCCCCTTACCAAATTCAAAGTGCTTCCTAGAAGCAGGCAGGGGATTCTGTGTGTGGCACGTCCCTAGTGGACAGCCACATGGAACAAAAATAGCCCCATACTCTGTGCCGGGCATCATGAGGGGCCCATTTAAACCCCATGCAGCCTGGCACGTCAGGATGAGGACCCCATGCTGCAGAGAACAGAACCAATGCCCCGAGAGGGATACCTGCTCCAGAGGGAGGTCACGAAAGCCCCAGCTCCCCTAGGGCAGCCTCGCCCTCCGCAGGCTCTCCCGAGGGAGGGCACGCTGACCCACTGGAGCGCTCAGGCAGGGGGTGGGAGAGGAGGCAGAGAGTTATAGGGAAGATGGCTGGGGGTGGGGCAGGGGAGAGAGCAGGGAGAGCGGGGCTGGAATGGGTGGGATGACAATGAAATGAGAGGGCCCAATGCTCCAGAAAAGAAAAAGAAAACTCAGACAAGGATGACAGCCACAGGACTCTGAACATTCACCTCTTGGATCGGATGTGGGCCTAGTGGGAGGGGGCGTGGGAGGCAGGCTGACCTCACAGCTCCCCCAGGCAGCAAAGGGCAGATCTCTCTCCCTCCTGGGGAACAGCTCCAGCTCTGCCTCTTCCGGGAGGCCCTCCTGACTTCTCCAGGCCTCATCGACCTTTCCCCATCCCATGTGCCAACCCTGACCAGTTGCCTCCAGACTCCATTTCTAGCCAGCATCACCATCAGCTTCGCCCTCTGTGTCGCCCAGTCTGGGTTTTCCACCCACTTCCGGGGTGCTCGGGGGTCTCCCCAGCACCCTAGGTTCTCATGAACTGCGTATGCAATGACACGGGAACGTGTTCAGCCCCTTCTGGTCTGCCCCTAGACTGTCCCAGGGTTCCAGGCCCAAACAAACAGGATGCGGGTTCAGAGGAGGCAGCGGGAGCTGGGAATGACCATCTTTTGCTAAGCACCTCCAAGGTGCCTTGTACCTGATATGTAATTCCTTCATCCTCGCTGCCCCCTGACACTGGTACCAATAACAATTACCTCCATTTTTTGTTATGAAGAGAGGAGGCTCAGAGGGGCCCAAAGTCACCTGGCTAGTAGGTGCCAAAGCCAAGAATTGAACCCGAGACTTCCCGATGCCAAAATCTGTGCACTTCCTGCTACCACTTAGTCTCCCCCAGTGGTCGTCAAGGAGACCCAGCAGGCACAGCCGTGCCCTGCCCAGGAGCAGGCCTCAAGGTCAAGGGGGCCCTTAGTTTCTGTTTGGGGCCATCCACAAGTTTTAAAAATAGAAAGTGGTGATGGTGGCACAGCACTGTGAATATACTCCATGCCCATGAACTGCACACCTTAAAGTGGTGAAAACAGCAAATATTATGCTATCCAGCAGCTCCCCCTTATCCACAGGAAATACGTTCCAAGACCCACAGTGGATGCCCGACACCAGAGACGGCACCAAACCCCCGTACATACTATGTTTTTTCCTATACACACCTACCTGCAATAAATGTAATTTATAAATAAAGCACAGGAAGAGATTATCAATAACTAACAATAAATTGCGACAATTGTACCAATATGCTGTACGATACGCCGTACAAGTAAAAGTTACGTGGACGTGGTGGTCTTCCTCTCAGAACATCTCACTGTCCTGTACTCGGCCTGCCCATGATGACGTGTGGTGACAAAATGCGTCCATGACTGTGGGGGGGACGACCAGGCACTGTGACGTAGGTTAGGCTGCTACTGACCTTCTGATGATGCGTCAGAAAGAGGATCGTCTGTTTCTGGACTATAGCTGATGGCGGGTAACTGACACCGTGGAAATCAAAACTGCAGGTAAGGGGGAGCCGCTGTATGTATTTTACTACAGTCAAAATGAGAGTCCTGGGGGAAGCCCTGCTAGACACCCCCCACAGGAAAGCCTCCCTCCCTTGCTTCTTCCTGGCATTCGTCTCCACCTCCCGACCTCCCCCACTCAGACCCTCGCTCCCAGTCCTCGCCCTGGCTCTCCAGACTTCGGAGGCAATACGGCAGATGAGGCACCATATTAAAATACCATCGTTTTCTCTCTCTGCCTAAACCCCACACTGTCTTCAGCCTCACCCAGTTGTGCCCCTGACAGAGCTTCACTCGACCACCCCTGTGAGGGCTCCTGGAGCTCAGGCCGCTTCCAACTGGCCTTGAGTCAAGACCAGGAAGAACACTGGCCCCTCAGAATCAGGACACCCGGGTCCCGATCCTGACTGGGGCGCTCGGGAGCTGGCTTTGCAACTCCAGCCACTGGACAGGCTTGGGTTTCCGGTTCTGTGACGAGAACCTGCTTCACCCAGCACCCCTCATACTCTTCCCCGGGAGCACCCCAATGTCAATGTAAAACAACGAGCTCCCCAGCCATGGGGGTACAGTCTGACTTGCCCACATGAAATGTGTCATCCAAGTCTTCTATTTTCACTCAAAAGTTTACGCAACCTTTGCAATTGATGACTTAAGAGCTCCTTGTCTAGTTTAATATAAAAACCTCTTTTCCCCCAGATTTGGTAGTAAAACTGGAAACCACGCTATGTTTCCCTGGCATGGGGCATGGAAGGGCCGTTTTTGGCCCGGAGTCACGGGTTCCGCTGTCTGTCCCTTGCACACCTCTCCCAACTCCCCGCTAGTCTGGATGCTCCTAGAGGGCAGGTCTGGACCACCCGGCCATGGTGAGCACAAGAGGGACTCCGAAAAGACTTAGTATTGCGGGAGATGGTGAGTGCCACCTGCTGAAGAGCAGGGGGGACTGTGACAACATGTCTCTAACTTCCTCCTTCCCATCCTTCATGTCGTGCTCCTTCTTTCCTCCACCTGTCTCCTGGGGGGAGCTCAGACTGGTCAAGGACCCTTCAGGATGAGGTGGGGATAGAATGCGAAAATGCCGCCCAGGTTCCTGTCTGGGGTCCTTCTCCACCTTCTCCGTCACTCTCCCAGTTCACCTGCCCAGGTGAGGGCTGGTTGGCTGTTGTTCCCTTCACCACCTGCGACCTCTCTTCCCCTCCCCCCTCCCCACGGCTGCCTCTTACTGCCCTTCCCCTCTGGCTCGGCTCCAGCCCTGCCTCCCGGGCACCCCTGCCTGCGGCAGCCTCAGTATCTATCCCCTCAGCAGAAAGGAGTCCAGGAGGCACTGCCTCCTGAGCCCAGCTTCCATCCAGATCAGCCGCTGAGCTCCTGGCTCAGGCCGGACTTGCACCTGTGCCACAGTCTACCCAACCTGGTGTCCAAGAGCAGCTCCAGCGAGTTCCAACTAAACCAAGGCGGAGGCTCTGTCCAGCTACCTCTTTTGTCTCCCTCACCTGGACACACAGGCTCCCAAGCCAGGGGTGACCGGTAGTGGGGGACAGCCCTGTGGACCCAAGCCTTCCCCTCATCATGTCTCACCTTCCCCAGGGTTGGATTTCTCAACCCTGGTCACGAGGACCATGTCTGCTAGGTGGAGGTGGAGGCCTGGACAGGCCAGCCGCTCTTTCCCGGCCAGTCCATTTCCAGGCCACCAGTCCGGGGAGCTCCACCCTCCGGCTTAAGGAACGCTACCAGGATCTCCAGTCCTGGGGGGAGGCATTCATCCATTCCTGCCCACAGAGTTTGGGGACGGGAGCAACTGCTCCAGGAGGCGGGTGCCTGGGGAACACGGGGAGGGGGTGGCACGGAGGCCCTGGCAGCTAGGGGAGCAGAGCCGCGGCGACACTGGCTGTGGGGGAGGGGCAGACTCGAGCGCGCCTCCGCCCCCTTCCCTCCCACTCTCAGCCCCAGACTGCGAGCAGCAGCTGTTCCAGAGCTTCCTGCCCTTCCTTGAGACAGGTGTTGGCCCAGTGCTCACTTCCTCCCAGCCTCTCCTCCACCCCCTCTCCACGTGGCAGGCTGGTGCTGAGTCAGCAGCCGCCACTTCCTGTCCCCGCCGCACCGCGGCTACCTGGGGGAGCGCTGAGCCCCGATGGGCCATGCCACCCACTGGGTGACTTCCCGAGCGCTGTCTCCCCGGCCCCGCGCTGGCTCGCCTGTGGTGGGGGGGAGGTTTCAAGGAAAGGATGCCTTAGGAAAGCACGGGAACTTCCCGCTCTGAGGCCGAACCAGGGCAGCTGCGCCGGCAAGCCGCCCCACCCTGAGCTCGGCCCGCGTCGGGTCGGCGTTCAGGGCCTCTGCGGGCCCCTGGCTGCCGTCCCGCGGCGCGGAGAGCCGGCCAGCGGAAGTGGCCTAGGAAGGTGGCACTAAGGAAAGGCAAAGAGTGATGCAAGTGAGTCTCATCTGGGGGAAATCCCAGTTTTTGAAGGCAGGAAGGGGCCATTCGGCCAATCATCTCCAGTAGCAGACAGCAAAGAGGGCACCGAGCAGTCGGACGTGACCCACAGGTCACACCCTCGCTAATTGGCAGAGCCGGACCCCGCGTCCAGGCTGTCCCCACTGCACTGTCCCGCCTGTCTGAGGACCACCACTAGGGAATGCCAGTCAGTGCCGCTACCCTGGCCTTTGGCTGACTTCTCGTTTTGTTTCATTTGTGTCACTTTCTGTGGCAAGTCCTTCCCCGTGAGACAGACACGATGGACCTATCATCCCCATTCGACTGACCGGCCAACTGAGGCCCAGTGGGGGAAGCTGACCTGCTCATGATCACAGGAGTTTGTGGCAGAAAAAAAGACCAGCACCCAGATCTCAGAAGTTTATGCAAACCTTCCTGCTTCCAAGCCCTCTCTTACCCGCCCTCCTCTCCACCTATTTGGACCTGTTGATGGAAGAGGCCGATGGTGAGCAGAGAGGCTTTGGAGCTGTCAGACCCATCCCGCTGACCTCTCCTCCCATGTGGCTCACAGCAGCCCTCAACCCAGTGCCCTGTGAGTGCGTTGGACTCCACCAGCCCAAGTGCAGAGCCACCATTCGAGGGGAATATTGCGCAGCCATTAAAAGTGATGCTCATGGGGACAACATAGGAAAGCATGAAAAGGCTTGTGACATGTGATGTTAAAAAATGGAGAACGCAGGAGTGTACGTTACTGTGTTTACAGCTCTCCGCAATATATACATGTATGTGTGCACGAACACGTGGAAGGAATTTCACTAACATGATCGGAGGGGGTGGACATCCAAAAGATTTCTTTTCCCTTTGGTCTATTTTCTAAACCTTCCAAAATGTCATTCCACTACTTCCACGATAGAACACAGATAGAAGTTGTTGAAACACCAAGATCTTCCTCCTCGCGTGGGTAAAGTCAACCTTTCCGCAAACGTGTGGAGGCAAGAATCCTGGCACTTGCCTGCCTTGGAGTCTCTCTTCTCAAAAACGGTGAAGTTTGATGAAAACCATTCAAACTGAGACATCGGGGCACAGCGGGGCACAGCTCCCCAGGGGTCTGTGTCGTAAGGGAGGCTATGGAGAGAATGGCCTACTGACTAAAGATGCGTGCATATAACCGAAGAAGGGGGTTTCAAGACTGCAGAGAGAGGGTTTTGAGGAGTTGCCATGTAAACATGAGGAATTTTTATTGAAGTGAATTTCCTAACCGCGCTGGGTACAGAAGTCTTAAATCACAGGACACTGTCACAGTCCCCTTTCCTCTGTCACTCTTGGCATCTCAAACTCACTGAACTCAGCTCTCCCTGAAACTGACTACTGCTCCCATCTCCCAGTTTGTCTTCATGGCCGTACACACTCCCAGGCACTTCACCCAGGCTCAGTTCTGCTCACTTCCTCTTATGGTAAGGCCCCTTGTGGGAACTGTCCTTCCCATCCCCCAGACCTTTGGTTTAGGCTTCCATCACCCCTGGAAGCCTGCCATGGCCTCCTCCCCGGCCTCGGCCCCTTGGCTCACCCCTCTGTCATCATCTGCCAGAATGAGTTGTCGAAATACCACTCTCCCCAAAGAGCTCCCAATGGCTAAAGGAGCAAGTTCAAACTCTGCTGAAGCTTCCCGAGGCCTTCAAACACTGGCTTCAAAATATCTTCCAGACTTTCCTCCCACATTCTCCAGAGCATGTGCTGCTTAACCCCTGGAGCTGTGCACTAGGGAGAAGCAGTGACAATGACCCCAGGGCCTCCTATGGCCATGCAAGGCGACAGACCTGCACACACACCCTTATACACATGCACACACGCATACACGTGCATACACACACACCCTTCCTCATAGGCACATCCTGGTCTTGCCAAATCAGCGGAGCCTCTTGGCCTTAGCCAAAGTCTCACTTCTACCCTACCCCAACCTGCAGCCCTTCTTCCTCTTCCTCCCTCCTGTATTTATACGACCCTTTGAGGCACATCTTAACCCCACTTCCTCAGCAAGGTCAGCTCTGAGACCTTATTTGATCCCTCACGAATAAATGCCTCCAGTTATGGGGGATGGAGGGGCAACCATTTAGCGGACCCTAGGCACCTGCTGCGTGCCAGGTGCCTTTGAATACTCTAGACACACCCTATCGGGTATGATGGTGGTCACTGTTTAGAGGATGCTCAGAGCAGCAGTCTAAGTTCACCCTTCCAGGTCAAGACTGAGCTAGGACTCAACCCCGGGACTGCTCCAGGCTCTTCCCACTTTGCCCAGTCAGGATGTTCTGCCATCACAGAACATCTGAGACAGCATCTCGTTTCCTAAGCACTCATCTCCCAGCCTCAGCATAAGCCTCAGGAGGGCAGACACCCAGGTCCTACATTGCTTTAGTATCCCCCTTAGCTTGGTCCCAAGTAGGTATTCAATAAACGCTCAATAACTAAATGAACAAACAGGTGAGTGGATGAATGAATGACTGAGTACATGAAGGCACAGGCATTGCAAGCGGCTGTGCTTCAGGGTAATGAACATTTGCTTTTAGTTCTCAAAGCATCCAGCAAATCTGATTCTCTCCAAAGCAAGCTCTCCCCATTACTCTCCCCCCAACTCTCTTGGAAATATATTGGCTCATCCGTGGCCAAGCCGTATCGGAAACTAATAAAAACTCATTCACATTCATACAGTGTTAAGCCAGGAATTTTTAAAGAGCTATTTAGATCCATAGGAAAACAAAGGCACAAATGTCTGGCACATTTGTGCAAACAGTAGTCAGGTAGGATTGAGAGATCCAGAGTCATACTCTGAATTGGAGTCGAGGGCGTGTGTCTCCTGGCCAGGAAAGGGGTTTCACACTGCACTTGGGTCCAGCTCAGAGCTGCTGCTTCCCTCACTCAGGAAACCAGGAAACGAGTAAGTTTTCCAATGGGACACTTTAGGCTGCTTATTTAAAGATGGGAGAGATGTGGGGGGAAAGGATGGGACAGGAGGAGAGCAAACTGTAAAGTGAAGAAAAGAGGACCCAGGTCTCTGTCACCTGCATCTTAGAGCATCGAGACTCTTGATGGTTTTCCCCTAGTCTTGGGTGACGAATTATATTTGCTGGTTTATAGGTAACTATTATTTAAGAAAACTCATCAATTAAGTGGTCCTTATCTGATGCTAGTTTCAAAAGAGTTCTTTTGTTTGAAAAGAAGACTGGTAAGCAAGATCTGTGTTTCATCTCATTACAAAGTCTGTGCTGTAGGATCTAAGTAACAGATGGCTTTTCCAAAATCCTGGAGTCAAAAGTTATTAAAACGGATATGTGTCAGATGGTTGAGAGGGTAGATGTAAAGTACAATGGCTTTGTAATGATTGGATCATCCAGTCAGGGGAAAAGTCTTCTTCATCTGAATGTGTTTCTTCTGACAATCTGGGTGAAAATAGAGTATGCATTTGATCAATTGCTAAAGCATGACTTCCCACTAACCCCACTAGCTTTCTATATTATTACTAGGTTATGAGACCATCCTTGCAATGTATTGTTCAACGAATTCTGACACACATAATCTAGAGAAATAGAATCTTAGGGTTGGTTAACATCAATCTAATAAAAGCCACTGCTCTCTAGGACAAAAATGAGGGTCATCACCTGATTTGGGGTACTTTTACCATTGTTGAGGATGGGTTGGGGAATGGTTGATTTTGCTTTCTCAAACTAGGAACAAAATTAAAAGTTTCATGTAAGCCAAAATAAAAGAAGAAAAGGAAGGAGGAGGAGAAGCAAAAAAAGAAAAGAAAAAATCCTTGAAGGCCTGCATACTCTTCTTGCACCATCTACAGCATGAGCCTCTGCTGGGAACTTCCATGTGTGTCCATGTGTCACAGTAAATCAGCTCAGCTTTCCCACCCAGGCTGGGGAGAGCATGAGAACAAAGGCCCAGAGCAGAAAGGGCAGTAATGGGAGGAGAGGAGAGTCCTACCAACCCACAAAGAAGGCAAGGAAGCACTGTGGTCAGGCAGGGTGCACCTCCATGGGGAAGGAATGCCAGCAGAGGGGCAGAGGGACCCCAGGAGACAGCCCAGAGAAGGAAGGAGGAGGTACAGCCCAAGGAAGAGCGGCTCCAAAATGATGACCCTTTGTAGAAACCGTGAATTTCTTTAATGAACTGATTTCCTGGGTGTCTAAAATGCTTCATTTAGCAAGACTTCTTCTGGGCTGAAATTGAATAGGTGTAATTGACAAATGCTTGAATTTGGGTTCCACTCTGGGGGAAAAATACCTCTCCACTGGCTTCTCAAATGTAATTACGGAAAAAAGATACACATTAAGGGCTTTTCTTCCAATTCAATTTGGGGGAAGTTTCCCTCCTGATCCGCACCCCACCTCCTACACACATGCGCGCGCGCCCACACACACACACACACACACACAGCGACAATGGCAAGAGATCGGGCTTTCTTTCTCAAGAGAGGCAGTAGGGCCACAGATGAAGCAGCTGTCAGGGAACCAGGCTATAATCAGCTTTAACTGGCTTACAGCCTACAGAGGACACAGACCCTCTTATTTCTACGGTAACAGGTCAGGCTGCTGACCCTGGGATAAATGTGGGGGTGGTCTGGGTCGGTTTCTGTTGCCAACATCTTCCTTATGCAGGATCTCAATGAAAAACTTACACTGCAGGTCCCAAGAATTTAAAGATGCACATAGAAGAGGGTACTTTAAAATTCTAGACCATGGTTTCAACTGCATGTAACATGTTATCCCAGCATGATTTATAAGGACAGTAAATCAATGAGACAGTAAAAGGAAAAGTTAAAACACAACCAAAAATGGGTTTTTCAGGCGAGTCTGAAATGCTACAAGATTGCTAGTTAAGAACAGTATCCCTTTTCTCAACCTAAGTGTTATACCCCTCCCTCTTCCCCAGCATCACAAACTGAGTGCCATGTAACTTAGAAACTATGATGAAATGTGCAGGCTATTAGGTACACAGGTGGCCAAAGGCAGGGTCCCTACGCAGTTGAGCGTTTTGGTGTGGTAGGGCAGCTGACCCTTCCCATGGCCCCAGGTGTCTACTGTAAAAAGATACGGACTAGATCTGTACCACAAAAATAAATAAATAAATAAGAAAGAAAAAAAGAAAGGAAAGAAAAAAACAAGGCATTCACTCGAATCTTACAATGGGAGGTGGGAGTGGTGGGTGGGTGAGGGTGGGGATAGAAAAGCAAGGGAAAAAATCTAAACAGCAGGATACGACAATAAATGGGAAAACAGCAAGAGAAAAAGCACACTAGGTTAATATAGGAAAACTAGTTCTTTATTGAGAGATTGTATATTAGTATTAGTGGATTCTGTGTGTAACAATGTCATCATGCACACGATACAAAAAAAAAAAAAGGCTGGGCCCACCATGCTTCGGAAGGGCAACAGAACAAAAGCAGCGTACAATGAGCAGATGGCCGGGGCTACACGACCACAGTACGTTTCAGCAGGGTGACATCTCTAACCGAGCGCTGTACATTGTCAACTGGGGGATGTAAAAAAATACAGATCATGCTTTAGTTTTAGTACAAGAAAAGGTGAAAAAGATACACAACCAAAAGGATATTTGATACAGAAAAAATTACCCACAAAATAAGAACAAGAAGTAATTCAGCACAGCAGAACACGCTATCCCTGTTTAATGGAAAACCATTTTGCTGGGGATTCTTTTTTCTTCTTCATTTTGTTTTGTGTTTTTTTTTTTTTTTTTTCTCTTTCTTTTCAGATTGCCAAATGGCAATCTGGGGCAGCCACTTGGGACTTTATTTTGGAAGGGCCCTCGAAGTAGGGGCCTTATTCTTTCATTATTGCCGCTGTTTTGTTTCAGTTTTCAAGCAGGTCTGGCTGGTGAGGCAGCAGAAGGGAGCCGGCTGTTAAAGGGGCAGCTCTGAGGGCCAGGGCGGATGTCCAAAGATGCTCTTGACATTGTACAATTAAACAATTAAGACACCACGGCCCCGGCTCCCCCTTAAGCCAGGGACCTTGCTGCACCAAATTTTCAGAGGCTATGGAGTGGAAGCAACTGCCATTTCATCAAAGATTTTCAGAGATGTATAGATACACTCATTATTTTTGGCCTCCGACTAAATGTAATCTCTTCACTTATTCCTGGGTGTTGCCAAGAAGCTAGCTGATGGCCACCCAGATAAGCGGGAAATGGGGTGCTACAGCCTCCAAGCCAAGGCAAAAGGAATCCACTTAACAGGGATTTACAGTGCAATGTACTCAGCTAAACAAGATGAAGATACAAAAATGGTTATTTCTCTACATCTATTCTGAAATGGCCTACATCCTACACTACTACAATGGAAACTAAAAAGAACAGACTTAAGCTGGCAAGCTATCTAATAGTTTTACAAGAAGATTGTGGTGTAGGACCTTGTTGGGTTAAGCATTAGTATCCTCTATCAAAAGGTCATGAATTCTTATCTCATGGTGCTAAATTTTACCCACAGCCCCACTCACCCTCAGCCCTTGAATTTCCTGTGGGCATGTTTGCCATGAAAGTAAACTTTGACTGATGGGCAGAATTTGTTTTGTTGGGGTTTTTTTTGGGGGGGGGATGTATTAAAAATAAAATTTAAAGGCAGCTGAGCAATTTGAATTTCAAAACGTAAAATCGGCATCCTGCAATGGTATTTAGAGATCCGTGGTATTAATGAGGATGATAATGATTTAATCAGGATAATTATACTTTCAGGCTCAACATCCTTCTTAATCATTTTTGAATTTCTGCCTAGTGTAATGTTCCACACCCGCTTTAAGAGGAAATGCCAAGTAATAAGACATAATTGTGTGTTGGGGGAGGGGGTTGGCATTTCAAGGGAGATCTCGCCCAGCCCCCGCCCCACTCCTATTCCTCACACACCCACCCCACACCCCCTCCACCGGCCTGAGATAGGGATACTGCCGCTTAAATAGCAATGCCTTCCTCAGATGGAGACAGGAGATGGTTAAGAGGGGTGTCACAATACAGCTAAATGCGGAGGCAGAAGGGTCACAGCGCACACAGCAGCGAGTTGACCATTCACTGAGCTACACAATGAAGAAAAAAAAAGATTTGATAAATGCAGAATGTCATCATTCTATCATCACACAAAAAAACTGCGGTTCAAACAGGCCTAAGGGGGCCAACCTTGCCTTTTAGGTTCTGGGGAGAGGCGTGGGGCTGGGGACAGCTGGGCTGGAAGAAAGAGGGCTGGGCTTTCATTTTCTTGCCCAATCGGGCCCCTGGGGCGCACTAAAGCGCTGGCCCCGCGACCCCACCCCCTGCTCTGACTCGGTGGAGCGGCCCTGGTCGCAAAGGGAAGACATCACTCTGTGCGTGAGGAAGGGGGGAGGAGGGAGGGCCTTAGCCAGCAGGGATTTAAGCAGACTTGGAGTGGGAGAGGGTAGCAGAAACATTTCCAAGAAGAGAAATGTGAGTCCAGAGGCAGAATACAAAAAGAAAAAAAAAAAAAATGAATCTAAATGCATCCCGGATTTGCTCTGGGAGGTGGGAATTTTTGATTAAAAGAAAATGGAAGAAATGTGGGGGGGGGGGAGAAGAGGGGGAAACCAAGCTATTGTTGGAGCAGAATGTAAGGGAAAGGGGATGTGGGGAAGGGGACCGTGCAAACACACCCCATATATCACAGTTAAAAACAAAGCCGGCGCCGGCCTGCTGCTTTGTCAACGCCCGCCCGGGGCAAAGGCCTGGCGTGGAGGCAGCTTTCCACCTCATCCTCACACACAGCGCGACACCCAAGGGCCGGGCACCCCGCTCCGGCCGGGACCAGGGGTGCACGGCAGGGCACGTCTGACTCCTAAGCGCGCACACACTTACACACACGCTCACATACACACACACACCCAAGCATACTGAACCCATAAATGCAACTGTCATACAAAGACAATGGTGGGGGGTTGGGGGGGATAGCACAAGAGATGCAAAAAAGGGTTACAGGGGAGAAAAGGATGGGACGGGACGGGAAATCATGCAAGTGCCCACCAGAGGGTGGGGGCTGGGGCACGGGATAGGGCAGATGCCAGATCCCAGCTAACCAGCCTTCGGTATCAATGACCAAAGAGATAAAGAAATACAAACACAACACAAAAACATATATGCCTCAACACACACACACACACACACACACACACACACCAGAAAACCAAGTATGCTTGCACACACACACACACACACGCACACAGTCATGTACCTCTCGCCTTCTTTCGATCATACAGGGCTAGGTATTAGGGAAGGGGCTGTGATTTGGAGGAACCGCGTCCGCCGCAAAGAATAAAAAATGGGGCTGGGGAGGGAGGGACCCAAATTCGCCAAACCCTAACTTCACTACAAAAGCTCCCACGAGGGCGGCCACCCCCACACTGGGGGTCCCCCAAAAGGGAGAGGGGAGAAGCCACCGCTCGCCCTGCGTCCCCGCGGGTGTGCCCTGAGCCCCCGGCCGCCCGCGGCGCCCGCCCCCGCCCCGCTGCCTGCGGCGATCCACGCTCCGAAGCGGACCCCGAAAGGAAAAAGCGATACCTCTGTTTCGCACAGAGCCAAACACTGGAAGCACGAGATAGCCGACGTGGACCAGGACCATCCTGGCTCCTCGCGCGGCGGCGGCGGCGGCGGCGGCGGCGGCTGCGCGCGGGCCCTTTGTGG
>NW_026057586.1:27397228-27503814 GCF_023721935.1 Panthera uncia
GGGGGGGAGGTCAGCCCCGCGGGGCGCGTGGAGCCTGGCGCGGGTCCCTGGCCGCCCGCAGGCCCGAGCGCGCGCGTGAAGCGCCCTGCACACAGACACGGGCGGCGTGCACACGGAACGTGCACACACCGAGGGGGACGTGCATCCAGACATGTGGAAGTGCGTTCGTGCGTGCGGAGAGAAAGGCACGAGCGCACCAAGTGCACACGACCCGGAGGTCCTTGCACACCGCGCACAGGTCACTCGGGGACGTGCGCATGGGGGCTGGCGCACGTGCAGAGCCTGACTGCGGGCACAAGTGAAGGTGGAAAGCGAGCAAGCAGCAGCACACAGGACCCAGGCACCGACACACAGACATGCACACACCGAAAGCCTTGTTAAGGCAGGACACGTGCCAAGAGCACATTCCCAAAGACACACAGAGGGGACACACAATGCAGACATGTACACTCCCAGGCTCCCTGCCCGTGGCAACGCTTTGTTGCTTTGGCAGAGCACAAAGCTCACAATAATTATTTGCTGAATTGAAATCCACTCATAACACTGAAGTATGTGCACGCTGAAAACCCAGAGCCACCTGGCCACCATTCACCCTGCTCTGACACAGGCACAAGCAGCCATGTGCACAGACACGCCCACTTCCTCAGCCGGCGGGGAGGGGGGTGGGGGATGGCACACATGACATCAAGGCTAGGAGGCTCCTCAGATTTACACGTGGAGGCACAGCTGGGGTGTCACGTGTGGCCTGTGGCCGGCCTGCCGGGTACAAGCAAGACAGAAGTGAAGAGCCTTCACCCCACAGCCCTGATGTCAGGTGCACTGCTAAGACTGTGTCCATGCACGCTCAGCCCGCGGGCTGTGAAAGTTCCCCGCACAACCCTCAGACCAAGCTCTTAGCCCACACCAAGGCCAGAGTGTGCCCAGAGCCCATCCACAGGCACCAAGGTGGAAGACGTTTCCTACATTGGGACTTGTCTTCAAATCCCAATGGCTCCTTTATTTAACGAGTCTGGTAAAAAAAAAAAAAAAAAAAAAAAAAATTTACATGGTAAAATCATAGTATACGGAGCTAAAAGGAATCTAATACAACCCAACCTTCCCCCATTTTAGAGAAAACGCAAAAGAAGATCATTCATTGAACACATGATAAGCTTGTGTCCGGGCATAGGGAGGCCATGCAGGATCCCTTGATATTCCAACCCTTGCGGGCAGAGGGGCCTCAGGCAAGTAAAGGCAGTCACCCAAAAGCCTGCTAGGGGCTGAGATGGAACTTAGCATAGGGTGCTGGGTAAGGGGACACCTAGGGGGCGCACCTAGCCCAGTGCGAGAAGCGGGGTGGGGGCAATTGGCTTGACTCCAGGAAAGTGACTTCTGAGACAAAGCATGAAGAGTGGCAGGGGTGAGGCGAGGCAAAGAAGGAGACAGTAAAGGGAAAACCATGGCCTGGCTTTGCCAAGACAACTACCATGTTCCCGGTGGCAGCAGTAGGGCGGGATCCCAGGACATACTGTTCTCTCCCTCCCAAGCACATATATCCCTCCGACTTCTTCCCCACCAAGCACCTGTGGCTGCCCCACAGGGGCGAACTGGGGGAGGACATCTCCCGCCAGGCCCAAGCCCCCCTCTGGAAGGTCATTTCAACAAGCTTCTGCCACCAGCTCTTTCCTGTTTTCATAATCTGTCAAATAAACACAATGCCACCACTAATAAAAATTCTTGAAAAAATGAGAAGACCTGGGACACCTGGGTGGCTCAGTTGGTTAAGCAACTGACTTTGGCTTAGGTCATGATCTCACCGTTGGTGGGTTCAAGCCCCGCGTCAGGCTCTGTGCTGACAGCTCAGAGCCTGGAGCCTGTTTGGGATTCTGTGTCTCCCTCACTCTCTGCCCCTCCCCACTCATGCTCTGTCTCTGTCTCTGTCTCTCTCAAAAATAAATAAAACATTTTTTAAAACATTTTTTTTTATTTTTTATTTTTTTAAAAATTTTTTTTTTCAACGTTTTTTATTTATTTTTGGGACAGAGAGAGACAGAGCATGAACGGGGGAGGGGCAGAGAGAGAGGGAGACACAGAATCGGAAACAGGCTCCAGGCTCCGAGCCATCAGCCCAGAGCCTGACGCGGGGCTCGAACTCACGGACCGCGAGATCGTGACCTGGCTGAAGTCGGACGCTTAACCGACTGCGCCACCCAGGCGCCCCAAAACATTTTTTTTTTTTAAATGAGAAGACCTTAACAAACACTTAACTACTAGAATTTTTCTCCTGTTCCATTTCAGGCTTTGCCAATATGCATATAGACCAGATTTGTCATCATAATCTACATATTTTTTATTCTGCGTTTTAATCTTAACATTTTATCAGAGACATTTCCCCATCCTTCGACATAATTATCTTCATAATTTTCATTTTAAATGTTTTCATAGTATCCAACAAGTGAAGGTACTGTGAAATTAATCATACTCTACTCTTGGGCATGTAATTCACTCCCACTTTTCCCTTATTGGAGATCACACGATAAACTTCATGCCTATAGCTTGTTGCTTTTGTTAAACTGTAAGCTTAGAGCAAACTTCTAGGGTTGGCATTCTTGAGTTGACAAATATGGAAAAACTTTATGGCTCTTGCCATACATGGCTTATGAAAAGATTAAACTCACAGTCAGTACTCCCAGCAGTATATAGCGTCCCAATTTCTCTGCAACCTTCCTTGCTTGAGTAGCTCTTCTTTTTTTTTTTTAATCCTACTTTATACCAGAGCAGCTCACAAAGGCTGATGACTACCCAACCTGCCCTCGACAGCGGGGGGGTTGGGCTACAAACTCTGAAACCGGATTGCCTGGCTTCACATGCTGGCTCTTGGACAAGTTCCTTAACTTCTCTAGGCCTTGGTTTCAGTATCTGTAAAATGGGTGTGATTATAGTTCCTCATGGGGTTAATGTGAAGATCAAGAGACCTCTGCACTCGTGCAGTACATACAATGGTGGTGGCAATTCAGCTCTTCGTTCTTGCCCCTTTACTTCTCCGTCTCCCCTTGCCCACTACCCTTTGTCCTCCTGTCACTATTTATTTTTGCCTAAAGCATTTAGCGTAAATTATACTGTAACACGGAACATTCATCAGACAAAAGCAAACATCCAGGAATAGACCAAGAATGATACCATGACATGGAATATCCATCAGACAAAGCGGAAATCATGAGTCCAATTACAAGCTGCACCCTTCTTACTCAAACATCAGAGAAACATGACAGACAGATGCCCACATTCACCAATATGCCCACATGCACACAGACATGAGCCTCCTGCTAAGAAGGAAGTATTTCGCATTACGAGAAGGGGTTTCATTTTGAATGAAACCTTGGGTGTTTACCATTCCGCAGCCTCAGTGCAACCATCTGTCCAATGGGAATAATAATAACCCCTGTCAGACTACCTTAAAGGTTTACTGTGAGGATCAAATGAGCAGAGAGCCGTGGAGCCACGGCTAAATTCTAGAAGCATAGAACACGGAAAATTCTAGAAGCATAAAATAGTGGTATCTCCAAGAATGAAATTTGATTATTATTTTGCCCATCTCCTTGTCTCATGGATAAGGAAACTGAGGCTCAGAAATGGGGTTATGAACGAGGGCACCACCATTCCTGGATGAGTCAGAACGAGGATCCTTGTTTCCTGGCACATAGCCTAGTATTGCTGCCACTTCCCACCGGTTCTCCATCACACCAGGATGGCTGTCTTCCACTCTTCCTCGCATTAGTTAATGTCCACAGGATACAATAAAGCAGATTCCTGAGAAGAGGAATATTTGTGGAAACATTTCATTCATCGGGGTTTATCTTTATGTGTGCTTCCTGCCCCCTGCCAAGGTCAAAACCTAGAGCATGTTTGCAGGCTTAGCATGTAACATTCAGGAAGAAATACTTAAAAACTGAAAGGTGAAGAAATATTTTAAAAATGAAATCTATAATTCCTGATCCAAACTAGAGAAACATCACCCTATAAGGTAGAAATAGCACTGTCACCTTGAACCTTGGCTCATGCTTTGAATCCTCACTCTCTTTTGCCTCCACCGTGGCTACCTGCAGAAGGGGTTCTACAGAGCTTCTTGATTCTGGGGCCCAGACGCATCTGTTTTGAGAATTACTCCTTTGGAGCCCAACATTAGATCTGGGTTATGACCTCCACTGCCCTTTAGTCAACAAACGGAAACAAACCTAGCACATCAGCCACGTAGACATCCACAGTTTTCCAAAACAGACGACAGAATTCCTGTTCATCTCCAGGTTGGGTTGGCATCAGGTAGACACAGCTTTCAAAATCTGTGCGAAACAGGTGGACTTCAGTAGACGCCCCCTCCATGACTGGCGTCACAACAGCCTCTGTGCTGAATGTGGCGGGGTTCTAGATGCAGCCTGCCACAGGAAGAGGCATGGCCCGGGGCGCTGACGGTCACTGGGGAGTCAGGGCATAACCGCAAGAAAATAAAAAGGGATCCAAGAGAAGCTGCCCCAAACCAGGGATGATGGTGAGTCGGGCGGAAGTCAAGATGGGCTTAAGCACTCAAGAAGTCCTTCAGGACAGAGCAGGGTAGGAGAGGACCCTCAAGGGTGGGGTCATTTGCAACAAGCTAAGAAAAAGGAGGGAGGTAAAACATGAACCAAGGCCCAGAAGCAAACAGAGGAGAAGAGAGAGAAGGAGCTGGAGGGGTGGAAGAGAGAGAAGGAAGGGGAAAAAAGGGAGGAGGAGAGTGGAGAGAGGGAAGAAGAAGGGGGAGGAGAGGGAGGAGAAGGAAAGGCAGCAGCAGCAGCAGCAGCTTGGGAAAAGTGAGGCTACAGGAGACAGCTCTGTGCTCTGCACTGACCTGGGACACGGGGTGGATGGAGCAGGCAGGAGGGGACTGCTGACCCATGTATGCCACGCACACGCACTGACCAGGGCTCCAGGTGCCAGGAGTTGGCCGAAATCCTCAAACAAAGATGGACCAAAAGGAAACGAAGAAGGACCCGGGGTCCATGATCCCCGTCTCCATTGTAATAGGGAAATTATCTGAGCCCCTGCCTGTCCAGGCTGGCAGTGAGGTGGGGTCCTGTGGCTACATCCTGGGGAAAGGCATGGAAGCAGGAATTTTATGGGATGGCCTTCTTAGAAAATAGAGCTGTTTTGGAGGATGTCAGGAAATTGTTTAAAACAAACACACAAACAAACAAACAAACAAACAACTGGTAAATAGAATCAAGCATGTATCCTGCCTTTCCTCTATGAACTCTATTTCAGGTTAATGAAATATTTGATGAGGGGAAGTTTCTCTTTATAGAAGTATTGGCTAATAAATGAAGAAGAAATGAGATGATGAGAATATCATTGTAATGAAATAATAGTTCTAGGCAATGGCCATTAATAGCTGTTAGTGTCTCCAAAAGAGAGACAGTGCGAGGTGACATGTGTCCTAATAGAACAGCCAGCCACCTCTGAAGTGGTCTTTCCAGAAAAATGGAACCTGAACCTAATGAAACTTCTTGATCTTAATTCCCAATTGATTGGAAGCACAGGAAATAGAAACATATTAAAAGATACCATGGGATACAACGAGCAGAGTCTAAATTGTGGAAATGCTACAGGACAAACCAGCCGTGTTTCTCACAAATGAATGGATTATAAGGGGGAGAAAAAGAGACAGAGGGGCAACCTATAGAGACAGAAGGGATATATCAATCAAATGCAACATTTAGACTTTTGTGAAACATGATTAGAACAAAAAAAATAATTGGGGAAATGCAGACAATGGATATTAAGATATTAATTTTTTCAGATGAGATCATGGTATTGTGGTTATGTTTACACAAAGTGTCCTTGTATTTCCAAATGCTTTGCAGATGATATTAACTGATGTCTGGGGGCTCAGTTGGTAGAACATGCCAGTCTTGATCTTGGGGTTATAAGTTTAAGCTCCACGTTGGGTGTAGAGATTACTTTTAATTAATTAATTTATTTATTTATTTATTTATTTATTTATGGAAGGAAAGAAGGAAGGAAGAAATAAAGAAAGGAAGGAAGAAAGGAAGGAAGGAAGGAAGGAAGGAAGGAAGAAAGGTAGAGAGGAAGAAAGAAGAGTGGAAGGTTCTTACCTCTTGGTGGGGGAGGAGTATAGGTGAAACCAGAATGGCACTGAGTTGATAATTTTTGAAACTGAATGATAGATATGTGGGGATTCATTCTATTATTCTCTCTACTTTTCTTTATGTGATGGTTAATTTTGTGTGTCAACCTGACTGATCTAAGGGATGCCCAGAGAGCTGGGGAGACATGATTTCTGGGTGTGCCTGTGAGGGTGACTCTGGAAGAGATAAGCATTTGAATTGGTGAATTGAGTAAAGGACTTTCTGTTACCAGTGTGGGTGGGCCTCACCCAAGGCACTGAGGGCCTCCATAGAACAAGAGGGTGGAGAAAGGGTGGGATTTGCTGTCTTTAAGTGGAACGTCCAACTTCTCTTGCCCTCAGACATAAATGCTCCTCATTCCTGGGCCTTCAGACTTCCACTGGGACCTGTACCATTGGCTCCCCTGGTTGTTGGGCCTTGGGTTTGGACTGGAACTTTCACCACCGGATTTCCTTGCTCTGCAGCTTGCAGACAGCAGATCGTGGGACATCTCAGTCTCAATAACCATGGAAGCCAAACTCTTATAATAAATCTCCTTCTTTGTATCTATATATATCCTATTGGTTCCGTGTCTCTGGAGAACCCTGACTAATACGGTTTATATTTAAAATTTTTCAAAAGTAAAAATAAAAACTAAAACACACAGAAAATAGCCAGCACACATCCTCGTACTCTGCAAGCACCTGAAAAGATGTTTCCTCAGGTTGGGCAAGTTAGGAAACAGTGCCTGTTTCTCATATTGGTCACAGGCCTAGGCTGGGAGCTAAGGCTGATTGTTAGTTCCTGCTCACTGCCTTGGACTGTCCCTGCTCTGCTGTGTGACACGCTCAGCAAAGCGGACGGCTGGCTCACTGTTCAGTTCACCACGACGGCTTACCTGCTTCACAGCCTTCATATGAGAGAGAAATAAACTCCAATCTTATTTTCACCACTGTTTCTTTGGGTGTCTGTGTTCATATCCAAACCCAATCGCAACTGAAGGTAGAAGGGACTCATACTCTAAAAGACACACAGAAAATACTGCAGGGGTTCAGATACGGAAGAGCATATGTAGTCAGGTAGATCAGTTAGCAATTGCTGCAAAGATATTACATAATAAATAGCTGTAAAATCCCAGTGACACACAACAATAAGCATTTATTCTCACAGATCCCAGAGCTGGCCAGCTCCAGCTCTGCCCTGAGGCATCTGGAGTGGCTCGGCTTCTCACAACCAGCTGTGGGTTGTGGGATGGTCCTGCTCCACCTGCCTCTCATCCTCCGTCAGCTAGCCCGGACATGTTCTTCTCTGGCAGGAGCCAGTGGAACCAGGCAAAGCCTCATAAGGAAGGCCAGTGGTGACTAAATTCAGAGCCCCAAAGAAGCCAAGGCAGATGGTGAATTAGGGAGACAGCCAGTGTTTTCATTTGATAAGAATAGAGTGTGTGTGTGTGTGTGTGTGTGTGTGTGTGTGCCTGGTGAAGAAAATAAGAATATATTTGGTAATCTATGGGCAACCCTGGAGGTTTCTGAGCAGAGGGGTGAACTGATCATGAAAAGAAATCTATTTATGCACAAAATGAATGGGGATGGGGGTAGGTTCTAGGGACCGGGAAATCATGGAGATAAAGGGGTGAGGTTGAAAGTCAGACGTAGGAACTGCCCATCAATCCTGAGCGCAGGAGTATAAAGGAAGAACAGAAGACACCCCTGACATTTTTAACCAGGGAAAGAATGTTTTATGAGCACTCCTCCCCTTATGAGGATGTAAGACTCCAACGGTGGTTCCCAAGTCCCATCGCTCCCAAATCCAAAGTGATTACATATACTTGTCTCTGAAAAGTTATGCTTTACTTTCATTCCCTTTGTAATTATCTGATTCTCTTACTATCTTTTCCACATTGTCTCCGATTTTATTCTTATTAGACATGAGGCAGTTTTTTACTTTCACAAATCAACTCAAATGTAAGGATCACCATAGAAAACATGCCTCAGATCGAGGAAGACTACAGGGGTGGGCAGAGTGCTGGCAGGCAGTCCCTGTTATACATTCCCCCCTTTCTCCTTGATGATATGTGTGACTTTTAATCAGACAGCTGGCCACCCAGAATAATGACTATGTTTCCCAGGTTCCTTTGCAGCCGGGTGTGACTGTGTAACTAAGTTCTGACTGCTGGGCTGAAAGCAGAAGTTCATGTATTCCTCCCAGAAAGTGTTCTTAAAGGCAAAAAGATGAGTCTTTCTTCTCCTCTTTATCAATTGTACTAACTGGAAGATGGATGTAAGGGCTGGAGCTAGAGCAGCCGTCTAGGACCATAAAATGGAAAGTGAATCTCATGCAGCTGGTGGAGAAGCAAGTTTGAAAGAGTATGGACACTGGATGATTTCATAAAGCCAATCTGTAAGCCCCAGATGCCCTCTCGTGACTTCTTCCTTTTTTTTTTTTTTCCTCTCTCCTAGGAATCCCTGACTTCTTTAAAATAGAAAAGAATTACATGTCTATTTCATTGAAGCCATTGTTACTTGGTAACCTTCTCTCACTGTCTCCCACTTGTAGGCAGGTGGAAAATCACCACAGGAACACTGACCCCTGTGTATGTGTCTGTGTGAGTACTGGATAGAGGCTACATGCGAGGCTTTGTTCAAACTTATGGACACGTATAAGTTCTAAGTTCCTAAACAGAGGCACTACTTTCATGCACATCAAGAGGCAATGAGGAAGAGAAAAGCAGGGAGAATGTGGCCAAATGTAATCAGCAAATGTTAAGGGCCGCTGGAACAAATTGGGTGTGACAAGATGAATGGCTTAGCCTGTCTTGGCGGGCAATGGGGGCATTATGACTTTATCTTATTCCTTAGTTCCCTCATTCTTTTTTCTTGGTTGGTGGGGCTGAGTGAGGGGTGGAAATCCATGTTGGGGGCAGAAGGCAGTCCCTAGATCCACAATCCTTGGGGGCTGGTTCTTGTACCTCAGTGTGCAAAAGACTCTAATGGAGAACTTGCTTCAGAGGTCCCGGCCCCTGAGAGTCTGACCAGGAGGGCCCAGAGCAGGACCTGGGAGTCTGCATTTTAGTGAGCCCTGCCTCCTCCCTGGTAAATCTCATGCAGATGGTGAAGGGCTATCTGGAAGCAACCCAGCTGTGAGGTCTAGATTGTCAGCCCCAAGGACAGCTTCTGCTGTGTCTGCTTTGCACAGCACGTTGCGGCTCGGGTGGCCGTTCAATGCCTACCTATTGGCAATGGGGAGCCACAGTGCCGTCTCGAGCAAGAGAGTGACTTTAAAAACACTTCCACTTCTGGCCCTGCTGCTCTGGGCCTGCTGAGGGAGAACAAAAGAATTTCTAATCCAACAGGAGCAGAGGATTTTCTTTTTTAAAAAAATCAGACACTCAGGCCAACATTTGGATCCTCAACCCACTTTCTGACTGGGCAGCCAGTGTCTAACCGGCCCCCCGGCGAGCTCTGTGTTAGTATTGGGCGGTCCGTCCCTTTGGAGATGGGGCCTGGGAGGGCGCTGAGGAAAGAGACAGGGTGTGGAGATGAGACGGTTTGGGGCCCGAGGCCGTCCTCATGCCTTCCCCACGGTGCCCCTCACCCTTCCCTGAAGTGGGCATGGGGAGGAAACTGAGGCTCCGAGAAGTTAGGTCCCTTTGTCCAAGTCCAGGGCACCGAATTTACACTTGGGCTTGCCCCCTAGGCCTGGTCACTCCAACTACAGGACACTGCATGTTGCTGGCATGGGCATCCTGTCACTCTAGGTCCCAACGCCCAGAACCCAGGGTGGTGTTGGAGGCGTTGGCCTCACTTTACAGTGGAACTTGAGGGGCCTAGGCTTCTTGGCCCATCTCCTCCACATTTGTCCCCAAATCAGCCACAACACCGTCAAACACCACTACCCCTCACTCAGTGGCTTAAAAACGAGGCCTTAGGAAAAAGCAGTGAGTGCTCAAGTAAATTTATCCAAGTGCCCCTCTCTGACCTGTCGGCCCTTGACGCTGAATCTTCCCACAGCTCAGGAAGTACATGCTCAGCCCTTCTTAGTGTGTTCACCACATCTGCCAGACTGACCTGCAGAGGCTCTGTCTCTCTCTTTTCCCTCTCCTGGGTCTCCTGTCCCTGCTTCGCTGGCTATGTGTGCCCCGGGTCAAGCTCCAAAGATAGGAGTTTCAGGTTTGGGCCTGGCAGGGGGGTGGATTTGAGAGGCCTCCAGAGGCTGGTCCTCAAGACAGGGAGGGGCTTAGGGCAGGGGCCCAGCCTCTACCCCCTAAAGGGCCCAGAGGGAGGTAAGAAGAAGTCCGAGGCCATCTAGACCTGGGGATGTCCCCTGCGAGGCAGCTGGGGTCCAGGCTTGACACCCCACAATGCGTTCAGGTTACATCATTAGGGCTGAATTGATGTTGATGACAAATAATAACTGCTCCAAAGCAAAGCCAGATGGGGAGTGTTCAAATTGAATGAAGAAGGAAATGAGCTGCCATCCACAGGGAGAAGGGCTTCGTGGGGGGCCTTGGATCAGGGACTCTCAGACACGGAAGGGAAAGTTTACAAAATCCAGTCCATCCCCCAACTCAGGGAGGGAATTTTCGCTGTACCATCACCCGTGAGTGGTCACTCAGCAGGAATACTTCCCGCGACAAGGGGCTCCTTCCTCATGTGTCTGTCCTTCTGGGTCCCATCCACCCATCTGTATATCGAGGGGCTCACCTGGATGTTCTTCAGAGCCCCTGCCTGTGCTGACACTCCTCCCTGACCCTTGGACTCTTAAACCCTTTTGGACTTCTGACTTGGCCTTACGTGAGGTTACAGTGGTAACGGCTGATGGGAGTCTGAAGCGTACAGCCAGGGGTCCGTGGCTCGTTCATCCTAGATGCTTCTATCCAAGGCTGAGAGAGTGAGTCCCAGGTCCCTGCACAGCCCAGGGGGTCGGGGGACCGTGAGACACCTGGAAACCTGCTGAGGTGAGAGTACAGGGCACCACAGCATTTCTCGGCCGGCCAGGACGAGCCAGCCCAGGACATATGGGGCAGCAGAGGCGGGGGCTTTGCGGGTGTGACTGCTTAGCCAGCAGAATGCTGGGTGTGTTTGATTTTTATTTCAAGGCTTCTCACTCTGCCACATAACCCCTCTCCCTGTGATCTACTCCCTATACCGGTTAGTGCATCTTATAGCATTACCTGCCTGTCCCTGAAGCATTTGAATTTGCCATTCCTGGTTCACCCCTCTGCCAGGACGCCCTCCCAGATGAACACCTCTGACCCCTGCTCACCCTGGCCATGCCCTCTCCTCGGCCCCAGCACGGGCCTGAACCAGCCCTGCGTTATTTTGCCTGTGTTCTCGGATCCCCTCATCTGCCCTGCTTCCTCCAGGCACCGACGATGTCTGAGTCATTTTTGTTTCTCCACGTTGCCTAATGGGAGGTGCAAACAGTCTCAACGTGGGCAAAATCTGAGCCTCACTTTTTGGTTTGGTTTTGTTTTATTATGGTAAAATACACGTAACATAAAATTCACCACTTCGACCGTTTTTAGTGTAAATTTATATCAAGTGCATTTGCGTTAGCACTAAGTGCCTTCAGATATAATGCTGTACAATCATCACCACTATTTCCAGAACTTTTCCATCACCCCAAACAGAAACTCTGTACCCATTAAGCACCCCATTCTCCCTCCCCCTGGCCCCTGGGCGCCTCTAACCTGCTTTCTGTCTCTATGCATTTGCCTCTCCTAGATACCTCATATAAGTGGAATCATGCAACATTTGTCCTGTTGTGACTGGCTTATTTCACCATTGTCAAGGCTTCTCCGTGTCGTAGCCTGTGTCAGAACTTCATTCCTTTTTAGGGCGGACTATTTTCCCAGTGTATAGATAGACCATATTTTGTTTTTCCAGTCATCTGTGAATGGACTCTTGGGACGTTTCCACCTTTTGGCTATTGTGGCTATTGCTACGATGAATGCTGGTGTACCAGCATCTTCTGAGTCCCTGTTTTCAGTGCTTTGGGGTGTAAGCCTAGGAGTGGAATTGCTAGGTCATATGGTCATTCTATGCTTACCTTTGTGAGCTTTTTTCCTGAGCCTTGCTTTGAAATCCACACCACGCTGTTTTCCTGAGCCTTGCTTTGAAATCCACGAACTGTGCCCTCCACTGGGATGCTTCTGTCTCCAGCTCTCTGCCCATGTCCTAAACCAAGATCAACCGGGAGGCACCTGTGCATGACAAACGCAACCCTTGTCTCATTGGCCTCGGCCTCTCCCCATCTGTCTGCTGGCCCCTAGGCTGTAAGTGCCCCGAGGGCAGGGGTAGGGTCTTTCCCTACTGTCACACCCGCCGGAAATCACGTGCTCTGGGCTCAGGGTGAGCCAGTCAAGACATGAACCCATGTTTGCTTGACTGACAGGGTGACCAGTTGTTCACCCACCAATGACCAGCCGTCTGTTGACTGACTGAACAACATAGCACTCTCCGTACTCTATCTGCCAAATTACAACTTTTATTCTTGGCTGGAAAACAGACACTCATTTCCTGTCCCACCTATGAAGTGATTAAGTGTGGGCTCAGGGATCCGAGGCTGACTAGTTATGTTACCATGGACAAATTTTTGAAGCTCTCTGAGCCTCAGTTCCCTCATCCGTATAATGGGGGTACTACCACTACCTACCATGGGTGTCGGCACACAGATGAACATACAATGCTGCGCACAGGGTGGGCCACAGCAAAGCCCTGTACGTGCCCTGATATACACTGAGGCATCCTGTTTTTTCTCTTTCTGGCTGATGCTCCTACATAGTCCTGGTTGTGTTTTGGATTTCAAATCCAGTACCTAAATCAGGGCCTGGCACAGAGTAGGCACTCAATACATATTGAATGAATAAATTGCTGGCTTACCTTTAACCCCAGTAAGTCATAGCTTTTGTTACAGTGGAATGCTTGTGTCTTCCCCAAATTCTCACCTCCATGTGATGGTATTTAGGATGTGGAGTCTTCGGGAGGCAACTGGATGAGACGGGGTCATGAGGGTAGAGCCCCCGAATGGGACTAGTGCCCTTGGAAGAGTCATAGAAAGTTTGCTTCCCCTCTGTTCTCTGTCCTGGAAGGACATGGTGAGAATGTGGCATTCTGCAACCCGGAAGAAGGTCCCCACCAGAACTTGACCATGTCGGCACCCTGATCTCAGACTTCAGGCTCCAGGACTGAGAGAAATAAATTTCTGTTGTTCTTAAGCCACTCAGTCTGTGGTACTTTGTTATAGAAAAGTACTAAACTAAGACCACTTTTTTCCCAGGCACCAGAAGAATCCGAGACCAGAGACGGTCCGTGAGTGTTATTAGTCAGGCTGCTTTTAACTATAATGAAAAGAAAACCTTATTTACAGAAGCGTAAACCACAAGTTCATTTATTATTGACTTGGCAAGTCCTACAGTGGGAGTAAGTGTGCTTTCAGAATGGGTTCAGGGATGCCCAGGTGATTCAGTCGGTTGGGCGTCCGACTTCGGCTCAGGTCACGATCTCACGGTTTGTGAGTTTGAGCCCCGCGTCGGGCTCTGTGTTGACAGCTCAGAGCCTGGAGCCTGCTTCGGATTCTGTGTCTCCCCTTCTCTCTGCTCCTCCCCTGCTCATGCTCTCTCTTTCAATAATGAATAAATGTTTTTAAAAAATTAAAAAAAAAAAGAACGGGTTCAGAGGCTTAACAATGAAATCAAGTCCCCATTCTCTTTCTTTCTACCTTTTGACTCCACTAATCACAGCATATGGACTTTCATTTTCTGGTTTATTGCCTCATGGTCACAAGATGGCTGCCTAGCTCAGGCACCATGTCCTCACATGAGAGCATCCAAAACAGGAAGAAAAACAGGGCGAAAAATTCTCCTCTCTCTTTTAGCAGAAAGAAACATCTTGGGGGTGCATGAGTAGCTCAGTTGGTTAAGCGTCAGACTATTGATTTCAGCTCCGGTCATGATCTCATGGTTCGTGGATTTGAGCCCTGCATCAGGTACTGACAGTGCAGAGCCTGCTTGGAATTCTCTCTCTTCCTCTCTCTCTTTCCCTCCCCTGCTCTCTCTCTCTCTCTCTCTCAAAAAATAAACTGAAAGAAAGAAAGAAAGAAAGAAAGAAAGAAAGAGAAAGAAAGAAAGAAAAAGGAAAGGAAGGAAAGAAGAAGGGAGGAAGGAAAATCTCTCCCAGAAGGTGCACCACACACTATATCACCCCCAGCCCAGGCGCACATCTCACTGGCCAGAACCAGATGGCACACTCATCCCTGAACCAGTCATGACACAGAGGAATAGGATAGCTATGACTGGCTTTGACCACTCCTCACTCATCCTGGGGTTGGCCTAACCCCGGTCGTACCAATCAAAATTCTTTTTTAAAAATTCTTTTTTTCAACGTTTTTTATTTATTTTTGGGACAGAGAGAGACAGAGCATGAACAGGGGAGGGGCAGAGAGAGAGGGAGACACAGAAACGGAAACAGGCTCCAGGCTCCAAGCCATCAGCCCAGAGCCTGACGTGGGGCTCGAACTCACGGACCGCGAGATCGTGACCTGGCTGAAGTCAGACGCTTAACCGACTGTGCCACCCGGGCGCCCCAATCAAAATTCTTTTAGGCAGGAGGAGGGGCCATGGCTGTTGGGTGAGCATCAGCAGTGCCCCACAATGACACTGTCCTTCCAGGAGAAACATGGGCTGCAGCTCCCCACCCAGAGGCAAGGGTTGCCAACACATGGGAGGACACATCATCACCAGGGAAGAGTTAGCCTGACAAAGAGTCAGCCCTGGTTCTGAAAAGAAGGGTCCTAGGCCCCCAAAATGATCAGGCTTCAGAAGACAAGCATTTGAATGAAGCCCAGAAGGAAAAATGTCAGCATCTTTCCAGCGTGTGGTCCATCCTCCCTGCCATCCGCAGCATCCGGCCACGTGGACACAAAGACAACTGTGCTGCCCACCCAGGCCGATGGGTTGGGTCATCCTTGGCCGTGCCTGGCTGGACTCCATCCCTTCTCAGCAAAGTAGTACCCACTAGCCCATGCCTCCCTCCCTCTGAGCTCTCTGTGAAGGGTCTGCAGGTGTGGGGGCTCTGAGAGACCAGAGAGGTTGGGGCTCTGGGGCTCTGTCCCACAGGCACCTGTCTCTGCCTCCTAGCTGCAGCAATTTGAGAAGCAGCTGGTGGGGGCCTGGCCGAACTGCCAGGAGGCAGAGAGATGAAGTCAGCAGGACAGAGCCTCTGCAAAGAATGGATAGACCGGTTATAGCATAGCGACAGAGCAGGTAAAATGGCAGATTGAACATGCACATCGAGGTTTGTTCCCTTCCAAAATTCACTAAAACTAGTAAAAAGATTTTTTTAAAAACATAAACCTACAAGGACAGAAATGACAAGAGAGGAGAGTGCAGTGACAAGTCTGGAAGTGTTGGACGTGGACAAGTGGTAACTGGACATGACCAGGCACAAGGGAGTGAAATCCTAAACTAGTTGGTGGGGGGCGGGGGGCGGGTGCTCAGAATGGATCCAATTCCACCGCAGAGTTCTCAGTGCACTCAAGAGCTAACGCTGGGGTGCCCTTGGAACTAAGAGTAAGGGGGCTGGTAGAGATTGGGAGACCTGTGAAGAAGTGGGTCCCCCAGGCCCCTCCCAGCTCCGCAGTGCTGGGTACCTGCCTTCTCCCTCAGGGCAGGGGCTGGAGCTTTCTTCTCTGCAGAAGGTAAAGCAGAGAAGAGAGTCTGCGGGCCGGGATTCATTCTCATCCCACCTGCCCTCGGGGTCTCCTTTCCAACCTAACCCCCTCAGGACAGGCACCAGTCTCGCTCCTGAGGCAGTAGATCAGAAGACAGCTCTCTGGGCATTTGACCATCCAAAAGGAAAGCCCTAAATGAAGACATTGACCCAGAGGTTTCCCATCAGAAGGTCCACCAAGATCACCCTACAGTGGGGACTCAGAGTCAAAGTGCCCCCAGTTTCCAATCAGCGTTTTGGTTCCTCCCCACTCACCACTATACTTAATTACAAGCAGACAACCAAAGGTTCCCAGACTGCCTAGAAAAACCTCTAATAAGGAATCCAGAGGCCAAATGACCTGAGGCAGCCGAAAAGAGAAAAAGAACGATTTTTAAAAGATCATTAATCTCCCCAGAGAAATAAGAGATGTTGCATCCCAAGAACAGAATGTTGGTTTTTTTTTAATGGCCATTTAGAGAACAACAACAACAAAATACTTCCTGGAAATCAAAAACTTGTGAACAGACATGGGAAACCCAATGGAAGCACCTGAATCTCCCATGAGTCCCCAGAAAGGCATGCTGGGTCGGGAATGCAGCTGGGATGTAGTGTAGGTCTGGTTCCAGGGGAGGGATCTCATCATCACTGGGAGTCTCCCTGTTACAGGCAACTGGAGGGAAGCAGCTTTGCCAAGGGAGTAGTAATAGGCTATTGGGCACCAGGCAGACTGGATTCAGTGTTCCCGAGGTTTGCAGCTGCTGGGGAACACCAGCTGCTTTACATCTGGTGACCTTGGAGTCTGTGGAGATTTATAGGTCTACCTCCAGACCCCTACTGAAGAAGTAGGGGAGAGAAAGCTATTGGTCCTAAAAGAAGCTAAGCTCCGGTGTAGCTCCTCCTACCCAGACCTTGGCTTAGGTCTAGGCAGCCCAGAGTTAGGTTTCCAGGGTCTTCTTAATAGTTCTGCACCACAAAGACTGAATAGCCCACTGATCTTCCAGCATAGTGGCTAAAAACAATCCCAATTCCAATGCACATCACTGGGAATTTTCAGAACACTGAGGACAGGAGAAAATCTTGTCCACTTCCAGGGAGAAAATTATGGGTCACACAGGAGGGGGTCAGTGCTTCTAATGGATTTGAGCCTCTCAGCAGCCAGGCCATACTGGCAAAGAAGATAATGAAGCAAGACCCTCAGGTAGGAGAGGAGTATTTTTCAGCCATGCAAAGTCTCCAAAAACCACTAGTCCAAACCCCTTCTCAGGAAGCTACTAGAAGGTGTTCACCACTAAAACCAAAAAAGACAGATGCAGGAAACAAGAGATCCAACCAAAAGAAAAGTCAAAGGCATTTCCTGGAAAGCAACGGAGGGAGACACTGGAGGGCAGCCAGACCAGACTGGAGCAGTCATTATCATGCCCTCTCCTGCTATACACATCGTTCACCAGATAAGGTGCATTACCAGAGCAAGAGAGTGAAAACCAAGCAAGAGAAAGCCATGAGATCCAGGCACACAGACCCCCAATTCCAGAGAGAGGCAAAGGGAATTTTAAGGATGAAAGCAAAAGAAAATCCCAAGACAACAACTGATGGGCAACCCTAGAGAAGAGCAAGTCCAAACTGAAGGAAAATGAAGGTCTCCAGGAAGGACAGCTCTGGAGAAAAAACTGAAAATGATAGATTACCTCCTATGATTGACCTTATGGATCAGTGTACTGTGTCTGATTTGTAAACACTGTACAAAGACTCACGTGTATACACTACTGTAAAGAAAGTTAAGCAAATCGAAACAACAAAGCAATTATTAACTTTGGGAAAAACAAAAACCAAAAAACCAGAAAGAAAACAATAGCACAAATTACAAAGCTCAGTTGTGAATAATTTTTGCATAGGCGTGAATGATACTGTAGACTCTGAATGTTGACTTAAGGAAAAATTGTAAATTAATCATATTGGAAGGATGGGGGAGGGGAGGAGAGAGAATATTAGTGTCAGAGCATTAAACCTCATCTATCATAATGAGCAATCAATCGATAATGCCTATAATTAAGTAATTGAAAGATAGCAGCATAGGCATATTCTTTAGACATATAGAAATGGGTGAATTCCAGAAGAAATAGGTAACAGAGTTTGGTGGTTGCCTTTAAGGAAGAGAACAGGGAAAGTGGGGAAGGGTGGAACAGGGAACCACCACACTGTCATAAGCCTTTTTAGCGCTATTTGACTTTCCAAATGTGTGTATACATCATATTGGCTTTCCATATTAATTAAACAAATAAAAGTACAGCAATATTAGAAGGCTCTGACTTGGAAATTGTTCCAATGTCTGATTTGTAAACACTGTACAAAGACTCACGCGTTTGCTCTTACTTAATAGCTTTGGGTCTGAGCTTCTTCCCAAGACGGTGAATATTTCCAAGATATACAATAAGCATTTGTGGAGTGAACAAATGCACCAGCAGATGAGCTAACAAGCCAGACAGCCACCAGAAGTAAAGCAGAACACACAAGAACTCATAAGATGCCGGTGTCGTGTGGATGGATGCCACCTGCGAGGGGCCATGGCAAAGATGACTAGATGACTGCACACAACCAGGCAGCCTCTGGGTGAGGGATCCCCATTCTCCACAGGAGGCCTGGTGGTCCCAATCCCAGACACACATGGGACAACTAACCCCACGGCCTGGGCGCCTGTGTCCACAGGAGCTTGGGCTTTGTTAGTAGGACTCCTTTGGTAGAAAGGAATCAAGACTCACCTAAACCACCTTCAGAAAGGAAGACATAATGGTCAGAAAAAGGGATGACTGAATTGGAACAGGACAGGGCAAACTGGAAAGGTCACCAGAGTCAGCCCTGGGGACCTGCTCCTCTCTGGTGCCACTCCTCCCTCCACGTTCTTCCCTCCCCATTTCTCTTGCTTCTCTGGGAAGCCGACACCGTTGAATGTTCTGGCTAGGTTTGGGGGCATGTCCACCCTTGTGAACGCTCTTCCCCACTGCTGAGCCCAGAAACCTGACCTCTGCAGCGTCCTGGCAATAAAGCTCCAGGCAAGTGACCTAGACTCCATATTGAGGTCTCACCCACACCAGACTTGGACCAGACATGAGCACTGGAAGAAGAAAGTGCCACATGGCACAGGCATCTAGCTTCGGGACTGTGGCACCGTCTTCTCCTAGGCAGGGGCCATCCTTCCTGGGAGCTGAGCTTCAAGCCTGGTTCCCAGTTCTCCAGATGATTCTGTGTGGTTCTTGGCTTACATTCCCGCAGAGTAGACAATGGTTGAAATATTCAAGTGTAACTATTGGGGTTGAGGGCGGGGGGCGGGGGGAGTCCCGGGAAACACTGGTAGAAGAGAGGAAGAGAGGGAAGGAAGCTAACTCAGTATGTGTTACTGGGTGTGGTGGGCTATTTCGTGGGCCCCATTCCTCCCCTCCAGTATCCAGTACCCATGCTCCCTGGGAATGTGACTTTACCATGCTTCCCATTCAGGTGGGGAGTGTATTTCTGCACCCCGTGGATCTGCCCAGGCTTGGGCCTTGTTTGGCCCAAGAGAATAGAGATAGAAGTGGCATTGAGTGAGTTCTGGAGCCTAACAAAGCCCTGCAGCTTCTGCCTGTGTCCTTTCAGAACACTGCCTTGAGACCGCCTCACAAGGAAGCTGGTCTAGCCTGCTGGAGGATGAGGGGTCACTTGGAGGGAAACTGAGGCACGCAGCCAACTGCCAGACATGTGAGAGAGGCTATCTTGGACTTTCTTTCCTGCTGAATGCAGCTGAACGAGATGACACCCGCATTAGAGTCGCCATCCAACCCACGTGAGAAACAATTCATCATTACTGTTTTACGCCACACAAGTTTTGGATGGTTTGCTCCACGGCAATAGATAACTGTTGTATCAAGCCAGTTGCCAGTCAGGGCACCTGGAGCTCAATCCTGCTGGGGAGCTCTGGAAGACAGTGGGGAACAGGCCTCAGAGTTAGCTCCGTTGAAGGAAGGGGGTGTTTTTTGACCTACACCCCATCTGTCATTGGTTCAGGCTGCTTCCAGGGACATGAACTGGCTAGCACTTCTGGTTTGCCTGGCACACAGGCCAGGCGTGCTCCCTGCGGTCAGAGATCTTGTACGGTGTCACAGTAAGTAGACTTGGCGTGTGGCAGTGAATGCAAGGGGGCCTGGGCAGGGCACTGGCAGGGCCTGCTATAGTGGGTATCCCAACGTGCTTTTCAGAAACTTCTTTTCTGATTTAATCAGCTAGAGCCAGTGTCTGATGTTGCATCCTGGAGCCCTCCTGACTGATGAATGTGCGTCTCCATTCCAGTCCTTCCTGGCTACCAGCTGACCTCATCCCTCTCTAATTCATAGTCCAAATTCTGGAGGCAGCCAAGTGGATTGGCTCTGCGCACCTCCACGGCCCCTGATGGACAGAGTTCTTCCAGCCAGATGGTCACCAAGTGACCTGCACATGGGCCGCCTGCAGTCAGGGGCCCGCCTGGACCAGTCAGGGTTCAGTTACTTCCCTGAGCAGGGCCATTGAGTATGTGCAGGCACCATGACTGATCTGCTCCAACAAGGTGGGGACAGCCATTTGTGTCTGAATTCCTGCCCCTGCCCTATCTCACTGCAGGGACATGGCCCATTGTTCTGCAATTCAGAACTTCTGGGGCATGGAGCTCTCTGTCTACTATGGGGGGAAAATTAAGGACTCCCTGGTGCCCAAAATACTTGCCACCCCCCGCCCCGGCCCCTTGATGCCACTTAGAAGTAAGATGCACGTCTGCATTCCCAACTGGAACCTGAAATGCATTTTCTCACCATACCAAGACCGTCAAAGGTGACCGAGGGCAGTTAACGTTGTACTGTTAATGATAAACTTCAGGAACACTATGAGTTAAAGAGAAATTTGTGGACTGGAGTGAAAAACCAACCACCATTTATAACTTGGTTTCTATGGGAAAAATGCATTCTGAGTTTCCAAACAACTGGCTCACATGGAGATTTCTGGAACATAGCCTGGTCCCAACGTTGGGAACTGTAGGTGGCTTCTCAGTATTCTCCATTAACATGGTCACTGTGGGTAGTTTGTAGCGGGCTCTTGTGCCAGGCTCAGAGAGCCCGGAGGAAAGCCGTGGGATCCTCTGGACAACCTTGTGGAGTACCCAAACCTGTCCTTCTGAAGCTGGACAGGACCTCTGAGCTGACAGGGACAGCAGAGGGCATCTGATCCCACATGCTCCCCAGGGTCACATTCCTGACAGTCTCTGCTTATATGCTCACTGCTACACAGCGATCTTGTAGGGCCAAATGTCACTGGTCAACAGCTCTTTCTTCTATTGAGCTGAAATCTGCCCTCCCACCCCGATTCCACCACTGCAATTTCTGCTCAGCCTTCAAACCTTTCTCAGGTTTTAACGTCTCTGTGAAGCCTTCCCTAACCCTAATGTCATCCCTTCCCTAATGTCATCGTCCTGCACATTAGAGCACTACTAGCTGCGACAACGAACAAACCTGAAACACTGTGGAATATATCACCCCTTATGAAATAGTGAGTGTCTTAGCTCGGGCTGTTCTAACAAAATACCATAGACAAACACCTATTTCTCACAGTTCTGGGGCTACAAGGTCCTGCAATCTAGATGCCGGCAGCTTCAGTGTCTGGTGAAGACCCGCTTTCCGGTTCCTGGATAGCCATCGTCCCGCTGTGTGCTCACATGGCAGAGAGAGATGGTCTCTCTCGGGTCTTTACTTGGAAGGCCACTAATCCCGTTCGTGAGAGCTCCACCCACCTTCGTGACCTACTTACCTCCCAAAGGACCCACCTCCAGCTACCATCACTTTGGAGATCAGGGCTTCAACATATGAATATAGGGGTGGGGGACACAAACATTCAGTTCACAGCAGTGGTGCTCCTGGCTGGCAAGCAGGCAGTATTTCCCATTTGGTGATTTAGGGTCCCGGGCTCCCGTCACCCTGCCAGCCTGCCGTCGGCAGGTAGGAAAGAGAGTGGTGAGAAGTCATACCTGCTTCTTAGCAGCCGACACTTCTTGTCTTGGAATTGACCCATCACTTCGACTCAGTGCCTTTGGCAAGGATTAGGCACATGGCCCCACCCAGATGAAGACAGAGGAGAGGCCGAGAAATGTCATCCATAGTTGGACAGGCATTTGTAGTGACAGCTCTAGACAGAGGAAGCAGAAGCACAAAGATAGACATGGAGTTCAATCTCTCTCTCTCTCTCTCTCTCTCTCTCTCTCTCTCTCTCTCTCTCACACACACACACACACACACACACATACTCCAAGCCTGTCCTCAGCTGGTACATGATTCCCAGCTAATCTGCATGTGTTAAGCAATACACTGAGCTCAGTCTTATTGAAGCAAAAGACAGGACCAATCCCCCTGCCCTAAACTCATCCATGTGTCCCCTGAGGTCACAGGACACCAAGGGGGTTAGAAGGCAATGCTCAGAGAAATCCTTCCTCCAGCTGGAGACATAATGGGAATGGAAGCCCGTCTGACTGGGGCTGGGCCTCCCTGCACATGTACTAACTCAAGAGAGGCTACAGTCCCCTGTGGGCAGATGCCTGAGGCCTAAGGCACTTTTCCGGGAAGATAGGCAACTGAAAGCAATCGCTCACATTTCTTGGGCACTTAGTACGTACCAGCATTGTTCTGAGAACTTGACACTGTAACTCAACTTTCTTTCATGCTGTTACTGAGTTCTATTATTATGCTGTATATTACAGACAGGCATGTTGAGGCACTGAGGCTGTCACTTACCCAAGGTCACAGAACTAGAATGTGGTGGAACTAAGCCACAGTCCCAAACTCTGGCTGCAGAGCCAGGTTCTAGGAACCACTGACCCTACTGCCCAGCTCCAACAGTGTAGGGGGCCCTGTCCCCCGCCCCCAGGGCTTTTGCACTTCTTTATAAAGCCAGCCCACCTCCCTTCTGTTAAGGGCAAGGTGGAGAGGGGAGGGAGCATGAAGACTCCAGGCTAGAGGCTAGGATGAGTTCCTCCTTTGGTCCTCCCCACCCCCACCCCCTACCCCCTGGGTGGGTGGGGGGGGCAAGAGTCCCAGTCTGCCACCTGTCACCCCCAGCACCACAGAGCAGCTGCGCCCAGGAGGCGGGCTCCTCACCTCGCAGCTGGGAGGCTCCAGGGGAGGGGGGCGGCCAGGGAGGAGAGGCAGCCAGTACCCTTCGTGGACTTTTCTGCTGGGCTTGCAGCAAATCTGTTGCCCAAGCTCTTTACAGGGAGAAGTTCCCTTTCCCAGCCTGGGGCCCCTACCCTCCTTCCCGCGCCCCACCCCCACCCCCACCCCAGGATCCTCCTTCCCAGTCCTGCAGCAGCCCCAGGTGGCTGGGAGGCCAGGGCTGGGGTAAGAGACTGCAGAAGCCTAGTTCCCACCGTCCCAACGGTGGGAGGACCCCCAAGGAAGCCACCTCCCAGAGACAACTCCTCACACACGTGGTGAAAGCTGGGAACCCTTGCATTTCAGTCTCCTCTGTCAATAAGTGGAAAATAGCTTAGAGGGCGTATCCCCATTTGGAGTCTTAGTTTCCTCATCCATTAAATGGGTTTAGTACCCTCAGTCATTGACTTCCTGGGGCTTTGCAGGGTGTCAGAACCTTACTAAACCAGTGCCCCCATGGCAGGCACCCTTAAAATGGTTTGCTTCACTAGCAAAAAAAAAAAAAAATTCCCATGGGTGATATTCTGCAGCCATGAAAATGAATGTCAAAGAAAAGATGCTTCATATCATATCTGTTGTGTCCATTTCCATCAGATAGGGGTCCCCAAATATGGAGCAACAAGAGGTGGGAGCTGGCAGCCTGGGGCGGGGTGTGCGGGGGTGGGTGGTGAAAGGATTCACCCAAGGCTGAACAAAGAAGATAGAAGTTTATTGAATACACTGCAAGAGGCAAAGGATCTGTCTGCCGGAGGCCCGGATGGGAGCTGTTATTAAAAGGGGAAGGTGAGGAGGTATGGGGACAATGGAATTTTCCCTTTTTTGGTAGTTGTGCCTGGTAGCAAGCAGCCCACTGGTCAGGTAGGGCCTATGGGTATTTTGAGGCGGGTGCCTGATGGACCCGTCTGGATTCAGCCAGGTGTTCGCTGTGGGCCCTTTTGCCTTGATGAAGTTTCCATTGCTCGAGCCTGTTGTCTAAAAGTGGCCTCTACAACATCTATACCTAAAAATAAGAAGCCACCATAATGCTAATAATGTGGAATAATTATGGGGAAGTTTTAATTTTGGGGTGCGTGTGTGTGTGCTTTCAGCTTTTTAAAACACACTTTCTATGAGTATTTGCTACCAGATCAAATTTTTTTTTCAGGTACCTAAAGCCCTAATTTTACTTGTTCATTCCCCTATCACTGAAGGCTCTTTCCAGCCCACATAATATGGTCAGTGAGAGACTTTTCATGCTAGAAGCATCTGGGGCAGTGATTTTTAACTCTTCGAAAGCCACACATCTCTTAGAGAGTCTGATGGAAGTTGTGGGCCAGTCTCAAACACGCACGCACACACACACACACACACACACACACACACACACACATAGATACAACTCTTATGTGATCTGGCAGGATGTTCTTGGACTCCATGAAGTCTGTCCCTGAACTTCAGGTTAGAAGCTTCTGATTTGAGTAAATTCCCAGGCTTAAGGGGTCCCTGAGTAAATTCCCAGGCCGAGGGGTCCCCAGGCCAGGGGAGAGGCTTACTGAAGGTTACCATAGGCTAGTGGCACAGTCTCGGTTTTAAGGCCTCCCCAGTCTGGCTCCCGGCAGCCTTCCCAGCTATGGCTCCACTAGGCCCCCACACAGACAAACTGGCCTCCACTCATGCTTGGCCTTCTCCAGGCTCTCCTCCAGCCACCGCTCTCCAGCCCTCTGCTGAATGCCCAAGTCTTCTTCATCAGTTTGCAGATTGCCTGTAGCTGCGTGTAAATGACCCCCAGGTCCCCACAGGAAGAGTGGCTCAAACACCCTAGGGTATATTCTATCTGGGCAAAGTCTAAAGGTGAGCAATCCACGGCTGGTATGCTAACTCCATAGAGGCATCAGTAACACAGGCTCCTTCCACCTTTTTCGCTCTGCCATCCTCAGAGTGCAGAGTCCACGCCCAAGGTTGCCCCATGGACCAAGACATATACCAGGAAGCAGAAGGAAGGAAGGTGGAAGGAGCAATAAAGGCACACCTCCCACAAGAGTCGTTTTCCTCTGAGGAGTCTTCTAGAAAGTCCTGCATACCACCTCTGCTGCATCTCACTGATAGGGGGAGGCTCCTTGGCCACATTCCACTGCAAAGGAGGCTGGGAAATGGAGTCTTTGCAACAAGGCCCTCTGCTCAGGGTTTGGTTACTAGGGAAGAAGGGTGGAGTGGATACTGGCCAGGCAAGCTTCAGCTTCTTCTGTGTCATGTCTACAGCCCACTGCCAACTGCCAGGGTCTCAGCTTCCTGTGCAACCTTCTGGTATATGTCTAAGCCTGTTAGTTTCTAAGTCCCATCTCCAGATATTAATTTTTTTTTAATTTTTTTTTAATGTTTATTTATTTTTGAGACAGAGAGAGACACAGCATGAGCAGGGAAGGGGCACAGAGAGAGGGAGACACAGAATGTGAAGCAGGCTCCAGGCTCTGAGCTGTCAGCACAGAGCCCGACGCGGGGCTCGAACTCACGAACTGTGAGATCGTGACCTGAGCGGAAGTCAGACGCTTAACCGACTGAGCCACCCAGGCGCCCCTCCAGATATTATTTAAATATGTCATTGCTATCAAATTTGGGGGGAGGGGGTTGATACATTATAAATATGACTTACTTTTGTAACAATGATACAATTCTTTTTTTAAACCAAAATCTATATTCCAGTTTGATCAGTTGGCTCGATAATATTCTTTACACCACTACAAAAAGCAAGCTTACGAAGAGATCAAGACTTATTTCTGGTTCTTTTTCTCTGTAGATTGAAGGACAAACGACTGTGTTTAAAACATTACACAGATTAGGGGCGCCTGGGTGACTCGGTGGGTGAAGCGTCCAACTCTTGATTTCAACTGAGGTCATGATCTCACGGTTCGTGAGTTCAAGCCCTGCTTCAGCTCAGCATTGACAGGTGGCACCTGCTTGGGATTCTCTCTCTGTGTCTCTGCCACTCTCTCTCTCTCTCTCTCAAAATAAATAAATAGGGGTGCCTGGGTGGCTCAGTCAGTTGAGCGTCCGACTTCAGCTCAAGTCATGATCTCACGGCTTGTGAGTTCGAGCCCCGCATCGGGCTCTGTGCTGACAGCTCAGAGCCTGGAGCCTGCTTCGGATTCTGTGTCTCCCTCTCTCTCTGTCCCTCCCCTCCTTATGCTCATGCTCTCTTTCTGTCTCTCAATACTAAATAAACTTAAAAAAATTTTTTTTAATAAATAAATAAACTTAAAAAATATTACATGGATTCCTTGTTTTTTCTTTCAGTATGGCTATTTTGCTCCTATGAAGTATGGTTGAATTCATTTATTTCCATCTGAACACAACTTTAGGGGTCACTCCCATCCTTGCTGACCTAATATTCAGTTTTAAATATATAGTATATTGACATAATTCCAAAAGTCAAAACTACATAAAAATGTATGCTCAGAGAAGTGTTGCTCTCATAAACCTTCCCCAGCCTCCTTCCCCCTGAACCCCTCATGCATAACCAATTTCTTTAGTTTCCAGTCTAATCCCTTCTCCTATGCTTCTTTTGGAAATAAGCAGATATACATGTGTTTTCTTATTTTCTCTTCTTTCTCCTATAAAAGATAATATGTACAGTACCTGTTCCTTTTTGCATTTTTTTGCAGTTTTCATTTAACAGCGTATCCTGAAAGTCACGTCGTATCAGTTCAAAGAGATCGTCCTCACTGACTTCATAGATGCACAGTATTCCCCGGGGTGGGGATGTTCCCCGGTTTACTCAACCTGCCCCTTGTGCTGTGACACGTAGGCAATTTCCCATGTTTTGCAATCACAAGTTATGTTGCCATGAACCATGTGTGCTTACGTATTTCCACCCTGTTGAGCTATGTCTTCAGGGTAAGCCCCTGCAGCAGGTTACCAAGTCGAAGGGTAAATGTGTCCATGGCTTTGTTAGGTCTTGACGAGGTCTTCTCCAAGGATTGTGCCAGTTTGCACTCCCACCAGCAGTGTGCAAGATGGCCTATTTCTCCACAGCCATGCCAACAGAGAGGATTGCCAAGCAATTGAATTTTTGCCAGTCTGCTGAGTGAGAAATGGTATTTCAGGGTAGTTTTGTTTGTTTTTAAGTAGGCTCCACACCCAGCACGGAACCCAACTGTGGGGCTTGAACTCACAAGCCTGAGATCAAAACCTGAGCTGAGATCAAGAGTCAGACACTTAACTGACCGAGCCACCCAGGCGCCCCTAGCTGTAATTTTAGTTAGCATTTTTCTTAATATTTTGATATTTGAGGGCTATTTTATATTGTGTTTTACGTATGAATTTTCTGCTCATATCTTTTGTCCATTCTGTAAAGTTTTAAAGGTTTTTTTTCCTTCAATTTTTAAATATTCTTTCTTAATAGTAGGGACATCTCATATTATTATTATCGGGTGACATCTACTTCCTCTGCGCAAGGCACCACGCTGGGGACTAGGGATCGTATACCTAGGGCAGTGATAGTTTAGAAAAAGAGAAGAATTCCACACAATGTCCTGAGAGTTGTAACAGAAACAAGAAAAAGATGGAAGGAACTTCGGTGCCTGATGGAATCTGGGAAGACTTCACAGAGAAGGTGACTTTTAGAAAGCTATCAAAACTATAAAAACATAGAAAGGCAAACAGATACAGGTGAGGAAAGGGTAGGGGAGAGGAGGGCATGGCCTGGACTCCAGGGCCCTTTCCAGCACCTTCTGACCCCTAGACTTGGAGGTGGAGCTCTGACCCCTCCACTCATCCCTCTTCCTGGACCATCCCAGGGTCTTTCCACAGAGTCATAGTTCTGCCTGGTCAAGCTCGCCAGCTGTCATAGCTCCCCTTACTTGCCTTAGATGGTTAGACTAGTGGGGGGCAGTGGGTTCTGTTCTCTCTGTGGACTCAATGGCTCAGCTGTTTTAGGCACAAGTGGCCTTGTGGTCTTGTTTGTGGGCCTGAAAACGTGTGTGTGTGTGTGTGTGTGAGAGAGAGAGAGAGAGAGAAAGAGAGAGAGAGAGAATGCACAGTGCATGGGGCACATGCCCAGGAACACCCAGGAGAAATGCAATCCGTTACCGAGAGGAGAGGTCGTTTCCCGCATATGCCTACAACCTGTGGGTTTGGTTAAAATTAGCACTCGCTGTCCCTGTGCCACCTGAGACTGCCATCCTCAGCTATCTCCCCACCTGCCCAGCCAGGAAAGGGAGGGACAGAGCAGTCAGAGACCTGGCCTCAGGGGCTCAGGGAGGCCTCCAGGCAGACATGGGGTGTGAACTAGACTGTGAAGTTGCGGGGGGCGGGGCGGGAATTCAAAGAAGGTGGAGGCCAGTGGGGAGTGTGAGCAACCCAAGGAGAAGACAAGGATCCCGCACCCAGTCCGGCTCACACATCCTGGAGTGTCTGGAGCAGCCATGGAGATGTTAGTGAAGACAGACCCAACAGGGGTAAAGAGGCGTGTGTGTGCAAGCCTGGTAACACGGGGAGGGTTACCAGGGAAGGTGCTGTGATATAGAGAGGTTTGATCACAATAGAAATCCATGTCTCAGGTTTTGGGCCAAGGCACAATCCCAAGCCTGGTCAGGGGACAGCCCTCTTTCACGTAGAGGTTCAGGTACCCAGGCCCATTCCCTTCAGTGTTTCTGCCATCCCAGCCCTAAGGCAGTGTTGTCTGCAGCTGCCTGGTGTAAGCAGACCTTGGAGGAGGCGTGCCCACTCCTCCAAAGCCCCAGCCAGAAGTGACACCTATCACCTCCCTTCATACCCTGGGAGGGGTGGCCACTTCTCCAGGTACTTGGGACCCTGAGCCCTTGTCCTTTAATAGGCCCTGCTGGAGTGAGAGACCCCAGGCCCCTCCCCAGCTGACCATGGCCTCTGCAAACCTGAGCCTGCTCTCCTGTGTCCCCGTCCTGGGATCTGCTGGCCTGGTTCTCCATGTTCTCTGGTGACCTAAACTGCAGCCTTGGGCTCTCTTTGCTGGATAAGTTTGGACCCTGACACCTCCTGTGCACACGTGTGCGTGCACACGCATACACACGGGCCGGCCTCGCCAGCTCAACAGGAAGCCCCAGCCTGCCCTCAACACTTGTCCCTAGAGGAGCCTCCAAAGGGGATCTGACACCCACAGAGCGTGAAGAATGATGCCCAGCTCCAGGTTCAGACTGAGCCCTTGGCCTCATACCCTTTCAAAGGTACTAAGAAAGGCTAATTAAGGGAGTGTGCCTGGGAAGATGGTCTCCATTGTCTCCTTGCAGATCAAGGGGTCCAAATCAGCCATCCTTGCTTCCAGAGTCCAGCCAGACCAGCCTCTGGCTTCTAGCACTCACCTCCTCCGGGGAGCCTCCTGGATTAACACTCTTACTACAACCTAACCATGCAAAGCCTCAGTGAAGGTTCATATATTTGACCACATTTGATCTGATCTGTTATCAGAGTCATTTAGGCTACGAGAACCCTCTCCCTCATTATAGTTCTCTGGAGCAGATGTACACAATTCTCCATTCTCGTTTCTTCTTTTTTCCACCTGGTTCAGGTTCCACTATTCTGTACCTGCACACGTTCAAAGTCTAAATCTCACTAGTAGGACTTGTAAATGGCACTGATACCAGTGGTCCCGACAGGCTCCTCGATGAACCATTCCCTCCAGTTACCCAGAGAGATACTTCTTTTTCTGTTTTAAACTACATTTTAAAGACAACATTGTACCTGTCCTTTGTCCTTTGTTCTGCAAGCTTTAAAATGGCTTTTGGACAAAAGGGGGGAAAAGTATGTCCTTAAGAAATTATAAATCAATGCATTTCCCATTTTTGAAAATTGAACAGGCTTAATGTTTTTACATGGAAAAATATGCATATTAAGTAAATCCAAACTTTATTCCCAGAAAAAAACATTTAGAGGTGATTTGTAAAGAGTGTTCCTTCCCCCTCTCCTTCCCTCTCTCCCTCCTTCTGCCTCCTTCCTTCCCTGCCTCCCTCTCCCTATCTCCCTTTTCTCCTTCCCTCTCCTTCCCTCCCCCTCCCTCCCTCTCTTCATCCTTCCCTTCCTCCCTTTCCTTCTATCTCCCTGCCTCCCTTCCTCCCCTCTCTGTTCTCCCATCTCCTGTGGGCCCCACTCCCTCATCTTTCTTCTTTTTTCCACCTGATTCAGGTGGAACCTGAAGGGCCCCTTCCTAACAGGTTTCGTAGTTTTGACACATGTACGTTCTTGTTTGGGCCACATGTAATTTTAATTAATGTAACTGGGTTGTGTTACGGATCTCATTCTGACTTCTTTTCTCTTGGCTCTGTTTTAAGCTCCTCCATTTGGTCATATGTACATCAAATCTGTTTCTTCTGACTGCTTGCAAGGAGCCATCAGACAGACCCGAGGGGAGAGCAAGAGAATACCGCAAGCAGGACTGTTTGGGTCCAATGGCTTAAATTACCGGAAGGGGCTCAGCCAGGGCCTTCAAACTTTGGATTTGTTTGATCTAATCTTGGGCAGGGCCATCTCCTTAGCGGCACTTACCAAATGGCTGCTGTGGCGGCCCTGTGTCCCATCCAATTAGGCTAGGATTAATTTCAGAGGTGCTGGCCTGTCGGGAGTGGGGGCAGCATGGGGGGACGCCTAGGGGGCATTCCATGGGAAGAGAGGGAGGGAGTGAGGGTAGGGACATCATCAGCTCCCTCATCAGCTCAGTGGGGCTCTGGGAGCTGCCGCAAAAGCACTCTCTGTCTATCCTGATCCCTGAGCTGGGGAGGCAGGAGAGCTGGGGTCAGACTTTCATCTTTGTTCCCATCCCCCCAGCTCCCAGGACCAGAGAACAGAAACTTCCAGAGAAGGAGCCCAGGGTTTGGCGTAGACAGGCTGTGGCACTCAGCCCTTGCCCAAGCATCCTGGAGGGCCCCGCAGGCCAGAAGCCTGCCTGGTGGCATGGGCTTCGAGGAAGGCCCTTCCACAGTCCCCACTGCCCATTTGCCAAGAGCCTAATAGGAGTTGGGGGACAGAGTACTGAGTTCTAGTGCTGACTCTGCCTTGACTGGCTTCAGGAGGAAAAGGCAGTAGACCAAGCCTCCAGCTGAGGAAGCCCTCCCTTGTCGAATGGCTGGGCTTCTTGAACAGGCTTCTCTGGCCCTGACGGCCACAGGGGTCCTTGAGGAGGAGGCGAAGACCTCAGCCTCTCTCCAGTCTGAGCCTGAGCACTTTGTAAGAACATTTGAAGAAAGTCACTATAGGGCATTGCCCTGAAACGAAATGCGTTCCGTCCTCAAAACCTTCATGAAAGTGAGTTTACTAGTAGTGTGAGGGCCTGAGCACCCTGGGGATCGGGGTGGCCAGAGAGGAGGGAAAGGGGAGGCCAGGGAGCCTGAGGAGAATGGCCTCCTTGGCAGCAGTGCTATCCCAGCCCCCAGCCCTTCCCCGTCCTTCGCTAGTCCAGCTGCCCACCTGTTCCTGCTGAAAAAGCAAGCTGGTCTGCAGGCTCCCTCCTTCCCAGGACAACCCTCCCCGCAACCCCCCAGCTGCGTGAAGAAGGAGCTGGGAATGGGGGATACCAGAGACTATTTCCCCAAACCGGTCTCCCCAGCCCCAGACAAAAGAGGGTGGTCCGGGCTGCCGGGCTGCTGAGCCGAAAGGAGATACTGCTGGCCTGGGCTGGATTTCAGGATGAGTCCCTGGGGTTTGGCGGCTGGCCTCCAGCCTCCTCTGTGTGGAGGAGGGAAGGAAGCCTGTCACCAGCTCGGGCCTTGGATAAGGGAACACTGTCTACCTCTCCCTTCCCGCTTGGTTGATGTCAGTGTAGGAAGTAACCACGGTGGCTGACATTTCTGAGCCGTATGCGTCAATTCTGTGCTAGGGGCATCACCCGCATGGTCACATCTCAGGTAAGTTGCCCCAGTTATTTCCATATCACAGAGAAGCAGGCAGATTCCAGGGTCAAGCGACTTGCCAGGGTCAAAAGACTAGGGTGGGTCAGGGACTCAGCCCAGGAAGTCTGGCTCCGCGTTCCCCTAGGAGTAGATGGCTCTGTACAGCGGTGAGCAGACCTGGGCCTCCGTGGGCTCCTGGTTACTCTCACGAGCCCCTCTGGCCTAGTTCCCATCCTGAATTTGGGTGGGTATCAGATTTGCCTGGAAGTTTCCCAAACGTGCCTGTCCTGTCTGTCCTCCAGCTGGTATCAGAATAGGCTGGGAGAGGTGCACAGAACATGACTGGGGAAAGAACTCCCCCAGCGATTCTGATGCCGCCCCTGCCAGCCCCCAGGCCTGCCTTCCAGGAGGAAGGAGGCCCCAGGAGAGGTAGCCAAGGTCCCATTTCATGTTCTGAGGCTGTTCCAACCCGGTCCCGCCCGTGGGTTGGACGCTCTGCCCATCTCCCAGCCTGGCGGAAGGGTGCGGACATGACCACATAATCATAGTGTCAAACGTCCTCAAGAAGCGTGGGGGCAGCATGGAGAAAGGATTCGGACTGCAGAGACTTACCTTCTGGCTCCTCCATTGCCCAGCCCAGAGCCACCAGACCCTACCAAGCCTGCCCTAGAGGCTGTGGTTATGTCACCTATTTTCGTGTAAATTTCAACATTCCCATCATAAAAAGACTGGTTTTTTTCCCCTCACGGTTTGCAGTAAGGATCAAATGTAATAACGGATGCTTTGCCTCTCTACAGGCAGGAGGGATGATGGCAGGATTAACCAGCTCACCTCTAATACTCCTTGGAAGAAAGGCTGGTGGAAGGTCAGGGGACCAACCCTGACCGGGAGGAAAGACACAGAGGCCCAAAGAGAGTGAGCGAGTCATAGAGGCACAGGACAGGGACAGAGGGGCCTGAAGCTTATACTGCATTTGGGGTGGGGGTGGGGGGGGCAGAAGCAGGGTGAGGTGGGCAGGGACTATGTAAGAAGAAGAATACAAGCAGAGGGGGGTATAGCTCAGGGGTAGAGCATTTGACTGAAGAAGAAGAATACAAAATGATAAACACAAAATTAGTCCAAATCTGAAAATCTATCTACAATGAGACAAGAAAGCACAGCAAATTACAAATGTTAAAAAGCTAAGAAATACCAAAAATATCACAAAGTCCAGAAAAATAACATAACATCTTAATGAATGTGGAGCCCAACCCACCTTTACTATATTTTTCTTCTATATATTTTTTGGCTGCATACTCTTTGATTACCTCCACTTGGGACAGTTCTGTGATGTTCTTCCATAGAGAAAATGGAAGACTATTCTAGTATTTCCTCTAATATAGTTGATCCAAATTTGTTTCTCTATTATGGTTAGTTTAGAAAATGTTCCCGGTCATAAATTACTATTGCTATTGTCATGTAAATGTTTAGGATTGTTGGGAAATCCGGGAAAATTTCTATCAGTTTCTTTTTGTACGTGAGCTATGAAAATTCAAGGCATCACAAGTTTTCTTGTTCAAATCGGCGAGAAATGTAAACACAAAAATTCTAATAAATTCAGTTTCATGGGACTCCCACTTTAATACAAAAGTACAGTGTGTATTATGTTAAAAAAATTAGGGGTGCCTATGTGGCTCAGTTGGTTAAGCATCTGACTCTTTTTGGCTCAGGTCATGATGTCGTGGTTCATGAGATTCATGAGTCTCACATCAGTGAATTCAAGCTCTGCTTCAGGTGAGCTTGAGCCCTGCATCAGGTAAACCCTGTTCCTCTCTCTGTCTTTCTCTCTCCCCCTCTCTCTCTTTCCTTCCCTCTGCCCCTCTGGGATTCTCTCTCTTTCTCTGCCCTTTGCCCACTTGTGCCCTCTCTCTCTCTAAAAAGGGGGTTTTACAATGGGGTTCTGTAGTAGAGGAGATAGATCGAGCAGGATGAGGGTCAGTGAGTGGAAAATCATTCAGAGGAAACATCAAGGGTGAGAAGGGATTCTGGCTAAGCTGACCTCACAGGACTTGCTGAGGGCAGGCCAGGGTGATCACACATCACCTGGGTGCTAGCAGATGATGAGGGCGACCAGATCTGGAGGCTGGGGCATTCTGGCTCAATAGACTAAGCAGGATTCTTGGACCATGCAAAGAAAAACATAGAAGCTCAAAAGTCAGGGCCCCGTTGAGGCTGAGTAGAGTTCGAGCAAGGAGAGAACTTTTGTCAATTATAGGATTGCAATTCCATTTTGAATAGGAATTAATAAAACCAAAAAGTTTCTAATTTTATGTATTTGATGACCAGAAGAACCCATCGTTTCAAACCTTATTTCTCCTGAATTACCCACACGTGCATAGGCCAGCTTCAGAGGACAGGCTTACATTGCAATACCACCTCGGGTCCTGTACCCATGTGTCTTGATGCTCATAGCGAGCCATTTCTACAGGAACTAGAGTGTAAGTGGCTGCAAATCACATAAATAAATCCCACTTAATCCTAACTAAATGCACCTTCAACTTGACTTCCCCTTAGCTAGATCCCCAAATGCCCAGAGCCACTCCAACACCATCCATCATGAGAAGGAGTGACAGAAGGGGCTCAGAAAGGAAAGAGATAGTAGACTTAACTAATTACATTGAAAATTATCTTACTTCTGCAAATTTTATAAAAACATATGGCCTTGTGCCTACATTGCTAGGGCCTCCCCCAGGGCTCCATAACTCTCAAATTCACATTGACGGCAAGAGGCCAAGGAGACTGGCCGTGGGATCTAGTGTCCCAACTCCAAATTCCCAGGAAGAACTCTGAGTGGTCCAGTTTGGTCACAATCCATCCCTGGACCAATCAACTCCAGCCTGATGGGCAGATATGTATGTCTTGTTGCAATTTAGATGGGGGTAGAGCAGTTCTGAGAGAAGGGCAAGACCGGTTCAGCACCAGCCCTACAGATTTGTACGGCTGCCCTGTAGGGATGGATAGAAGTAAATGCACTCATAAAGCAGGCTGAGAAGGACCTTGCCATTCCTGGACTGTACCTTGTACCTTAATATTTTTCCATATGCTAGGAATTCCTTCCACTCCATTCCCACCCGGACCATCCTAGAACTCAAATGCCATTTCCTCTTTAGTGGTGCCTTTGACTAATTAGCTTCTAATTATGCCTAACGGTACTAATTATACCTTTAGCTAGATTCACCTTATATTGGTCTCATATAAGCACTTTCACTGGTTACAGTTGTGTCTCTCTCCCCAGTCAGACTGTCACGCTGTGAATTCCTCTAGGATGAAAACTATGTCTCGGGGCACCCGAGTGGCTCACTTATAGTGCGGAGCCTGCTTGGGATTCTCTCTCTTCCTCTTTCTGCCCCTCCTGTGCTCTCGTGAGCTCTCTCTCTCTCAAAAGAAATAAATATACTTAAAAAAAAAAAACAACAACTATGTCTCATCTTGGCAGCTTCAGCTCAGAGCAGTAGGGCTGGCACATGGTCAACATTCAGGGTATACTTACTGCAATGAAGAGTTTGCAAAGTCAATAAATAAATAACTATCCATCGTCTGGGGTTCGATTCAAGCCCTCCTCCCACCATAGTAACATTCTCTCCCGTTAACTACCAAATGTCTGTTGAGTACCTCCTGTGTTCTCTGTCCTGTTTAGGGTGCTGAAAAAGACCCATAGTGCAACTGTGAAGCAAGCAAAGACAATCTGGAAATACCACTGGAATTTCCATTCTCACCACTCCTATTTCTGAGACTCAGAGCCTCTCGCCTGGATGTGCTGGGACCCACTAACTGGCCATTTTACCTTCATCTTGTGGCATGTCCTGTACCCAGCTCCCCCAAAGACCCGCTTGCCTCAGGTACACAGCACAGTGTGCCATATGGCAAGAGCTTAAGAAATGTCACACAACTAAATGAATGAATGAATGAATGAGCGAGCAAATGAATGCCAATCCCTTGAGAATCCTGTGAGTCTCCCTGTTGTAACACTGATTCTGCAGGAATGCTGCATCTTTGATTACAGTATTGTGTCCTCTTGATCCCACAAATATGCTGTTATCTGTCAGATTATCAGTCCTGAGTTTGGGTCAGCAAATAAGGTCACTATCATTGCTATTGCAATGAGTAAACCAACCTAAACAGTTCCTCCTGACGTTCAATTCCTCCACAATGAACCCCACCCTACATAGCTGTCTAGACGATGCTCCAACCCCACCCCCCACCCCCAACTCCCTGGTCTATTGTTTCAGTAAAAAAAAGTATCCTCACTTGTAAGACACATTTACTTTACTATGACATTAATTGGATTTTAAAATAAGTCAATTGTAGAAAACTTGGAAAAATCAAAAGAGCCTAAAAGATGAAAAGCATCTCCCACAGGAGCTTTAATATTTTCTTGCCATTACTTTTCAATGAATTTATGCTTAACTGTATACTTCTAACAAAATTGAGAGCACGCTGTTTTGCAACATGCTCGTTTCCCTTGGCAGTGACTGAATGCACTTCTTTTTGCCTCCACGTCTGCACAGCCAGATACATGAATGTTTGAGTGGAAAGGAACCATAGCAGGGCAGGGGGCGTCTTCAGTCACATTCGGAGAGGAGAGGAAACAGGCTTAGAACCAGCTTGCCCTCCAACGCTCCAGGTGAATAGGAGCCCCTCCCCTCCAGGGCTGGGACTCCGTCGGTGGGCGGAGCTACTTCCTTCTCGGGGAGCTAAGATCTACCCGCAGGGCCTCTGAGCGCTGGCTCTACTGCCTGAGCAACGTGTGCCAGCCTCCAGTCTTCCTGACAGCCTGTCCACCTGGCAAAGGCTGATACAGCACAAACCCTTTTCTAGGTGCGACAGTCCTGAACTGACCATCTTAAACATCACCCAAATTCCATTCTCATCCTTCTCCTTGCTCACGCTATTAAACTGTGCCATTCGGGGAGAAGTACAGGTGTCTGTTAGTTACTTCTTTATGGTCTTTTATGTTTTCCAAGCTTTCTACCATGAGTTTATTTTACTTCCATTGTAAGAAAAAAAAAATTTACTGTATGACTTCCCTGCTATCCTATAATGTTTTGCTCTTAATTTTTTTTAATGTTTATTCATTTTTGAGAGAGAGAGACAGAGAGTGAGCAGGGGAGGGGCAGAGAGAGAGGGAGACACAGAATCCGAAGCAGGCTCCAGGCCCTGAGCTGTCCACACAGAGCCTGATGGGGGCTCAAACCCACGAACCGCGAGATCATGACCTGAGCCCAGTCGGACGCTTTACCGACTGAGCTACTCGGGCGCCCCGATTATGTTTTGCTCTTAATTAGCTGAATCCTGAAGTGCCAACTATGTACTCTATCGGCCCATCCTCCCCACCATGTGTGCCTCTGACACTTCAGTGACTGGACGAGAGCCCTGGGGCCTGCCAGCCGGGCCAGCTCTCCAGGGTGATGTCCAGCCACTCATCCAGTTCTTGGGGGAAAATGTTCATATCGCTATAGACCTCACTAACCAGCCACCACCCTGCTCACATTCCTCTCTCATGTCCACATGGAAAGCATGGGAAACCTCATTCAGTGCCTTGCCAAGATATGCTGTGCTTTTCCTAACAGGCTGACAATAAATATGTTGAGTGAATGGAAAAAAAAAGAATCCTTTGGTAATTAAAGTCACTGAGAGTTTGGTTTGACGTGATTTAATGAATTAGTTCTGGAAAAGCATGGTTTTTCGTAAAGTGCTCCCAACCCATCTGTTTAATAATTCTAGAATGCTGCTGAATGACATTAAACTTACATCCCAACAACCACGTTCCTTTCTTCTAGACAATCAGAACATTTTGCTCCCTCCCGCTGGTTAGTCCTTCCTCTCTCTTGGCTGACCCATCCTCCGAGTCCCATCTCGGGCCATTCGGGATCATTCAGTGGATTCACCTTTTCCTGAATTATAACCATTCACGACCAAGCAAAACAGCAGCAATAGTAACAGTTTGCACCTCTTAGAGCTTGCTCGGTGCCAGACACTTTGCTAAAGGACTCTACATACTTTATCACTTATATCACTTAATCACTGTATCATATATTTGAATCTATATAACTGAAGTAGTTTTTTTAAATTTTTTTTTTAACGTTTATTTATTTTTGAGACGGAGAGAGACAGAGCATGAACGGGGGAGGGTCAGAGAGAGAGGGAGACACAGAATTTGAAACAGGCTCCAGGCTCTGAGCGGTCAGCACAGAGCCCGACACGGGGCTCGAACTCACAGACCGTGAGATCATGACCTGAGCCGAAGTCGGACGCTTAACTGACTGAGCCACCCAGGCGCCCCTGTAACTGAAGTTTTAATCACTTGAGTAACAGGTACTATTGTGACCCCACTTAGCAGATGAGGAAACTGAGATCTAGAGAGGTTCAGTTGCCTGCATTGCTCACTACCCTCAGCTGGTGAACAAACCTGGGGTTCGTCTGGGTCTGAGCTCTCAGTCCTTACGGCCCCACCCCCACCCCCAGGCATTAGCATCTGTGTGACACAATTCAGTCCTCCTATTGCTTCTGGGGCTTTCATCTTGATATTTCTGGTGCCTCTTGGGCAGCACCCCATGACCCCAGGCACACAGCCTCCTTAGAGGCTAAGTGGTCTTACCTGAGCTGCCCCTGGTCGTGCCCTTCACTCGGTGCTGGCCGCTCTTTCACCCTCACCACCAGGTGCTGGGAGAAGCCGCCTCAGCAGGCCTGGGCAAGGGTGCAGAGAGGGCCCCACTGTCACCACCCCTCACTGCAGGATGAAGGAGGGACCCCATCACAGAAAGGAGAGGGATGCACCTAACCCCCTTGAGACCCCAGGGAGGTCGACACTGTGAGAAGTTTCCGCCCTCTGTTCTCGCCCACTGAACCCCCTCAGGGGCCAAGGCCCCAGCTGACAATTCTGATCGTCTAATTCTCAGATTGAATTCAGTGTTTCCCTCCCAACCCAATGAGGGAGGCTTACCCCCCATATCTTCTCGGCCAAACACTGGGCCAGGCATCCTGGGAGGGGTGGAGGCATGGAGACCCTCTTCAGCCTCCTTGGGAGCTCGTATTTCAGCTGCTACAATACGGCTCAGCACTGATGATAGAGTGAGAAAACCGCCGTCCTTCCCAGGACAGTAGCTGTGGTCAGGACGCTTCAAGCAGGCGAGGCTTGGAGTGTGTGTGTGGAGAAGGGGGTGGATGGAAGGCAGAATTCTGAGAGATGGGAGAAAGGCGGAGGCGTGGGCAAGGCCTGGAGGTGGGAACACACATGACACATTTGAGTGCAAGGAGTGCGCCTCCCTGGATGGGCCTTCAAGGCCCTCAACCAAGCAATGGCTCCAAAATGCAAACCGCTCAGCTATTCCCAGGAAGAGTGCGCTTGTGGGGAAGGGGGCGGTGGGAAGAGGAGCAGGGAAAGGCCCCCCTCAGGACCCCTCACCCACCAGGTCTACAGAATGACAAGAAAACCTGGGGCTGGATGGAGCTGAGTGTGAAGAGGGGGGCGCCCCAACTCAGCACACAGACCACCCACTTTGGCCCAGAATGGGACACGTCCTCACCTCCAGGTCCGTTTCACCATCTCAGTAGCCCCCCTATTGCCCCTCTCTGCCAGGCAGGCCACCATCACTCTGACCTGCCTCAGGGCGACGCGCCCCCTCCCTGCCCACACTCCTCTAGCCATGCTGTTCTCTAGTACATTCCCCACACACATCTCCACATGGCTCCCCAGAGCCTTCAGACCCAGAGTGTGGAGGTAAAGCCCCCGTGGCTTTGTCCCCCCCCAACTCTCTAGTGTCCTCTCCTGAGATACTCTGGCTCGTGTCTGGGCCTCTAGCTCAACTTATAATTATAGCCCCATCCCAACAGTAATAAGGAACATTTCTTGTGTTTGTTTTTTTATAAGGAACATTTCTTCACTTGATCTTAGCCAAAAGGCCGAGAAGCGATAGGAACATTTCTTATATGTGTGCTTAATCCTCACAAAACCCCACGTGGATAAGTACAGCGAGGTTAAAGGACTTGTCTGCAGCCCCACCAGAGAGTCTGGGTGCAGCATGATTCACACCCAGATGGCCTGCGTCCAGAGCCCAGCTTCTACAGCACTAGATTAAAGTCCTTTAGAACCTTCTGTGGGCACCAGCAACCCCCTCACCCTCCACATTCCCCTCTAACCCACGTTGGCTCACAGCCCCCATTGCATTTAAGGTTTCTGCCTCTCTGACACCACCTCTAGGAAGTTTTCTCAGATGCCCCCTCCTCCACCCTCCACCCAGGTGTGGGTTGGGGCAGTGGTTCCCCTACTTTGCTGCACCCTGGAATCATCTGGGAATCTTTTTAAAAACTTGTGATGCCTGGCTCCCACTCCCAGCCATTGTGGTGACACTGGTAGTGGATGTCCCCAGACAACCTCAAGTGCAGCAGTCTGGTAGCTGCTGGCAGTCATTCTCAAACTGGGTGTGCACCAGCATCACTGGGAGGGCTTATTAAAACAGATAGCCAGGGGATCCAGTGGGGTGGGGAGTACCTGGGTGGCTCAGCTGGTTAAGCGTCCAACTTCGGCTCAGGTCACGATCTCACGGTTCGTGGGTTCAAGCCCCTCATCAGGCTCTGTGCTAGGAGCCTGGAGCCCGCTTCGGGTTCTGTGTCTCCCCCCCCTTTCTTCCCCTCCCCCGCTCACGTTCTGTCTCTCAAAAATGAATGAACATTTAAAAAATTGTTTTTAATTAAAAAAAATAGCCGGGCCCACCTTCAGTTTCTGATTTTATACACCTGGGCTAAGGCCCAAGACTTTGCATTTCTTTGTTTGTTTATTTTTAAGAGAGATACAGCACAAGTGGGGGTGGGGGCAGAGGATCCAAGTGGGCTTTGCACCGTGGGGCTTGAACTAGAACGCTGTGAGATCATGACCTGAGGCGAAGTCAGACGTTCAACCAACTGAGCCACCCGGGTGCCCTGGGGACTTTGCGTTTCTAACAAGTTTCCAGAAGTTTCCAGGTTCTGTTGCTGCTGAAGCTGCCGCCGCCGGTCTGGGGACCATAATTGGAGGGCTGCTGAGCTAAGGAGTCCTCTGGGTACCCATGTGCTCCCAGAGGGCACGGCACTAATCACCACCTACGCCCTTGTCACATCTGTTGTAACCGGCTGTGTGTTTCTCAACCACCTCTGCCAGGCCCGGAGCCTTCTGCTCAGTTATCTTCAGTAACCCGTGTCAACACATGTTGGGTGAGCGAATCCACCAGACGCTAAAAACATCCTTGTTTCCGCATGGATAAGGAGCTGTGACTATAACAGGAGCTGTCCTTTACTGAGCACCGAGGGGTGGAGTATGTGGTCCTGGCCACAGATGGAAAGGGCAGAGCTGGGATTCCACGTGGCAGCCTGGCTCCCAAACCCACACCTTTAACCACTGTACTGAGAGATCCTATCCTAGGGGTCCCCAAATCTCCCCCATCCCATCCCCACTCCCCAGGCTTAGCCTCCCCGTGGGTCTCAGAGTACAGATCTCCATCTATTGGTGGGTGTGAGCAGCATTTTTAAAATGACCAAATCTCCAGCAGAACTGAACAAACTAGAAATAGATCAGAGTGCACCCGTGTAGGAAGGGGAAGTATTGCTTAGCAAATTATACATGTGTGCAACCCTATACTGATGTAAAAACGCATGGCCAACGTGGGTCACGGTCAAGAGTCTGCCAAACCCTAGAAATCTCCAGGCAGCAGCCAGCCCTTCACCACCAAGCGGGAGACGGAGAAGAGCTAGGCTGCCCCCTGCTGGGAGCTTCCAAAATTGCACCAGGAGCCCTAAAATCGGCCCCTTGATGAGAGAGGGTCTGGCCCTGATTGGTGTGTGGGTTGCGGGGAGGCAGCAGCAATTTCCTCATGACAGATAAAAATACAGAAAAGTTTGTTAATGAAATATGAATTCATTTTAACTTCCAAAATAAATACAGACCGCATGGTGAGGGACGGTACGGGCTGCGGACTGACCGACCAGCACCGAAGGAACTATGGAGGGCCACCAAACGTTTCACTGATTCTGAGCACCCAGACAAGAATCAAGACTCACATCTTTTTCTTGTTGCAGAAGTGGAGGGAATGTGGCATCCAGAACAGTAGCTACTCTGAGGCACGTATTCACAGATCCTCTTTCATTAAATCTTTTGCTCCCTCATTCTCCTTGAGAACATGGAGGCCGAAGATCACAAGGTTGACAAGCAGAGGAACAAGTCCCAGTTGCCGGGCCTTCTGACCTCTCAGCTGGCCCTCAGGAGACAAAATGAGGAGGGGGTGGGTTGGGACATTGTCTCAGTTGGGCCTTCTATACACCTCTAGCTTAACTCTGCCTTTTCACTCCTCCCCACACTCTCCCTGGAGGAGCTGATACCTTGCAAGGTGAGTCTATGACCTCAGAGAGGGGGGCCTTCTGGTTTCTAGTGAGTAGCTGCACCGGGTTTGTGCGCCCAAACCCTAGCTGCCGAATCTGTAGTCTTATGGGAAAAGCACATTTTCACGCAGTTCAACCAGAACCACCTTCTGTTAGAGGATGAATCTAACAGAAAGCCTTCTTGTCTGCGGTACACCATGACGGTCTGGGTCAGGGGCGGGGAGCTTGGGAGGGCTGAGTAAACAGGGGGAGAAGGATGCGGGGATGCGGACAATTTGCAGGGAACACATGAGGGGCAGGGAAGGGAAGAGGAAGAGGGCTCACAACATGGCTCGAGGGTGGGCACTGCATGACCCCAGGCCCAGCCACAAGCCAAACGTTTGGCGTGAGGTGGTTCCGCAGAACTGAGAGAAGGGCTTCATGTCCAAGTTTGAAGCCGTGGCAGAGAGAGCCCATACAGACACAGAAACCAGGAGGCAGAGGTGACCCCAACGCTTAAATGCCCCAAGTCCACAAGCCTCTCAGGAGAGAACTCTGGATCTCTGCAGGCATTCTGCAGAGGAGTGGCCGCCAGTGTCTCAGGGGAGACTTGAGTGTCCACAATAGCCTCAGGAACACACCAGGCAATAAAAAGGACAGACTTCCCAAAGAGACTCTTTCGGGAGAGCAGAGCGATACCAGTCGCAATACGATCAACAACCATACATAATCTATCATCAGGGAGTCCTTAAAAAGGTTCCCACCCTGCACCTCTCCCCTCACACCCTGCAGACAGCTTTTCCTAGACTTTGGAAGAACCAAAAGGCCCGGGGTTAACCCCTGGACAGTCTACACTCTCTCCCCCACAGCTGCCTGTGTAACTGCTCCCATGCCCTCCCGCGTCCAGCTTCAGAGGAAGGTTTTCCTTACCTGACCCGAGTTAGTGTCCTGTGTTCTGGGGTTTGGCAGCACGGATGTCCAGGGGCTCTACCATCAGTCGCCCCTGTCCCTGTGTCCCCATGGTTCCTGATCATCAAATACAGATGACATTTGTCTTTCCAGGATCTTTTCAAACTCTTCCTCCACTCTACTGCTCCTTCCAGCCAGTCTCAGCAGCCCTTCCTTTCGTTCACCTCCGAGCTCCTGAGGAAGGTCTGTCCTTGTCCTCACTGCCTTTCCCTCATGCCTTCCTCCACACCAACAGACTTGTGCACCTCAGCTGAGGAAACTGCCTGGACGAAGGTCCTATCTACACTAGATAGACAATTATTGGTCCCTCCCTCCCCTGACCGCCTACAGCATTGGCCGGCTGGCCCTTCTAGCCCCCGGGCAACTCTGGCTGTCACCACTCCCTCCCAGTTTTCTTCCTGCTGCTTCGGCTGCCCCTTTGCAATCTCCTTAGAACACTATTGACAACTGCGGCTGGGTCATTCTTTGTTATGAGGACTTGACTTGTACATTGTTGGATGTTTAGCAGCATCCCTGACCTCTACTCACTAAATGCCTGGAGCAGCATCTGACTTCTCTCTACCCTTCCCCACCCATCATTGTGACAACCAAAACGTCCTCGGGCTTTGTCAAATGGCCTCTATGGGCAAAATGGCCCCTGGCTGAAAACCACTGCCTTAAAAGGGTGCTTCTCTTCCATTGGTCACTTTAAACGTGGGTTTTCTATATAAATCTACATCTCCAATAGTCATGTGGTCACTGCCTGGAAACAAAATGTCTCTTCAGCCTGTTAAGTGCAGAGTGAACTCTGGACTCTCTTCTGGTCTTAGTTTGGATTCTCCCAGAAGCAGAGCCTGAGACAAGGACTCAGGTGCAGGTGGTTTAACTGGGAGGTGGTCTCAGGAAATAGGAATGAGGAACGGAGGACTGTGAGAGAGCAAAGGAGGAAAATCAATATGAGGTCCAACATCAAAGTCACCGCTGTGAGCAGTGGGGGCTCCCTTACACTGGGAATCTCCTGAGAGGCACAGGGAATGCCTCCCAGAATTGTCCAACCAAAAGATGTAAGGCTGGGCATTTATCCCTCGGGTAGGGCACGTGTGGTGGGGGCATCTATCCAATGGCTCCCCATCCTTCATTGTTGAGGATTGTCCCAGGGCCATTAAACTCCCCTAACTTTGGGCTGCATTTGAGCCATGCAAGCCAAACAGACCCCTGTGGCTTTGAAGAAGGCCCTAGAAAAGACATCAGGATGATGCACTCCCTGTGCTGCAATTGGGGGTGCCGTCAAAATGAGTCAAAGCTCACAAAGAACATCTCCCATGGCTGCAGCTGAAATCAGAGGGTGACAAGGAGGATGCGACGCAGGGCACCCAAATAGTCTACCCTGGTCTGCCCCTTGCACCTCTCCAACCCACTTCTGCCCCACAGTAAGTCCATTCTGTCACACAGTCTTCAAGGTAGTGGCCCGCCATGAGCTAGTGAAAGGACACAGGACAGAGGGATGAGCCACCACCCTTCACCGGGACAGCAAGTCGAGGCTGAAATTACTGCTCGTTACCTTCCTTCTCCACCACCTATTCTAGATTTTCTTGCCAGCTAGTCTAGGTTGTGTGCCTGATGGGTTGAGTCAGGCCCACATCCGAGGGCTCTGGGCCCTCAGTTGACTTGGCCTTGTCAGGCGACGGTTGCTGCAAGGGCCCATTTTCTGACATTGCCAGGCTTGAGTTCCAGACCTCCTCTCACCTGATGCGAGGGGAGCACTGAGAGTGGTGGTCAGAGGGACTGAGCCCACACCCCCCCTTGATTCCTGTGTATTCCAGCAACTGGGGACACAGCACCACAGGTCAGCTACATCCCGGTGACCGCGCCCAGCCTGGGCATCATCCTCGAGCTGGGGCCTTAGCTGAGCTTTTGCAAAGCAAGCCATCATTCTATGAAGCCGGATGCTTCCCGCGATTTGGTACATGCCAGACCAGTGGGTCCCATCATCACGCACCCAATGTTGCAGCACTTCCTTTGCCGTAAAACGGGCCTCTTGATCTGAGGTGATGTTACGAGGCAGCCCACGTAAATACATCAGGCACTCTGTAAACCCTCAGATTAACACTAGATTAGGGAAAAAGCCCCAGAGGGAGGATTCGCTCCTCCTTCCAGCGTGGGGGGGCCCGATGTAATCAACTTCTGGCCAGCAGCTGGCTGGTCAAGGGCTCAGGGCCTGTATCAGTCAGCAGTGGCAGTGGCCAGACCGTCCTGAGAGGGAGCTCGCACTGGTGGGCCCCTGCTTAGCCTCCATCCGTCACCACGGCTACCCTGCGCAGGCGCTCACCATGCAAGCCCCGGGATGGCTGAGGACGAGGCTGACCTCCACAGGGCATCATGCTGTCCACCTGGTTGTCGAGTGCATCCTCTGTGGTGGGTGCTGACAAGCATGAGCGTGAACATAAAAGAGCCACACACTTTGCGTCCACTCCCATAAAACAATCCGCACGCCCCTAGCTCAGGCCTCCCTTGTCTCCCTTCTTCTTAGCATTTTCTTTTCAGGCACCTGACCAACCAAATCCCTGGCCGGTGCACAAGATACATATTCTTTTTAAAAAAAAAAATTTTTTTTTAACGTTTATTTATTTTTGAGAGAGAGAGAGACAGAGCATGAACAGGGGAGGGGCAGAGAGAGAGGGAGACACAGAATCTGAAACAGGCTCCAGGCTCTGAGCTGTCAGCACAAAGCCCGACGTGGGGCTCGAACTCACGGACCGTGAGATCATGACCTGAGCCGAAGTCGGACGCTTAACCGACCAAGCCACCCAGGCGCCCCTCAAGATACATATTCTTATAAAATACACACACTTCCACTGAACCATGTTGACTTACAGGTGTAGCACCTGAAGTTCTGCTCATGGGGAGGGACTAACCACTAGGCACTGTCTTTCAGGGCTACCTCACCTGGGGCTTTAGTGACACCAGCAGTCCGGCTACTTCCTCCCTCGGCTGATCACAAGAAAATGCTTGGCGAGAACTGAGGGAGAGTCATCGATGCAACAGCGGGGGTGCCTTGGAGGTCTGGGGAAGAGGCACGTGCGTGAGTCTATTTGCGCAGCTTGCTTGTGCCCCCGGGCCCTGCTAACGCCCGATCCTAGATGTTGCCACTTCCCATCTTAGAGCCGACTGCTACGGGGCCTGCCTGGATTTGTGACACGAACAGTACAAAACCCAGCTCACGATGAGAAGTTCTGAGGTCTTGGCCAAATGATGTCCCGTGGTCAGGACCCAAGAGCATTCTGGAAGCTGCTTTTCAAATGGGGACTAGAAAGCATAGTCCTGTTCCCAAACCCACAGGGTCCCCTACTGGGGCTTGCCAGACTCCATGCTGCATCCTTACCCACCATGAGTATCTCTAGCACCACTGCACTTGCTGGCCACGTGGTCCACGCAGAGTCGAATCATTCAGTGGACGGACTGGAGCAGTTATTTCCCAATATGCTAGGTATTGTGTCCCAAAGCCAAAGAGGTCCATCAAGTGCTAGGTCTCCTTCCTAACGGCAGAGAGTACAAAGGGCAGTAACGTGTCCTCATTTTAGAGGAGTGACACGGTACGCCCCAAAGCCTCTGCTACATTCTCCAAACTTGACCCCTTTTCTGCATTTCCCACTCAGTGTACAATAACCTGAGTCCCTCTCTTCCTTTCTTCCTCACTCACGTGCTCTGCACCCTTTAACCCTCTGTTGCCAAGTCCTAAAGAATCAACCGCTTACATTTATTTCTTCCTTCAGATCTCGCTTCCCCTGCTCTCCTTCCCACCAACTTGATGCAGCCTTCTTCATTTACCTGTTCAACTCCCACAGGAGCTTCCTAATTGAACTCCCCATTTCCGATCTCAATTCTCTTCTACCTCATTCACCCATTTTACCGCAAGGGAGAGCTGCTCTCACTCTGCCCCCCCACACAATACCTTAGTGCTCCCATCATTTCAGACATCCATCTTTATCGCACTGATGCCTTCAAGTGCGGGCTTGTTGAGGGTAACGTGCATGTTCTACTGGTCGAGACCAATACCCAGAAGTGTCTGTGGGATGTTAGTGAGGTGTTCAAGGCTGTTCGCCGCAAGGCCACGGACCTCTGGCTTACTCCCCAGCACTCACCCCATTTCTCCCAACCAGCAGCTCATTATTAAACCACACTTGCTCTTTCTCCCTTTCACGCCTCACCTGAGCTTTGTGCCTGGGACGACACCCACCACAGCCTCCACTCTACTTCCTCTGACCCCACAGTCCCTACCCGTCCTGTGAACTTAGCTCAGCTGTCACCTACAGGAGCTCTTCCCTTACTTGTTCATTCCACCCCAACACTGGCCTAGGGAGCATTCCTTCTGTTCCCACTGCACAGAGCTCTGTCTTAGCACTTGTCAGACTTCATGACAATGATTTGTTACACCACAGCAAGTTACTTCAGAATGAGGACTGGCCTCCAGTCACCTTCATGTCTCTGGGGACTGGCGCAGTGCTTAGCATAGAGCAAGTATGTACTTAGTGTTTGCTGAACCAGGGAAATTTGCATGGTACGGGGATAGCAAACTGGCAGCCTACAGGCTAAATCACACCTGCAGACAAGTTCTCTTTGGCCCACACACTTCCTGGCTGAGTGAGGTCAATTAGGATTGATCCAGGTTACGGGGCTGATGACATGGAATTGGCCTCTACTCCCTTTGGCTGACCATCTGGCCAACCAGACATGTATGCAGGAAATACACCAGACCAAGAATGCAAACGACCACAGTCCCCTAGGGTGCAGTGTCCCTTACAGCTTGAAAAGTCTCTGCAGCCTGTACAGAATGAGGATCAGAGCACCTGACTTACCCTGACTCACTGCTTTTTATCCCAGGCCAAAAGGACGGGAGGGGGAGGCAGGAAGAGTGGGAAGGGTGGGTGTGGGACAGACCCACCATACTTTTATTTCTTCCTGTACCAACACATCTACTCAGTTTGTCTATTCACCAGGTCTGACCATGGCCACTCAAGAACATACACAAATCAGAAATGTCACATTTACATTTTAAAAACCCAGATTCCCTTTTTCTCTTGAAAAAAATCCATAGATCCGGCAACATCAAGCCTGCACTCTCATGACGAGAGATGTGGCTTTCCCCTCAAAGCACAGGCTCCTTGCTCTCGGCCACAGGTCCCACTTGTCTGGCCCAATGCACCGCTTCCATTACCAGCCCTGCTTTGTCGCCATTCTGGAGTGCTTCTGAAGTGCTCTGAATCATCCCATACTGTTATCTTATTTGATTGCTGCCCCTCCCTGCCCCATGGTGTGCACACAAGTCCCCTCCTTTCACGGATGCAGAGGTTGGGATCCAGGGACGTGGCTGATGTTGGCAGGTCACACAGCTCTTTAGCAATGAAGGCGGGACTCAAAGCCAGATCTTGGGACTTTTTTCACCGCCCCACGCCAGTTACCACATGCTGGAACTGTTGCTATAGTACTTCACTTGTTTCAAGAATATGCTGAAGATTTAGCCTTGCTGCTATGAAAATGTTAGTGGCCAACAGGCTTGCTTTATTTGATCTACACACTTCCTGGCTGAGTTAGCCAAAGAGCTGGGGCAGTGCTGACAAGATGGCGGGCCCGGCTTGGCCTTCATTCACTTACTCCTCATGACAAGCCCCTACAACAGGTACTATTGTCCCCATTTTATGGGTGGCACCGAGAGGTCGAGTGAATGCAAGACTGATATTCTGATGATACTCTGGTTTGGTTCTATCCATTGTTTAAATGCCATACTTCAATTATATTTGGCCGACTGCCCCTGCCTTGAGCCACCTGAGTGCCTCCCCTACTGCCCTGGCCACTTTGTGGGGATCTGCAGATTAGCAATGATCCCACATGTGGCACAGCAGTCAGTGGCCATCGTACTTCCAGAACTGACAGGCTGGTGCCTAGGCCAAAAGGATTCGGACTACTTCGTGACTGTGGGTTCACGTTTAGTGTCACAAACTAATGTGCTCTGCCAAGAGCCCAAAGAGCCCATTGGTAGAATTTAGCCATCCACTATGGGGTGCGGAAGACTACTAAAGGGATGAAAGAGGACAGGTACTACCCAGCACAGCCTAAAAGCCAAGGTCCCAACACATGTTCTGCCTCAACGCCTCTAGGGAACACCAGACTCTCAGCCGAACAGTCACAGAGACTTGGAGCAGGTCACAACCAGGAGGAGTGGGGGCTGCTGCAGCAGGATCTCTGGGGGCAGGGACATGTTATGGGCAGTTGAGAAACTGCCCCTACCCCCACCGCCGGCCCTGCGGCTCACTGCCCAAAGGACGCAGCTGTGGCCACTCGGGCAGAGTGTCGGCTGTCAGAAAGGGTGTCTTAAGGTGGCCGTCAATTTTATGGTCCACACAGGCTACCGTCCTGACCTTGCCCCAGGAGCAAGCACTTCATTTCAGTGGGGAAACAACTGGTTTCTTTCACGATAACCTTCACCCCCTGGTGGCAGATTTGACCTACACAGAAATCTCACCAATTCCCAACTCTCTCCAGAGGGCAGGTCTCTCTTCCTAAAGTTGCTCTCAGGGACAGGAAAGTCTGCACTCAGTGAGAAAGCTGGGCATGCTTGCCTTTGATTCCTGTCACGTTGGTCTCCTAAGTCCCAGTTTCCTAACTGGGTTGCAACTTACCTAAATTTGCCCATTCTGGATATTTCCTGTAAATTAAAGAATATGTGAGCTTTTGTAACTGGCTTTTGTAACTTCTTTCATTTGACAGGTCTTCAAGGTTCATCCACATAGGACATTGCATCAGTGCTTCATTCCTATTTATGGCTGAATAATACTCAACTGTACAGCGAGATGACACTTTGCTTATCCATTCATCTGCTGGTGGCCATTTGGATTGTTGCCCTTTCGGCTACTATGAACAATGGTGCTGTTAATACTTGGGTACCAGTTTTCGTGTGGTCCTAGGTGTTCATTTCTTTCAGGTGTATACTTAGCATAGGAGTGGCTGAGTCATGTGACAACTTTTAACAGTCAACACATTTTCCAAAGTGGATGCACCACTTTACATTCCTAACAGCAATGTTGGAGAGTTCTTTCTGATTTCTCTGCATCCTCACCGTGTCATTATTTTTTTAATGTTTATTTTGGGGGGGGGGGAGGGCAGAGAGAGAATACCAAGTAGGCTCTGTGCTGCCAGCATGAAGCCCCACACAGGGCTTGATCTCCTGAACTGTAAAATCATGACCTGAGCCAAAGCCAGATGCTCAACCAAGCCATCCAGATGTCCCTCTCACTGTGGTTTTGAGGTGCATTTCCCTGATGATTAATGATATTTAACATGTTTTCATGTGTTAATGAACAAACTATATGTCTCTCTTAGAGACATATCTATTCAGATCCTTTGTCCATTTATTAATTTGTTTCTCTTTATATTATTGACTTGTAAGAGCTCTTTATTTATTCTAGATACAAGTCCCTTACCAGATAAAGGTTTGCAAATATTTTCTCCCATTCTGTGAATTGTTGTTTTGCTTTCTTGATGGTGTCCTTTGAAGCATAAAATTTACCAGTTTTACTTTTTGTTGTTGCTTGTGCTTTTGGTGACATATACAAAAAGTGTTGAGAGGAAAAAAAAAAGTGTTGAGGACATCTAAAAGGAATTCAGCTTCAGATCTTACCCATGCCCACTAGTATCATCTGGGAAGTCATAAAAAGCTTTTGTTCTTTCTACTTGAGACAAAGAAAATTTAATTTTATTATGAAATATTTAAGATATACATAAAAGTGTAAAGAACATATACCTGTGTCCCCCCCTTACCCAACTTAAGAAATTTTGCCCATAAAGTTGAAGTCCCTGTGTCCCCTCCTTCCCTTCCGGCAGTAACCATTACTCTGAATTTGGTATTTATTATTCTCATGAATTTCTTTATACTCTCACTGCACGTGTATGTATCTTTTACCAAAATATGGTATTTTTTAAGCTTCATATAAGCAGCATCATGTAACACATATTCTGAAATTTGCTTTTTCTCCACTCCACACTGATTTAACTACGTTGATAAAACTGCTACATGAATAGAGATCTAGTTCATTAATTTCCACAGTGGCTAAACATTGTATAAATACACTGTTTGTCCATCCCATAGATGAACATCCATGTTGAAATAGCCAAAAACTGGGAAAAACGACACTAAACATTTTTGAACACATGAAATAGCTTCTCTAGAACCATGGCTTTCCTTATCTTTTTGACTGCAACCCACAGTAAAAGAAATACATCTTATATCTTGACCCTATGCAGACATATACTTGTGTGTAGGTGTGATCAGCATGTAACAAAAGCTTCATATAACAATACTATCTGTTAACTGCTGTGTTGTTATATTCCCTTAAATAAACAAAAGATGGCTTACAGACACTAAATTGATTTCATGACTTCCCTGTATAGGTTTTCAACATGGTTTAAAACCTGTTCAAGAGAATCAGCCCAAGGAGTGAATTTTGTGGGTCCTGACATGTCTTAGCTCAGGATGCTATAGCAAAATACTATAGAGTGGGTGGCTTAAATAACAAACATTTTTTCTCACAGTTCTGGAGGCTGGACATCCAAGACCAGGGTACTAAACATGGTCAGATTCAGCTAAGAGCCTTCTTCCTGCATACAGACAACTAGCTGCCTTCTTACTGTGTCCTCTAGCATGCAAAGCTCAGGTCTCCTGTCTTCTTATAAGAGCACTAATCCTATCATGGGCACTTCCCTGTTATCTAAACTTAATTACTGCCCAAGGGCTCCACCTCCAAACATCAGACTGGGGAGCAGGGTTTCAACATATGAATTGGGGGGTAGGGGGAACACAAACATTCAGTCCATACATGAGGTATACACATATTCAGCTTTACTAGACAACTCCACTGTTTTCCAAAGTAGCCATAGCAAATTATGCTTGCGCAAAAAGACAGGTTGTCACTGTTCTGCCTCCTGGATTTAAATGTACTCCTGATTTGCCTACATGAAATAGCATCTTGTAAAGTTTGTGTTTCCATAATTAGTGGTGCGCCCAAGCATCTTTCCTGTTTACTGGCCATCTGTATTTTCCTGTTCCACCAACTATGAGACAGGGAATCTATCCATGGAAAGAGAATCAATCAAACACTACCTTCTCAGGAAAACTTCCAATTCTTCTCAGGCCAGAGCAAAGTAGAATCAACAGCAAAAAGAATAAAGGAAAACTAGGTGGAGAAAAGACGTTTTGTTTTTCTTAGAGCTAAAAGCCCTAATTTGGCCCACAGGAAAAATCTGCTCTTGCAAAAAGTCTAGCCATGCAAACCTGGGTAAGTTGTTATTCTTCTGTTCTCGGTCTTCCAATCTGCAAAATTAGGATAACAATCTGTACCACTTCTTACTCCCATGTGGAAATTCTGAACTAAACATTCTTTTAAAACTTTGAAAATTAAGAGTTTGTAGACAGTCAAGGTTCTATGGTGTTAGCCAGTGCCTTCCAAAAGCCTCGGGAAGATGATGGAACCATAGTCCTTCAAACAGCTTCCTAGAATGAGCTGCTGCCCTGAATTCTTGCATGAGAAGCCCAACAGCTCCGCAGAACATCAAATTATTACCTAAAATAATACAGTCCTACCTTTCAGTCTCAGAAAAGAGATCTAAAAAATTCTTCATTTTATAGGTACGGAAATTAACTCCTCTTGGTCAGATGGCCTTTCTGGAGTCTCCTAGTCTCTGGTTCAGGCTTTTCATACACTAGCCACCACACCCTCTGGTCGAATGGCCCTTGTGCTGCAGATGCCAAGATCCATCCTACCGTCGGACTTGCCTGCTTGCGTCAGACTCCATCACAGGAGTGAGGGTTCAACAGTGAACAATACTCCACACCTTCCTGCTCTCAGGAGGGAGCCATCATGGAAAGGAAACAGAAATCTCAGGTGTCAATTATCAAAAGCACAAAAGAAAAAGCTGGTTATCATATAGCTTCTTTCACCAAAGAATAAGAAGCTGGACCGATACAATTTACAAGCAAGGGGCCATGATCTATGAGATCACATGGATTGTTGCTGCCATATCCCCCCCCTTCTGAGGTTTGACTCCATGGCCGGCACTCGTTCTGACCCTTCACTCACCCACCCCACACCAAATGGGATCTCAAGGCTAGGCGGAAACGAAGAAACAGTGAATGCTCTTCACAACAGCAGTGCTGAACTGAACAGCAAATGGGTGCTCTTTCCGCATCACTATAATGCGTACAATCATCACTTGCATCTTTGTCTGAGCTCACTGTTCCTTCCAGTATTTTCGATTGCCGCCTTCTGCTCCAAGTGGATTCTCCCAGCCAAAGCTCCACGGTAGCCCAAGAACTTCTCAGATTCTGTGACTTGGTGCTCTCAAACATGGAGTCAAGGAAGTAAAGAAAATCATACCTACCAATGACCCAGGAAGATCGCTCCTTCATAGATCAGTAATATAGTTAAGACAAGTCCTAGAAGAAATTCACTTTACTTTGGCTACAAAATTGGAGCTGAAGAGAGATATGCATATATTTGGTCAAAGACTTATCTAGAATTTTTCTCCAGAGTGAAGTTATAAATAGCTGCCATCTACCATGAAAAACATACCAATAAGGCAAGGCAAGGCAAGGCCAAAAGCTAGCCAAGAACAAAAGGAGGAAGGCAGAATGAGAGTAAGTACTTAGCCACAAATTATTTTACCTACTCGTTCTACAAATGCAGCATCGAAGGGCAAAAAGGTTAAAAGCAAGGGCCTAGATAAACAATTTTCTTCTAGAGTCCAAGAAAAGAAGAGTTTCTCACAGGCACTACTATATCTAAGTCTCAGATACAAGGTAGTACAACAGAACCATTCCAAAAACCTGAAAACATTTCCCCAACTGTTCACAGTGTATTTTCTAATTGTTACCAGGCCCCTTTCCAGTGCAAGTAGAACTAAAAAAATTCTTGAGGAACAATAAGAGATCGAGAAGTGGTATTTTAGGAAATATAGGCCTCATTCTCCCCACCTCCCCATTCCCCTTTACATGAAGATAAGTTACAAAAGTCATGAGATGCTAATATGGAAGTTCCTCTCATTTGTAGAACCAAATAATAAAACCAGAAAGTAGAATCAAATTAAAAGAAAAGTTCTTTAGGCTGTTTTTGAAACACCATACATTTGATTCAATGTTTGACCACGTGCAAAGTACATACAGTCACGGCGCCCTGTCCTGGTGCACTGGTCTCTGAGAAGTTAACTGTCAGCTGACCTTCAGTTCCCAGGAGCAAAGGTGCCTAGCACTAGGAGGCTTTCTGCTCTCTTTAGAATCCCACTGGTCCTAGCTGGGAAGGGACGCAGGGGCTACAGGACAGCCAGAGCAAAGCTACTTTTATCAAGACCTAACACCAACGGTCACCTGCAAAATATTTTGGGAGTAGGGCACAGCTACTGCTGGGAAAAAGTTGGCACATCGATAAGATCTGTTAACAAAATATAATCCGCTTTCACATCCAAAAGCTAACTCAGGAGCTGCTCCAGGCACCATCTAATTAACTGAAGCAGATAGAAAAAAAATCCTCAGAAATTATGATTGTTTAAATACACTCTATTTTATTTTGTCTTAAAATAGTTTAACCTTTATGCTACAGACTTATTTCAAAAAACAGAAAATCTTATCTTGCACCAAAAAATATATATATAACACTCTGTTTTATTATTATTTTTTCTCCAAAGACCATTAAATACTAAATGGAAACAAAAACTAAATAATGAATGTAAAGAAGAACCAAATTTTGTTTTAAAAACTAGAGTTGCACATTTTAAAACATTAATTCTAAGCAATGATTTGTCGTCACTGCATCAAGTCCACACTCACACTCCAGCAACAGCAGATCTGTTAACCACCAAGTGCATTGGTTCCTAGCCATACAATGGCTAACATTTCATTTTCATGGTAAGAGGAGCAAAAGGCTTCATATGACCTTTGTACTCTTTAAAAAACAAAACAAAACAAAACAACAACAAAAATATTTCCTAGTTATCCAGTGATTTCTCTTTTAAGATCACTACCCTTTAAAATTTGTTAAAAGAATAAGAAGTATGTAGTGTTTTAAATAAAACGAAAAATACAACAGCAATGGACTAAAATACGTGATTATTTTAAACAAACAGTGCACAATCTGAGGAAGTTTGGTTAGGGCGCAATCATTTTTATATATACATGGAAGTCACATCATACACATACTGGAAAACAGAGATTAGGGGGCTCGTTGCATTTTAAAAAAAAGTTTAAACTAAAAGACAACATTGTGTCCCCAGCTCTTTCAAAAACTTTGTGACACAGTATAAAAAGCAGGCAACAAATTCATTTTGAAGTTACCTATGGTGGTGCTATTCTGCTAAAAGGAACAGTGAACAATGGACTAAGTTAGAAAATCAGATGGTTCATATTCACAACTGATGATAATAAAAGCAGAATTTATGCAATGCTCAACTGTAATAAATCCTGGAGTCCACTCAGTCTGGCCCCTTCCATCAGAATGGAAAGACAACTACTGGTGAGTAGATGTATATGCTCCAGGGCAGCCAGGATGACCTGAGAGCTAGTTACTGCTCTGTGGTTTCACACTGGAGGGGAGGGGAGGGGAGGGAGGAGCTTAACTAAATTGGTGCCACAATCCAACCCGTGACCCAAGTGCACCACTTGAGCAGAGACACTACTTTGAATAATGTTCTGTGGAGCATAAAGAAGTACTGATGCTACCAAATGCCAACACTTTAGTTAAAAAACAATTCCTTTAAAAGAAATTTCAAATGTCATTGGACTTGTTTCCCACAGAATTCTATCAGTAAAACACCTTGCCAGAAGCCACACCCTCACTCTTCTGGATCTGGCAATGAAAGAAGAGCTCAAACAGTCTCTCTACAGTTAGTAGGTGGAAAAATCCCAACCCTGTAGGGGGAAAAAAGCTGAGTGTTTCTACCATCCCTCCCTCTCCCCTTTTTGCATGTTAACTTCTAAATCGCTGTTCTGGCAACCAGTCGGGTAGTCAGGATGCTGAAACAGGGGCAGGTGTGGGAAAAGTGCAGCCTGGTGTAAAAACACAAGGCCACAGCGCCCTGCTCCCAATCCACTGTGCATATAGCACACCAGAAGAATTCTCTTTAGAAGATGACTATTGGGGGCTAAAGGAAGTGTGTCATGGGAAATCACCTGCTGTGTGGAATCAAACAAAACACACTATTAACGTAAGAATAGGTAATGCGAAAACATTCTTTAAAATGGGGCTCTGCCCTGATACTGGGGAAAAAATAAGCTGCAAAAACTTCAAGTCATATAATCCACTCTATTCTTGTCCCAATGATTTTCCTGGAAAACACAGACCAGAAATTGTACATTTCTGCTTTGTCTAGCATTTTAATTCAAGTCAAAAACAATGTGTAACAGTAAAATTCAATAAATTAATCCTAAAGTAAAATGTGAAGGTCCAAGGATACACCAGTAGTGAATCTGCAGAAGGTCCTATTTAGCTCTGGCCTCTGGATCTTTGGTTTTTGTCTAGAACTGTGGCCATGTGAGAGATCTGATATATGAGGTGCTAAAACTTGAGGTTCATGATCTTTTAAAAGCCTGATTAAAACTAGATTGGCAGAAAAATATTAGTTGATGAAGAACAGAGGCCAGATCAAATGAGATGCTACGAGAGAAGACCAAAGAACACATGCTCATACCCATTCCCATGGAAGAGGTATATGGAATAACTAAAGCAGCAGGAAGAAGGGTAAAGGGATAAATGAGTCTTTATAGAAAAACTGGAGAAAAGGCCAGGCAGGTGGAGCCAGGCAGACTCTGACGCATGCACACGCAAGGGTGTCCCATTTGTCTCGGTGGCCACACCACACCTACCCTGCACAGTCCCATGTGCTGAACAGGCGCTTGGTACATTTAGTATGTCCACTAAATGACAACTGAAAATGGTACTTCTCGTGCTCTTAAGATAAGGAAGAGCCACCAAGGCATTTGAGGAGGGAGGCAAGGGCTACAGCAATGTTATATGGTAAATATGGAAACAACAACAACAAAAGGCAAACAAAAACCATGGAAAAACAAAAAGATGAGGTCTTCTAAGCCAATAGTACTTCACTCCTCCCCGTGCACAGTACATAGTGTTCTAACTAGGTATTGCTTGTAAAAGAATTCACTAGTAACTACAACATGTTATAGGAAAAAAGGTAGTAACTAATGCCACAAAACTCCAACACTGGCATTTCCTGAATTCCCTGAAGCTCCTAACCACCCTTTGCTTATTTAGATACTGTAAAACCTACAGTGTCATTTATGTGCTTTGCATCTGGTTTCTTATGGTTCATTTTGATTTTTCCACTTTTAGATGGTAGAGGAGAAAAATACCCAAATATAGCATCAGGTCTATTTATACAGCTCAAGCGTTACTTAAAACAGTTGTTGTACATCCTTTACAGAGAGACCAGCTATGAAAGAAGGCACTGCCTTCTCAGACTTGTAAGTGCCCACAGTCTTAGAGACGAAGACAACTTTTCATATTCTACTTAAGTAATAGGTTTCTGTGTTCTCCTGTTATGTAAACAAACCAGGAAAAAAAAGCTGAGGGACAAAGATTTTCTTACTGATCTCTCAATGCTCTCCTTACATGCCCAGAAAACCTCATGGGTATCTAACTGAAATGCCTCTGCCCCAAAAGGAGACATTTTCCAAAAAATTATGAATTATTGCAACAAGGAGACCAACTAAGTCACCTTAGCAGTATTTATAAACACAAAGGGGCATATCAATTATTTGTGCTGTGGGAAATCAGCCAGGAGCAAAGTCAGGAAAGAAGGCAGAAGACTCAAGCTAAAAGAAAAGTAATACTTCTGTCTTCTATTTTTAAGGACAGGTTTTCAAATGCACATGCCCTACTAGGTGCCAATAAGGACCTGACTAAATGTGTGCAAATGCCCTAAGGTAGGAATGCCAATGGGTGGGCTGACAGTGGTCAAGGCTAGATATTAATTTTATTACACAGAAAAATAAATACAAGATTCAAAAACTGAAATCCATTTCACCTGGTAGTTAAAATATTATTCTAAAAGGAAGGCAGAGTTTCCTAAGATTGAAAGTCACCAAGTAAAATGAAGTTGTCTAAGTTGTCTAATAAAATTCATCATTCTCCTATTCCTACTGAGGGAAAGAAGAAATTCTTTTCTCTGTGCTAAGTTATTTTCCTAAGTGACTTCTTTTAATTAAAAAAAAAAAAAAAAAAAAAGGAAGTGGGGGCAATTTTCCATGAGTTTGGATTATACAAATGCCACAAACAGCTTCTGAGGCTGAAGCTATGACAATGAACTTCCATGTCACAAAGAGGAGGAGGAAAAGGAAGGGAACAGTGCAGAGGAGACACAGTGACATTGTATTACAGTAGGTATTTACGTCTGCTATCCTCATCCAAGGTAAGATCAACAACTTCCGCAGGTGAAGCCCAAGTCTGCTGGGGAGTCACAGCAGTCCATGACTGTGTTTGCCGGGTGCTGACATACTGCGTGCCCGAGCCATGCTTCCACGAAGAAACACTCTGAATCACACCTCCTCGAGGATGAACACACCTGCAATTGAGATGAAGAATAAAAGTTTAAGTACGGTTAATCCCACTGTAGGAAAAATATAAGGCAATATGGCTTCACTAGCACGGAATGATACCTTCACAAAGATAAGCCTATATGAGTCTGTGAAATGTGAGTCTGTGAAACTTCCAACCAATATCCTTCCCTTTTTCCTCCCTATTTGTCTCCCTCCTTGCCTTTTGTCAAGTTTAGTCTAAAAGTGTCAGAAACTCCTGAGTTATGTCTAGATCTGTTACTGACAATGCATAGGTAACATGATGTTTCTCTGAACACATTTAAACCTCTGGGGTCTTCAGGACAGGGCAGAATACGAATCCAGAGCAAAACTGGGATACCCAAACAATCTTAATCTAACCAAACGACATGGTAAGAAATGTAAGTACAAGCTGTTTTAAAATAAGTCCTATGCCATACTGGGAAGAATACCTTCAAAGACAGTATTAGTAATACTCTTTTACAGACTGGATTTCTAGAAGTCTGTAAGTACTAGGTCATGCATAAAGGATCAATTTTCCTTATCCTGAAGGTCACAACAGAACACTTGGCTCATTCATCTGAAGTGCTTACGTGCTTTAGTTCAGTGAAAGTACCAAGGTTGAAGTACTCAGTTAAGGTTCTTTAAAGGTGCTTTATCAAAGGGACAGAACTGCCTTGGTGATAAATCTCACCAAAAGCTCACTGGAAGAAAAAGGTTTCGAAACACTGACATAATGAATTCCACATTCCAGTCAAATGATAAAACTGAGCCTCCAGGATGAATCACTGAGTAACTGGATTCAGATGAGAGGAAGGCAGGCACTCAAGCTATCGTTGCTACTTTTGTTCTCACATCCATCACATCCCTATGTAATATATGTAAGAAGTGACAGTTGGCAGGATTCTAGTCACATTAACTACTATAGTGGATCTTGAAAAGCTGTTTAACAACCTGTGTACAATAAGCGATGCTGGGTCACTTGAGAATTCCAGCTTTGATACACTGCTACCTGCACTGCCAGGTTCAAAAGAACATTAGGGTAACAATGGACAAATTTTAGCTGCAGAACTGCCCAAGGACCCCTAAGCTCCTGGAAAGAGGTCCTGTTCTTACAAAGGTAGCTTGAAAACTACTCCCTTACGGAGTGAGGTGCCGAAAAACAGATCCCTCAGGGCCAGAGCAGAGCAGGGGGCAGAAGGTAGATTTGTTACCATACCAGAGGCCCATCATCTGTTGAGAATGGGTTAAGTAGCTACTAGCCCAGAGGCTACTATGTTTTCAAAGATTAGCCAGTGAAAAGCATTAAAATAGGAGACATAAAGTCCAAAGGCTAATCCAGATCTGTCCAACGCATTAAGTACACTCAGATGGAAGTGATCGTGTAATCACGGAAGAATGTCAGCCAAAGGAGTCCATTCAATGTTTACAGAAACAGTTTTGATGACTGATGGCACTAGAATACTGTTTCTTAAGCAGTCTCACCTCATTGGACAATCCCAACAGACCTATGAGGTAGATGTGGAAGTTATTATCCATACTCAATCGAAAGCAAAACGGAGGGTTAAAGCGGTTACATGATTTGCCCAGGGTCGTACTGCATGACAGTGGTGGGCCAAGGAGCTTCAAGCCAGGTCTGATGTGGAGTCCAATGCTTTTCACAACATCACGCTGTCACTTCACAAATGTGTATGTTAAGTTAGGTAAGGCAAAACACAGTGAGAGTCAGCAAAGTGCAAAGATAGGCCCAGATTAATGACTTAAAAATATAAAGTTCTTCAATAATTCAAAAGCTCATCTGTACAAGTACTAATTAAAGTAATCGTAGCTAGAAATTTAGTAGAATTCAGAGAATGAATGACTACAGAGAGAATCGATGCCATCTTTGGCAGAATTCCTAGAAATACTTCTGAAATAAAAGAGGTATTTAGTCCCAACTGTTACTCTATACTGCTCCCTAAGTAATCATACAAGGGATTGACTTTAAAAGCGATCTGAGCCAATCTGCTCATTTTACAGAAGAGAAAACCAAGGCCAAAAGGCAACTGTCCAGGGTCTGAAGCAAGGTAAGCACAGAACCCAAACAAAACGAGGTCTCCGGCAGGGAGTTTATTTTCCACTAAGTAACTATGCCTTCCTCAGACTACAGCTGAAGTACTGTACTGTGTCTGGTTGTAAGGAGCACTGCTTAGCCCCTGGGAGTCATTACAGCAAAGCAGATTCTAGAAGGTACTGATACTATACAAGAGTGAGAGGTGTAGAGCCACTATTTACTACTGAGGAATGATGGATAGAGGGAGAATAAGGAGATGAGGCACTTCAACTATCTAAATTAGATCACTTCTGTAGTTATATTACAAATGATTCCAGTTACTGGAAACTAACTTGGACTACTTTAAGCAAAAAACAGAATTTGTTGGAAAGACACTTGAGGACCTCAAAGAACCTAAGGATGATGGGATAACTAGGCCTCATTCACTGGACTCAAGCCCCAACCTCTCAGTCTGTTTCTCTTATTTCAAAATTTTAGATTCTCTGGAGAATGTGATGATTCCATCTTTAGTCAAAAGTTCTCCTGGCTCCTATTTAACTGTAACTAGAAGGTCAATTCCCAAAGAAGGGAGAATCGCCATGGAAGAAGGTGGCTACTCCATCTTGTACAGAGATCTCAAGAGCAGACTAACAACCATCAATCAGTTTACAGAGGGAAGCTTTAGGTGATCATGACTATACAACAATTACAACTACTATCAAATGGAATCAACTTCTTTTTACGCTCTCAAGCAAGTGCTGGGACATCTATCAGGAATACGAAAGAGTATTCTAAGACTTCTAAGGTTATCATTGAGTTTAAAATTTTTAAGAATACAGGCAAAACTCTCCTTTTAGAAGTCACGGGGTGCAGTGGTGGGAAGGCTCTGACAAGAAGATGGTGCAAGAGGGACTTCTGTTTTTTGTTTTTGTTGTGTTGTGTTGTTTTGAGAGAGAGCAAGCAAGCCAGACAGCAAGCACAAGTGGGGGAGTGGGGTAGGAGGGGCAGAGAGAGAGAGAGAGAGACAGATGATCCCAAGCAGGCTCTGCCCTGTGAGCACAGAGCCTCATGTGGGACTTGAACTCACAAACCATGAGATCATGACCTGAGCAGAAATCAAGAGTTAGTTGCTTAACTGACTGAAACACCTACGTACCCCGAGACTTCTGTTTCTTGATCAGAGGGCTAGTTACCGGAGTATGGGCAGTTTGTAAAAACTAAAGCGTACATTTATGACTTTTCTAAGTGTGTTAAAGTCAATAAAACACTCAAAAAATTTTTTATGATTTAATGACCTCAATCATCTTAAATAAAATGGTAGCTAAGAGATGGATGAGGCCGGAACAAGGCTTTTAACACATTCCCTTTTTAAATACACAGCAAAAGGACTCATGCTGGTAAACAAAGAGTGCTGGAGAAACATTTCAACTATTTTATAAGACGGTGTACATTACAGATCAACTTATACCAGATAGGGAAAGGTTTCAGGAGGAAAAGGGACCAGAACAATTGTTATAAGCCCTACAGAGATGCCCTATAAAAACAGAAGTGAGAGACTCAAAATTTTGTTAAGTCTATGCACATAAACTATACAGTTTCAGGTATTAACACATACCCTTTCCCTGTATGATGAAAGACACGGAGGGGGAACATACTCAGCTGTTTTTAAGTTTGTTTGTTTATTTTGAGAGACAGTGAGCGAATAAGCGGGAGAGGGGCAGAGAGAAGGGGAGGGAAAGAGAAACCCAAGCAAGATCCATGCTATCAGTGCAGAGCCCAATGCAGAGCTCAACCCCATGAACTGTGAGATCATGACCCAGGCAGAAATAAAAAGTTGAATGCTTAACCTACTGAGCCACCCAGGAGTCCCATACTCAGCTGTTTTTTTAATTCATCCAAACTAATTCTAGTGTAGATACAGGCTTTGTTTTCACAAAGCATTTAATCTGCATATGATTGACAATAGGTACAAAACATAATCTAGAGTCATATTTTGAGTCCTATATTCAAGAAAATGCTTAGGACTCACTTCCCCCCAAAAAACCTACTTTATAAACAGTAAGTTTTGATAGAATAATTTCCTGCTCTTCATATACTGAAACCAATAAAGGAGAGACTTCACAGTGGAAAATAAAAAACAGAGAAAGAGGGCAGGCTCTCATGGTCAGCTTTAATACAGTTCATTTACTATCCTAAGAAAACAACATTAAATATTAATCATTTTTGCTCTCATTTACAGAGCCTGAACGTGACCTCTTAGATAACATTCCTACTTATTTTTCCTAGCTAAAGATGAAGTGAATCTTCGTGGCTTCAGAGAAATGCCTGTCTGCCTCCCCTGCTTTTTTAGGGTTAATGTTTACAATTAGTTCTAGGAAGCAATCGTCTTAAATGCAAAATGCTTCTAGCATCAACTCTTCTGTTGTGGGATGAACCAACATTAAGACAAATGAACACAGGACCAAAGACTACAGTGAGTGAGGTTAGGATCTGATTATTCCCAAAAGCCTCAGAGGACAGGTATCAAAGAAACTGTTCTAACAGTTCCGTAACAGAAAGATCTGTGCTATATCCATTTATCTTCCTAGGGCAATTACCAATGAAGCTGGCAGAAGAAAAGGAAAAAGGAAAAAGAAAAGTATCGGCACGAGGGCCATAAATTAAAAGTTCTGGCAAAATTAAGTGGGCACAGAGGAGCTAGAGGTGCTGGAAAAGTCTCTATCTCATTGGCAAAGAACATCTTGTGAAACTGGACTGTCCAAAAATTAACTCCTAGAAATGATAACATTTAGGTAACACAGAGAGTTAATTACAACAATACAAGGCAGCCATAAAAGATGCATTCAAACCATTAGTTCAGAAGGCATGCTTTCTAGTCTATGATTAGAAGAAACACAGAAGCTAAAGGAACATATCAAATCTAAATTAAAAGAGCAGGTAAAGATATTAACATGCAAGAAAAGAAAAACTTAAAAAAAAAGACACACTGTAACTAAAATTACTGAGTGCAATGTCAAACAAAATTCTTCCAATAAGGAAAAACGGCAATGCAATGCAAATCAGAGCATTCCCAAAGAGAAAAGCTCAAGAACCAATTCTGAGTTTTTAAAAACTCTCAGCCCACAACAAGGTAGAATATCAAAAAGAAAAAATAAGAACAGGACAACTAAATCCAAACAAAACATCTATGCATGCAAATCAAATTAGAACAAAAAGATGTGGATCAAAACCTAAAACCTTTTTCCAAGCGATAACCCTGCCAGAAGCCCATCAATACTTCATAACTGCAACCCTAGACCTGTAAAAGAAATAAATTCCAGATGAGATACAGGCAGCCAAAAGAGTAACTCTGAAGCAACCAACAAGAAAACTTCTCCCCCCACCTGCTCCTCAGCTTTTAATCTCAATTATTTGAAAGATTATCATGCTTCCTCTAAAGAAAGTGCTAGAAAATGTTCAGAAAGACACAAAAGAGCCAGTAAGACTCTATTCAGTCCTCGACCCAAAGACCAAAATAAAAGACCCTCTCAGAATGACACAAGCGTCAGCCCAAAGTACTCTAACGAAACTTCTCAACGCCAACATTCTATTGTATGGGCAGCATTAACCACCACTGAGATTTCATAATACATTTGTCACCTCTAAGACCGTATTTCCACAGGATTCAAACCAAAGTATCAGAATACATCTTTATGCTTCAGAGCCTGTAAGGAAAAAGTCCTTGAAAGTAATGTTATGTACTGTATGTTATTTAAAATGTAGTCAGCCACTTGACTTAGTTCAAGAGTGGAACAAACATATCTATAGAGTAAAATGACAATCTGGATAAAAGACCTAATAAGTATGGAGAAGGGTGTACTAGACAAAGTGTGTGTGTGTGTGTGTGTGTGTGTGTGTGTGTGTGTGTGTGTTGGGAGTGGGTAGGAACTTAAAATTTAAATTTCTGAGTTTTAAGAGAAATATAATGATAATTTTAACTCCGGATACCAAAAATATTGGTAGAAAAAAAGAAGCTAAGGAGTTCATGATGGAAGAAAAGTTGAACAAAGAAGCCAAGAAGAAGGGTGGCTCACTCTGTAACATTTGTAGGCACAAGTAAACAGTAAAGAAGCGAGACTTGATATAAGTTAATACAGAACTGAACCAAGTAACATGTTTCGAGAGAGAAAGAGATTAAGTAATAAGCAACACAGGTTATTACCTACTCTTTGCTACTTCAGTAGGAACACATGACTAACAGTGAATTAAAATTTGAAATGTAACTCAAGACAAAATTGGTGAATGGAGAATGTGCAAACTGAAGAGAATTTACCTGTATCAATCTGTTAATAGGCAAGGTAAGGTTTACAGTAGGGAATAAAAGGATACTCATGTCTTCTTTATTGCAAGGAACAATGGTGAAATAAATAATGGCAAACACATGCTAAAGTAAAGGAAAAAAACCAGAAGGTCTATAGTCTTTCATCTAAAGAGGTTAAGTCAACATGAAGGGAACAGATTAAAAAAAAGAGAGAACAGGAAAAAGTACTTGATTAAGGCAGGAAAAAAAAAAAAAAGAAAAAAGAATGAGATTAAGGAAAGACAGAAGAACAAAAATTCTTTCCCACCAGAAAAGGGGAAATAATCATTAAACACAGGAAAGAAAAAAGGAAGCACCTATGCAGGAATACTTCTGGCATAAACACAGGACAGAAGATGGAAGTGGTTAGGTCTGATAAAGTGAACTGGCCGCTTTTGGGGAGAAGACATGTTAAACTATGACATAATTTTACAACCTTAAAGTCCCAACAGGTATGACCTGAAAAATGCTCTCAGAAAGTAGAATCAGTTCTAAGACAAAGGTACCTTCGATTTATACGCATGTGTATTTTGCCTGAGCTCTCTCCTCCTAAGTTCACTTTTTATATAAACAACAGAAGAAATGCTGGTGAATGTTTTCCTTTCTAACCAAAGAGTAAAATCAGATCTAAGAGCCAGGTAATGTAGATATTGTGTAGATATATGTATCTACTTGGGGAAATCAGGAAAAAAATCACAATTTAACTCTTGCAGCATAGAAGAAAAGTTGTTTGCTATATAGAACACAGATTTTCTGGAGTCTAAATTTTTGTTTTCTATATAAGTGTGTGTGTGTGTGTGTGTGTGTGTGTGTGTGTGTGTGTGTTAAATGTTCCTCAGGAATACCTCTGAGAGGACTATAACCAATTCTTAGGAACACTATCTAAAGCAAGAATCAGCAAATGTTTTTCTACATAGGGCTAGACAGTTAATTACCTTAGGCTTTGAGGGCTATCAGGTGTCTGTTGAAACTTCTTCTCAACTCTGCCACTGGAATGCAACAGCAGCCACAAACAATACATAAATGAACAAGCATGGCTCCATCCCAATAAAATTTTATTTATGGATAAATATACTGTATTTACGTGAATTTCGTAAAACTTTCACAAGTCATAAAACATCATTCTTCTTTTGATCCCATCCCCCCTCAACCATTTCACAATGTAAACTAGGGGCGCCTGGGTGGCTCAGTGGGTTAAGCATCTGACTCCAGCTCAGGTCATGATCTTGCAGTCTGGGAGTTCGAGCCATGCGTCCAGCTCTGTGCTGACAGCTCAGAGCCTGGAGCCTGCTTCGGATTCTGTCTCCCCCTCTCTCTGCCCCTCCCCTGCTCACACTCTGTCTCTCTCTCAAAATATTAAATACTAAAAAAAAAAAAAATTTTTTTTTTAATTAAAAAGTAAACTAGTCTTAGCACAAGGTCCATATAAAAACAGGCAGCAGACCAGTGGGCTATAGTTTGCTCACCCCTATCTTTAAGAATGACAAACTTCAAAAGTTATTTTCATAACTCTAGACAAATTTGATGTCTTGTGGCTTTTAATCCTAAAAATAGGACTGCCGGAGTCACACGAACATCACTAGAAATATACTATGTTAGGAATAGACCAAAGTAACTCGCAGGTTTTAATGAACGACAAGAAGAGGTGCTTTAGGAAACAAGCATACAGGTATGATGTCAGATGTATATTTCCCAATTGTTTGCTCCCAACACATTTCAAGATAAAGTGAAAGGCAAGAAAATATGAATGACAGGGGGGAAAGGTAGGATGACACTTATGCCATAAGAGAAAAATCTGTCAAGGTATCTAGACATTTGCTAAAAATATGAGGAAAACATCAGTTCTATTTCACATGCATATATGGTTGAGATGTTCTTGATAGAAGATGCAACACATTCTCAAGCTCATTATCATGTCTAATCAAAAAGCATTTTCTAAGCCACAGGAAGCTACGAGATAGCTCCCACCATTCATGCCAGCCATGCCATGAGGACTACCACTTTCTTCTCACTTTATGGTTAAAATCAAATTCACATTTAAAATATCAGAATGCTCCACTAAATGTCCTACCTTGCATGTTCCTGAACTCCCACAATCTCCACTTCACTATCTGAAGAGGCAATATTAATTTCTTCATTGAGTGGTACATTGCCAGCCGATGTCTTGTCACTTGCTAGGAATCCTGGATCCAAATGACCTGAGAGAGAAGGGGGGTAAAATAAGCACTACAGTCTGACTTCTTACAAGCAGCATGAAACACTCATTGACAGATTTCCCATCCAGGTTAATCACAGAAACAGAATTGCCATATGAGAGCTTGGCAGAGTGAAACTGTCAAGTCTCTCATTCATTCTCTATTCATTAGGAGGAAAAAAAACTAAGTACTTTAGTAAATAGATATATATAAATTATGATAATACTCTATTATATTTTATTCCATAATGCTTTTTGGATTCAACTCTAGTCTCCTTTTAAATGACCTGTATAACAGGTTTGTCACCACCTAGAGGGCAATAAGGTTCTCTACTGCTTACCGGTAAATTTTATTATTTATTTATTTATTTATTTACTTACTTATTTACTTATTTATTTATTTATTTGTTTGTTTTTAAGTAGGCTCCACAACCATTGTGGGGCTTGAACTCATGATCCTGATATGAGGAATCACAACTCTTCTGACTGAGCCAGCCAGGCGGCACCACCACCACCACCACCACCACCACCACCACCACCACCCCCCACCCCGGGTAAATTTTAACAGAACAAAATTCTAAAGCAGAAAAGCTCAAAGGCATAAATAGAATAAATAACAGAGGTACTCATTAATATCATATTTACACTGGAATGCTTTATGAAAGTTTTAACTTCTTTTAAACAACTTTAACAGTTTTTCTCAAAAGGAATGTAGAATTGACAAAATCTGACCCAAAACCATGTCTAAAAGAAAAGGCTAGAGGCAGATCACAATTTTTGTTCTGAGCAACTAAAACATAACCTGTACGTTGCTGACAGCTCTTATTAGAAAGAAACCACATATTCTGAAAAAGCACGACAATTTGTGGCAGTGGGACATATAAGAACTTTTCCACAAGGGGCTTCACAAAGCATCTATTACACGGTAGAATATAACATTCTCCCAACTCACAGAAAACATGAGCTTCACAGAACTCTCTCTCAACAAAGGCTAAGAGCATAACATCAAAGTACACAGGCATATAAACAATTCTAACAAAAGTTAAAATAGTTCAGCCTATGTATCCAGCTCTTAAATGTTCTGACCTTTATGAAATAGAATATCTAGGAGTCAACATGAAATAAACCAAGTTGCAACAGGCACAAATTTTCAATTACTCTTTAAAGGGTATTTTTATTTAAATGTATTATCATCTGATACAATACTGTTCCTCCATATTTAAAAAAAAATCCTTGGTGACACCTCATATAAACGAAGCACGTATCAGTAAGATTTTACACACACAACTCTCCCTTCTCCCTCCATCACCTTCACATCATTCATACCAATGTTTCAAGGTCACTGAGAAACCTTGTACTTCCATACTCCTGCGAACTTTTAGTATAACCCTCTTGGAAAATGATACACAGTCACAAAGCAAAAGTCTTACAATTTCTATACCCTCTGACCTTGTAATCCCATCTCTGAGAATTTAATTTAGTCCAAGGGAAAAAAACTTTAAATAAGCAAAATGTTATGAGGTCCAAAGATAGTGACTACAGTCTATGTAGAAACTTGGGGAAACATATGCATAACACAGAAAGTGTCACGTACAACACTTTAAAAATATTTTGGTGCTGGGTAAAAGTTGTAAAAAGCAATCAAGCTTGACTTGGACTGTGGGTCTTTTTTACAATTCTTTAATATTACTTTTACTTTTTTCTTCAATTGAACATGACGCAGATGAGAAAAAAGACTAAAAAGCTTAAAACGGCTTCCAGATACAACAGGTAATTGAGATTATATTACAGTTTGCAAGGGCTTGTTAAACTTTCTGTATTAACGAATAGCCTAAATAGATTCTACACACTGGCAGTGGGTAAATATCTTTGAACGTCACAAGCAAACGAAAGGTGGCATTCACCAGATAAAGCCCAGTTTTGTTAAATCTGGGTTGGTTGCTTAAATGAAGTATGGTTAAATCTTGATTTGGTAAACTCAGATTCTTGCTCTGATGCCAATACCTTGTTTGTGGCCAAGTCTTTTGTCTAATTTCTAGTTCAATGTTGAAGTTAGAACTATCATCATATACACTATTCCTACTACACTTCTAGGAAAGAATACAAATTGATAGTCTCTTTTTTCAAACCTTCAACTTGTCCATATTCAATCTTTTCAGCAGCCTTGCTTTGTGCAACTATAACAATTTGCTTCTTCTATTTATTCCTACAATAAATACGTGTTTATGACATGCTATGCACTAGGTGCTACGAATACTATAGAGATCAAAGACAGGAGGTGCAGTGCCTATGCTCAACTCAACGAGCTCACGATATACTTGGGGATTAGAAAAAGCAGTACATTATACTATGGCTTGAAAATTGCTGGGGGGTCTGGGGGGATCAGTTGGTTCAATGTCCAACTCTTGATTTCAGCTCAGGTCATGATCCCAGGGTCGTGGGATTGAACCCCGCTTTAGGCTCTGCACCGAGCATGGAGCCTGAGATTCTCTCCCTCTGCAGCTCGTTCTCTCTCTCTCTCTCAAAGTAAAAGGGGATGGCTCAGTCTGTTAAGTGTCCATCTCTTGATTTTGGCTCAGGTCATAATCTCACAGTTTGTGAGTTTGCACCCCGCATCGGGCTCCATGCTGATAGTGCACAGCCTGCTTAGGATTCTCTCTATCCCTCTCTCTCTGCCTCTCCCCTGCCCACTTTCACTCTTAAAATAAATAAACTTTTTTAAAAAGTTTAAAAAATAAAAAGAAAAAAAAAAGAAAATTGCTCAGTCAGAGAGCAATTTAAAGATATGGAAAAGGGAGGGAGTACCTGCGTGGCTCAGTCAATTAAGGGTCTGACTCTTGATTTCAGCTCAGGTCATGATCTCATGGTTCATGGGTTTGAGTCCAGCATCAGGCTCTGCACTAACAGTGTGAAGCCTTCTTGGGATTCTCTTTCCCCCTCTCTCTGCCCTGCCCCCACTCACCATCCCTCCCTCTCTCAAAATAAACAAACATTTTCAATGCTTTTTTTTTTTTTTAAGTTTATTTATTTTTGACACAGAGAGAGACAGAGCATGAACGGGGGAGGAGCAGAGAGAGAGAGGGAGACACAGAATCCGAAACAGGCTCCAGGCTCTGAGCTGTCAGCACAGAGCCCGACGCGGGGCTCGAACCCACAGACTGTGAGATTGTGACCTGAGCCGAAGTCGGACACTTAACCGACTGAACCACCCAGGCGCCCCTAAACAAACATTTTCAAAAAAATAAAAAAGACATAGAAAAGGGAAATTTCCCAGACTTAAGAATAATCAAAGACACAGAGCTCTCAGGAAACAGTAGGCACAGATGAGAGGAAGTAGCAATACGGAACACTGTGTTGCCCTTTAGGGTATAAAAGTTCAGTGATTTGTGGGGTAATATAGTAAAAGCAGTAATGGGAAACAAGGCTGGCAAAGTCAACAGAGTTCAGATCATAGTAAGAAGTCTGGAACTTGACCTTGAGAAGTAGGAAACAACTGAAGAATTTAAGCACTGACATGATCTGATTTTCCATTTTTAAAAATTGCTTTTTGGCGTGTAGAAATGGAACTAATATCAAAGCAGGGAATATTAGAGGCAAGAAAACCAGTTAGACTGCTATCCTGGATGAGAAAGGACTATGGCTGAACTAGAAAAGAAACAAAATGGGGAACAGTCTGTGTGCGTGTATACACAGTTAGTAATGGTGGGCAATTCGAAGTAAAAAATGATGGCTAGGTTTCTGATTTAGGTAACCAGATAGAGTAACAGTGCCCTTTGGTGCACCAATGAACAGCTGAGGATGGTTGCTTAGGACGTGATAAGGACATGCTTCTGAGATGTCCACAGGGCAGCTGGAGGCACTGTTCTAAAAACTCATGTCAGAGGTCGAGGGAGAAATAAAGAGTCCTCAGCAACAGCTGGGAAGGTAAAAGTTAACAAGAGGAACGAAGAGGGCCTAGAACAGAATGCTGACGAACACCAATAATTAAGGGTGGGCGCATGAAGGGGAGCTCACCAGGTTAAGTGAGAGGTAGTAAGAAAACCTTAAGATGTGAAGCCAGGACACCATGGAATGATCATTTCTAGGAAGAAGTGCTTATCAATGCCCAACAGAGAGGTTCAGTGAGAAGAGGGACTAAGTAGAGTCCACTAGAATCAGTAGTGAGATGACTACACATATACCTTGGTAAGAAGAGCCTCAGGAGCGATAGGTATAAAGCCAATGTGGCAAGGCAAGCTGAATGATAATGGAAAGTCAGGAAGAGCAGACACATTTAAATAGTTATGCTATGAAAGAAAAGGCAACAGGATAGTACTGAGAAAGAAAAAAAATGCGTTTGAGGGAGGGGAATGCATGTGTATGATTAATCTTAAAAGATGGGAGAGACCTGGCCAAATTTGGGGGGGAAAGGCAGAGAACAAACAGATGTGATGGCAGAAGGCTGAGGCAATCTGCATCTGTGAAGAATGCGGGAAGGCCATGTGCAGAGCACAGGTATGGGTAGGGTAGCAGGGTGGGGGTTCAGAAAAGTGAAGGAACACTATGAAGAAAGAACACCGCCTAAGGAAAGACAGGATCTGCTGGGCAGCACTGAGAGCAGGCTGCAGATTAGGAAGTTAAACTCAACCCTCAGCTCTGCAGCTATGTGATTTTCTCCCAGCTACATTAAGCAGCGTGACACAGGCTCCAAGTGTGCGTACAGGGATCTGACTTTGCCAGCTGGGTACACCAGGAAAGCTGGGGAGCTGGCGAAGGAGAGCTGAGCTTAAACATGCTAGAGTGGGTAAAAAGCGAAGCCAGCAGGGGGCTGGCAAAGGACCGGGTGGCAGGTCAGTGAGGCAGAAGAGCAGTGCAAAGGAAGTAACAGCATGACAGGGCAGAAGAGGCCCCCATGGAAAAGGAGACAGCAAGAGCAAGAATAGGAGGAAAACCAGTGGTTAGGGGAAGTAAACACCGTAATTCAACCCTCTTGGCTACCCACAAACACAAGCCTCTGGGACCCATCCATTGCTCTCCAGTCTGGTCCTCTACTCGGCTGCTACTCTCCCTTGCTCCATCCAGCCACCCACTACTTACCTTCCTACAACCTTTCCACTGCCCTCTGGAATGTCAGCTCCATGGAAAACTGCACTGAGCTTTTCCTTTCACCTCCCCTGTGGAAACTGAACTCCTGAAAATGCCACCTAGCCTGACTGCTGCTAGGTAGCTGCTCCTACACCTGACTTGCAGGACTAGAATCACTGACAAATCCTGTTGTCCATCCTCATGTACCAACACCAGCAGCCCCTATCTCCCAGGGCACTTCCCTTGACTGCCAAATACCAACTCCAGGACGGTTTCACTCATCCATGAAACATTACTGGCACCTCACTTAGTCTCTATTTTATGTCCCGCTATCATGATTCCTTATTCTTATATGAGTGCTCATTATTTATGTGGACAACCACCCCAAAATTCTCCATGCCTACTCTCTAAGCAGCTGAGCCCCAAGAGGCACTTAAAACTCCCTGTAGTAGGGGCACCTGGGTGGCTCAGTTGGATAAGCGTCCAATTTCGGCTCAGGCCATGATCTTGCAGTTTGTGGGTTTGAGCCCTGCATGAGGCTCTGTGCTGACAGCTCAGAGCCTGGATCCTGCTTGGGATTCTGCGTCTCTCTCTCTGCCCCTCTCCCGCTTGTACTCTGTCTCTCTCTCTCAAAAATAAACAAACTTTAAAAAAAAAAAAAACACAAAACAAACCTCTCTGTGGTAGACTCACAGCAAAGGGCTCAGCCCTTACCATCCCGAAAATAAACAAGATAACTGAATTAAACCAAACTAAAAAAGCAGGTTGTGGGAGTCATGGTTTCTATAACTATAGTTATTACTATAATTGTAACTAAAATATAGTTATATTTGATTACCCAAATCTTTTCAACAGTAATTAAGAAAACACGACAAGAATACGACAGAGTTAGTTCTTAGTGCCTCTATGCCCAGTTCTATCTCCATAGTTCTTTTTTAATTTTTTTTTAATCTGAGGGTAGCCCGCAATTCTAATTCATGATTCCAACTTGTGAAATGTTCTGCCCCAGTCATCAATATTTCTAAATAACCGGTCTTCACTGATTAGGCCCCTCATTATTATAACCATATCACCTACAGAACCTCATTTCAGATCTAGAAATATCATCACTCTTTTTTAAAGAAAGGGGAAGAAATGAAAATTACTATGTTACTTTTGCTCAGAATTTTATTAAAATATCTTAAGAAAAACAAGGTAACTATCACCAATATTTAAGATTCTTCTAACTTTATTCATTCATTAGGGATCTAGAAACTAGTAATTTACATACTGACTTCACATTAGAGCAATTCAAAATTTGGGCCATAAAAATTGTAATCCAACCTTGCTGGTATTTACAGAACTTGTGTGATGTTCTAAAATTGATCACTTAAAATCAGGTTCTCTGATAACCAGTATCTTTACTGCTTAGTCTAAAAATCGGTATCAAATAGGAGCTCCTGGGTGGCTCAGTTGATTAAGCGTCCGGCTTCGGCTCAGGTCAGGATCTCGCGGTTTGTGAGTTCGAGCCCCGCATCAGGCTCTGTGCTGACTGCTCAGAGCCTGAAGCCTGCTTCAGATTCTGTGTCTCCCCTTCTCTCTGCCCCTTTCCTGCTCATCCTCTGTCTCTGTTTTTCAATAATAAACAAAAAAAATATTTTTTTTAAATCAGTATCAAATAAAATAAGTAAGGGATATGGAGGAAAGTGATAGGGACTAAATACAAATTTCTTGGTGAATATTAACTCTAGACTAATGGTGTGAGAGTTGTGCCACATTTCCTGTCAGAGCCATTAGATAAAATGTGCCATTCAGATAACAAGTCAGCTGAGACCCCACCAAGTCTATGGGATGCCATGCTCTACAAGAGACACCAAGGCTTTCTCCAACGGCCAGGAATACATCCCCTCTTCTATCTATTTCAGACCCAGGACTATTAGTCCTTTTCTCTCAGCGTAACACTCTTCAGAATGCCATACATTCCTCTGGGAGCTCCTGTGCAGGGCTTAGTTCTCTGGCCCCTGGGCCATCCTCCACTGTCATCCCTCCAACTCATGACCTCATAGGAATCCAATGACAGAGCAATGGCCAAAGCATACACAAAAGTGAGTCTCAAAGATGCTATGGAGTTCTCAAACTGTCAATGGCAATTAATCTTTCCTGTTTCGGGATAAGAATAAGCCCTGTAGAGAAAGTGTAAATACCACAATTACCATATATTAAACTGAAAATAAATCACAGGACTTATATTTTATTGGGGCAGGAGGCCCTCTCTATGCAGCTCTTTGCCTGTGTGGCTCTTTGGAAAGATAACCTCATGTACTCTATAAGAAAATTCTAAATTTTTGTCCTCCCACTACAGACCTTTTCAACACACAAGTCAGAAAGAAACAGCATAAAAAAGTAACTAAATCATCATGGCAAACATTTTTTTTCTTTTTGTCTTCAAAGAAATAATGTAGCTACTTTTTTCTTAAGGACAAATCATTTTACTTTTTATTTTTATTTTTTAGAGAAAGTGTGCACACATAAGTGGGGAGGATGAGGGAGAAGGGAGGAGAAGGGAGGAGAAGGGAGGAGAAAGGAGAAGGGAGGAGAAGGGAGGAGAAGGGAGGAGAAGGGAGGAGAAGGGAGGAGAAGGGAGAAGGGGGGAGAAAGAGGGAGAGGGGAGGAGAGGGGAGGAGAAGGGAGGAGAAGGGAGGAGAAGGGAGGAGAAGGGAGGAGAAGGGAGGAGAAGGGAGGAGAAGGGAGGAGAAGAGAGAAGGGAGAAGAGAGAAGGGAGAAGAGAGAAGGGAGAAGCGGGGAGAAGGGAGAGGTAATATCTTAAGCAGGCTCCACACTCAGCTCGGAGCCTGATCCCATGACTGTGGGATCATGACCTGAGCCGAGATCAAGATTCAGACTCTCAACCAACTGAGCCACCGAGGCACCCCAATGTAGTTATTTTTTAAATCACAAATCTACTGAGGAAGAACTAGTCCTGAGCTGATTTGCAACACATTAAAGGAAATTATTACATACCGGATGACAACAGCCTATTAAGTATAAAAAAGGTTAATATCTCAAGTCACTTTTCACTTAGTTTTAAACCAAGCAGTAAATTATTACCTTGTATTTAGTTTTTTCAGTAAGAATGTTTTAAAAAAACTTTAAAAAGTAGGGGAAGAAGGGGGCCTGGGTGGCTCAGTCGATTGAGCATCTGATTCTTGACTTCGGCTCGGGTCGTGATCCCAAGGTTGTGGGATCAAGCCCCACGTGAGGTGCTTGAGCGTGGAGCCTGCTTAGGATTCTCTCTCTCCCTCCTTCTGTCCCTCCCCCCACTCATGTACCCTCACTTTCTCTCTAAAATAATAAAATGAAAAAAAAATTTTTTTAAAGTTGGGGACGAGGGGGTCAGAAATCTAAAATCATATATAGTCCATACAAAACAGGTAAAAATAAGTGGAACCTGAACAAATTTATCTCCTTCACAAGACTGCTACATTGACTTTAAAGTGCTAATAAGAGAAACATGGCCAATCTAGCCCAAATATAAAAAGCCCTACACTAAGAACAGGAAACAAGATTTGTTTCTCTGCACTACAACTAGTGTTATGGACAAATCAAGATTATCATCTGTATTTCAGGGATGGGAACATGTTCAATAATCTACCTTCTTGACAAGAAGGCCGATGGGAAAAAAACTATCATTTCTGTATTAGTTTTAATTTCCTTGGGGGCCGGGGGAACACTCTAATTCAGTTTATCACAATTACAAGCTTTCTACACCAAGAGTACTTCAGACTTCTGCTGGTCTTAGCTTCATCTGCATTTACGTTCACAGTGAGCTATTACTAGCAATACATAAAAATTAAGCCATTTTCAGATCTGATAGTTTCCTAAATATGTCCAATGCAAGAGTTACCTGGGGGTGATTACTAAAAACAGGTTTTTCAGACCCCATACCAGATCTACTTACAGAATCTTCAGGGAGAAATCTAGGATTCTGAATTTTTATCAGCACCCTGGGTAATTTTGACACCCAGGTCAAGTATCGGACATTCCTGTAGCCAGAGCAACTCATTCCAGGGGAGGACAGTAAATTAGAAATTCACAGATTAGGTCCATTAGTCACCTGCTTCCTTACTCAGCCTACTTCAGCATGAATATATTAGCATAATGCCCGCTAGCATTCCTGAAGGCCTGTGTGCTATATTCTGTACTAAGTACAAACAATAATCTTTCGGGGTGTATACTAGTTTTATTCCAGTTCCACAGACAGGGAAACAACTGTCATTTATCGGAGTTCACACAGTATGTGAGTGGCTGCTGCTTCAAAACAAGATGCTTGCTGGCAGCAAGCTGCCACCTACAACACTATGCGATTCCAGCACCAACCAAGAGAAAAGTAAACACATGGCAAGAGTTGAAATGGAAAGTTGAGATCTTCTGTTGACCAGTGGCTTTCTTAATTTCAATTCTTTTTCTTGGTTAAAACTAAAACTAAAGAGTAAAAACTCTTTTGCATACTGGAGCATCACATAATTGCTTAAGGATCCTAAACAGAGTGGGGCTCTGGACATCATCTGAGATGCTGCTACAGATTAACCCCTGAATAGTCAGTTCAGTGACTGGGTTTTTATTTTGTTGGGAGGGACAGTAGGATAACTCAGATTAACCATCAGAACATTTATCTTAAACTAAAACCACAAGAATGACATCTCATTGATGCTAACAGTTCAAATCTCAAAACTATAAAATTGGCAAACAAGCATAAATTCTGTTAACACTTTGTTGTGGCACTGTTAAGTATATTCAAAATCTGCAAGATGGGTTCCCATTATGACAATTGTATCAAGACTAGAGAATATTAGACGTTTTCTTTATTACTCACATACTTGCATTTAGAAAAAAGGACTTTCATGAGCCAATAAATGGCTTCATAAGAAAATGTCATCGGGATCTGTTGAACAGTGATGACCATGTCTTATGATATACAAAAATCTACACACAATTTATGGCCCAATACATACATATGTTCTCTATATATTATATCCTAGAGAAATTAATCACACACATGTATCAAGAGACATACAAGAAATGTTAACGGTAGCATCATTAGGAACAGCACTCTAAATGTCCAAAAAGAGAATGGGTAAGTCAACTGTGATATATTCATACAGCGAATACTAAATAGTAAAAAATGAACGAACTAAAGCCATACTTATCAACAAGAATAAAACTTAAAATGTTGAAAAAAGTTACAAATGATTACCTTTTATGTAACACCAATTAATATTAAAACATGCTTGTTTACAGATATGCAACAAATGCAGTAAAAATATAAATACATACACAGGAATACCAATATCAAATACCAAATTCAAGACAGCTTTGGAGTGGAGAGGGAAAAGGAAGGGGAACAGAGTTGAAGCCATGGGTGTTTCCCCCTCACATATTTTTTGTCACATTTCATTTCTTAAGAATGGTGGTAAATACCTGAGTGATATACTCTTAAAATTTTGTATAACTGAGGGGTACCTGGGTGGCTCAGTTAGTTAAGAGGTTAAGTGGTTAAGCTTAAGCGTCCAACCCTTGATTTCGGCGCAGGTCATGATCTCACGGTTTGTGAGTTCAAACCCCCATACTGGGCTCCATGCTGACAGTGCTCACACACACACACACACTCTCTCTCTCTCTCTCTGCCTCTCCCCTGCTCACACACTCAGGCGCGCGCTCTCTCTCTCTCTCTCTCAAAATAAACTTAAAAAACATTTTTTTGTGTTACTGAGATTCAAAAACACAACCAAAAATAGAATTAAGTACACAAAGACTAGTGATGTTTTAAACAGCCAAGCTAACAATTACTTGAATCTTAAAATGTGATGCTATCCCCAATGCTGGTAACTTTAAGGATACTTTAAGACCCCACAACCTGCATTATTAGGTTGAAATATCTGAAACTGCTGGGTTTGTTATAGGTCAAAAAGTCAAATATTGGGGCGCCTGGGTGGCGCAGTCGGTTAAGCGTCCGACTTCAGCCAGGTCACGATCTCGCGGTCCGTGAGTTGGAGCCCCGCGTCAGGCTCTGGGCTGATGGCTCGGAGCCTGGAGCCTGTTTCCGATTCTGTGTCTCCCTCTCTCTCTGACCCTCCCCCGTTCATGCTCTGTCTCTCTCTGTTGCAAAAAAAAAAAAAAAAGTTAAAAAAAAAAAAGTCAAATATTAACAATTCCATGTGGTTTAAACTAGTATTAAAACTCTCTCTATAAAAAACAAAAGTTAGGGCGCCTGGGTGGCTCAGTCGGTTAAGCGTCCGACTTCAGCTCAGGTCACGATCTCACGGTACTTGAGTTCGAGCCCCACGTCGGGCTCTGGGCTGATGGCTCAGAGCCTGAAGCCTGCTTCCGATTCTGTGTCTCCCTCTCTCTCTGCCCCTCCCCCGTTCATGCTCTGTCTCTCTCTGTCTCAAAAATAAATAAACGTTAAAAAAAAATTTAAAAAAAAAAAGTTAAATTTTGATGTGTTCTCCAAGAATTTACTACGCAGTGGTCTACATTTTAATGGAAAGACTAAGAAACAAGGAAATAAAACTGAAATAGAATGGACCATTTGTCAATGGATAAAATATGAAGATAAATTTCCCAGTATACAGAACAAATATATAACTTAGAAACACATATTGCACAAAATGTGGTCAACCTACTGTCCTTTGATATAAAATATTACTGCTTAATTTTTAAAAGTACTTACACATAATAAATCCTTAAAAGATCCTTGTTGAGCAAAGCAAGTCTTTATACATATAAAAATTGAAGTCCAGAGGAGAAATACCTTGTCCAAGGTCAAGGTCAAATAGTTAGCAGTCTAAACCTATTTAAAACTAAATCTAGGTCCTGCTCCAAAATTAGTCACGATAAATTAATCAGAAGTTCAACCAGAGATTTTTATTTTGTTCCAATCAAAGATTATGAAAGGAAGAATTAAGGACAAATGATCTGTGGAGTTCTGTCTTCTTTTTTATTTCTTAACAATTTCAGTATAACAAGTTCTAAGCCCATTATTATTTTTGCAAAACTCATTTGCCATAAACATATTTTAGGTAGTGATTTACAGGATTAGCTCATAAAAGCCAAGGCTATTTATAATTTAACTATAAAACTATATTCCTTCTGTAGCACTAAAGAAAATACACACTACAAAAGTAGTCTCTCCATCCCCTCACCCTCTTTTCTCAAACTTAAGAACTAGTGCTTTAAGAAAAAGGTTTAAATGAGAAAGAATGCTGAAAAAGTACTGAGGAACACACTGCAGGACAGTTGGAGTTGGAGGGAAGGTTTTTAAAAGTAATGCAATGGTTTTTTTTAGTGAATAAATATCACTCTTCAGAATTATTATAGAGCCCAGATAAATTATGCAAGACAGGGATAGAGATTTTCCTGAGATACGAGAAGCAGAAACTGAAAGAAAAGGGTTGGAGAAGACAAACATGAGAACTACTGGAGAGGAATGGACAGGGACACTGGCACCCCTAGAAGCAGAAGAAACAGTGCAGCCCTTCTTAGGAACAGCCCCAGGGGGCAGGTGTAATCAGCTCCCCCCCCCCCATACTGCAAGGTTGCTATACAGATTAAGTGAGGGAAACCCCTGGAGAAGGGGAGGGTGGGAGAGTATTAAGGTCATATGAGTAGTTTTTAATGTATGTTAAGCATTTTTAACCCAAGAAATAGGTATACTGAAATCTACCTGTGCCTACAATTAATTCTCATTTTTGCTTCCTTCATATTAGGAAAGATGAATGACAGACACGCTACCCACATCTCCTCTTCAGTTGTAAAGGGCACCCTGGATAGTCACAATCATCGAAAGCCAGATGTGTCTAGTTGGCCTGCTCTCCTCGGCAAGGTCCACTACAAGGAAAACAGCTGCCAGGACACATGCACGTACACCGTTAGAGAAGGGGGAGGGGAGGGAGACCAACCTGCCTCCGCATTCAGCTCCTCTAGAAGCCCGCTGGTCCTCCAGGTAGCTCCTGTGTCCTGGCCTCCTACAGAATTACTGTGCTCTTGAACTACCGCAGCCGCCAATAAATTGTCCACATTTACCACTTCTGGGTCAGAGCTGGTGTCAGACATATCATAATGAGCTACAACTGGAGGTCCATCTAGGGAGGAAAGAAAATGTATACTTGTATCTAACTTGTGGGGTGAAAAATACTTCTGCAACTAAGAGCCCTCTAAATGCCAGTTGCCTTTATCTTATTACTCTACCTGGTCAGAAAAGCTGCACTTTATACATCTAATATTTTGTACATGATGTGAAAGTGGAAAAGATAACCCAAGCTTATAAGATGAGGGGCACATTTGAAAAGGAGAAAAGGAGTGTTATTATGAAGAACAGAAGACAAGACTGTACTGAACAAAGTTACACTGAATTCTCGTCACATTCCTATAGAGCAAAAGACTATGAAAAAGGAGAAGACTCCACAGAGAAAATAAAACTGATTTTTTAAGGAAAAAAACTGATGCAAACTATTAAAAGTCAATTTATAGTTTTTCAGAGAATGAATCTAGTTCTTTCTCTTAGTAGCTAATACTTAAAAAGTCACTGTTAGATTCAAAGAAGAAAGTCAAATACATATTTTTCTATTCTAAAGAAATAAGGTTAACATTAGGAGCTCTACTTGACTATATCCAATAAAGCCCTTTAAAAATACCGGGGATCAGGGCACCTGGGTGGCTTGGTCGGTTAAGCACCCGACTCTTGGTTTCGACTCAGGTCATAATCTCACGGTTCATGGGATCTCATGGGATCAAGCCCCACATCGGGCTCCACGCTGAGCAGGAGTCTGCTTGGGATTCTCTCGCCCTCTCTCTCTGCCCCTCTCCCACTTGTGCTCGTGCTCTCTCTCTCTCTCTCTCAAAATAAACTTTAAAAAATAAAAATATCAGGGGTGTTATGCATTTCATAACAAAAAGACAATACTCTTTTCTACAAAAAGAAACACTTTCTCTACAAAAAGAAAACTTTTTCTACAAAAAGACAATACTCACAAAATCCACCTTCAGGATTTTGCTTGGGATGTCTTGTTAGGAATATCTAAATTTTCTTTTCCCTGAGAAAGACAACCAGCTCACATTCCAAGGCAACGATACGCAACCTTATGGGTTATTTTAGAGGAAGATATTAAAGTTCTGACTGGAAAAAAAAAAAAAAAAAAAAGATCCCTTCTACCTCCAAATCACCCTAACTAGCCGAAAAAGGCAGCTGATTTCCAAAGAAATTAAACCGCAGTGATTCATGCTAAAATAACTCAATAATCATGCTTGTAGAATAGATACATGCTTTAAATGCTAATGCTACCCTTTTTCTCATAGCAAAAAACAAAAATAGAGTTTTCATTCAATTATGAAATACATCCCTTACTACCATCTTCATTTTAGAATAAAGCAGAAATAAAGGAATGCAGTTTCTCCCCCCAACAGCTATTTATAAAGTGCAGGCAAATTATTTATTTCCATAAAGATTTTTTAATATCAAGACTGTTTTACATTCAACACACCTATTTTATGAAACTCTGGACTATGAAGGAATACATATGCCAATGACTCATTAAAATAGAACACAATGAAAGATTAGTTTTAATACAAGCATCCATTGTGTGAATTGTGACTGAACAAAACATGAAACACATCTGGGATATTTATCCCTTAAAGCAAAGGTCCCAAACCAAAAGTTTATGTAGCAACATTTTTAAAATAAAAATAACCAAATAAAAGCAAACGAGTTGTTAAGTGCCACTGTATAAGAACAGACATGTCACAATATGAAATTCTGACGATCATTACAATTTCAGTTGACTACTTAAAGATAATTTTCAATTCCCCCAAAAGGGTAAATCAAGTTCAGAAAATTCGATAGTGTAGCCTCAGTATCAGTTGGTAATGGATTTTAGCTCACATAGCAAAAAATTAGTTCATGTTTGACGTTTTTCTTTTCTAAAAAAGAAAAGAAAGCTCTATTATTTATGGAGTTCTCGTCAGAGTTCAAAATGATTATTATGGAATCAAGATACTGTGTGATGTCCAAATACTTGGGTGCAGAAGATATGAGGGTCAAGTACAATATTGACTATTTGACCAAATGTTCTATTTTTAAAAGGGCTTTAGTTAAGTGTTGTTTTGCAAAAAAGTAAAGATTTATTTTAAAATTTACACCACTAGTACCATTCACCACCTCTTGCTCTCACATCCCTCCCCCCTACAACCACCAAATTGAGGCATCAGGTCAACAGTCAAGTCAAAATTGTACCACTCCTACATGTAGAATCATGCAAAGAGTAGAGTTGTATATGTACATGCAGAGTTAACATCACCTACCCATGGAAATAACTTGTCTGAAAGTCTTCATCAGTAGGAAATACAAGCATAAACTTGTTATCTGGCTTCATTCTTGTATCTTCCATATTTCCAAACAGCACACCTTATAGCTTAGCTTAAATTTAGTATTCATCATAAACAAAGACAGTGATATTTTCATATTTTAATTATACTTAAAAGTTAAATTATTATCAGTGTCATTTCTCATTTCCAGTCTATCCAAAACAATGACAAGTCAATACTATACAAACTTTAATAAAGGAATGGATGCCTTTCCATCTTTCTTCCAACTTGAAACCAAAATTAAGGATCTTATGTTCCAAGGTCATGTTACACTTATCATTAGCAAACCAAGATGAAATAAAGTAGGTTTAAAGCACTCAGTATTAGGGTTTGAACTTTAAACCACTAAGTAAATACGAGCTACCTGATGGTGATAATTTGTGATATTCTTTTAAAAGTGATTCTTGCTGCACAGCAGAAGTAAGACACAGGTAAGATCCTGTAGTAATTGTATCTGTCTTTTAAAAGAAAGAAAGGAAAAAAAAGCTACGGAGGAGGAGCTGGGAAAATTCAGCACATTAATAAGAGAAGCAGCAACTATTCTTCCAATTTGACTAACAATTCATTACAGGATGGAATAAACATGGAGATACTGTCCTCTCTTCCACTTGATTTTTCTCTATACTGTGAGAACAAATGCACTGCTACTAAGATTACTTTGGCTTTCAAAAGCATCAAAATAGTCACTTCAAGTAAAGTTACACATGGAAACATTTCCAATTTAAAAATTAATCATTAATGTAAGCACATTCCATGTTACATTTAAGGATTAGCCAAACTACACATTCTCCCATCTGCTAAACTTGAGGTCTGTCACAATCTTAAAACATAAATTTATAATAATGACTTCCTAGTTTTTCTACAATCCTTAATAGCATATCTCTATAAAGGTAAATGTTAACACAATTAGTTAATAACTAACTGGCCTGTGGTTAATCAAAGTGCTGTCTCTCCTCCTGATTGCAAGATTTTGAAAATTTTGCTGCTCATTACAATTACAAGGCAAAAAATTAAAAGTCAAGCAATCCACTGACTTAAGAACATCGATTCATCCATTTTATGCTAGAAATAGGTTTGTACCCTCTCAATTACATCCTAGCCTACACACAGGTTCTAACTTTTCAAATAATAAAATACAGATGTATCTGTGTCATCACACATTTCTGACATAGTGAAGTTTACTCTTTTGTGGTTAGCCTTCTCTACTACTGTCATCAAGTGTTTAATTTTATGAATTAGTTTTCTTTCAACCTATTATTTTCTTCTTTAAAAAATGTTCTTTAAATCTCACTGAGAGAATGTGAAACAAAACAAAAAAGCAAAACAAAACCAACATCCTTTACTGCATTTATCCCTGACAAACCCCTTTTAGAATTTCACTACCAAAAGCACAAAATTTTTAAAAATGATGTAAGGTAATACATAATTTACCACTCTTGTTTTACAGATGAGAGATCTGAGTCCTAATTAGGTGGAACCAGAAATGAATTACATGACAGTTGTGCAGTGTTGAGAGAACTGGAAATATACAAGACGGAACAGCATAGGAAGTACGTACAGATTTTTGGCAGCCAACATACAGGTTGAAGTCCTGCCTACTACTACTTAGCTCTAGGACTCATTTCTTCACAGAGTTATGGCAAGAGTTAAAGATGACATACCAGCAGAATACTGGACCACTGCCCCATCTTTCCACTATAATTAGCACCTGCCCTATTTTATTTGTTTGCTTATCTTTTTACATGTAAATTATACTCTACAGGGCCTGCATGCAAGAAGCTTTGAGAAAAGGGGCACCTGGGTGGCTTAGTCAGTCATGTGTCTGAATCTTGATTTTAGCTCCGGTCATGATCTCATGGTTCATGAGATCGAGCCCCAACGCTGGGCTCTGTGCTGACAGGGCGAAGCCTGCTTGGGATTCTCTCTCTCTGCCCCTCCTCCTTCTTTCTATCAAAATAAACAAACTTTATTTAAAAAAAAAAAAAAGCAGGAGCAGCTATGAGAAAACATCCCTGACTGGGTTGGTGCCTCACACTGGTCATAGATTAACCCCACTTATTAAGCAAATGCTTTCCTGGGATTACTGAGATCTTCACAAATGGGCTTTTGTATGTTTCTTTTTGTTTGAAGTGTAATGTCAGCTTGGGTGTGTTCATATAAAAGTGTTTCATACCCAGAGATCATTTTTGGATTATTTCATATTTTGCACCATCCTAGCCTACAGAGCCTCCCACTAACACAAGTGTCAGTCTCCCAGTATGAGGTCTAATTAGATCTGAGAGATGGGAATTCCTCTAGTATCTCAGACACCCTAGAAACGCACTCCTCCTTCTCTCTCTCTATTGGTTAAGTCTTGGGCCCAAGGAAAGGTGGGGCAATGGCCCAAGACACACTTTGCCCCTTCAACTCCCATTTCTATAACTATAGTAATATACAACAAAGCTCAGAGAAAATTCCTTCTGTCCTCCCCAGTATAGCCAATCTCCTGAAACCCTTCACTAGGAGAGAAAAAAATCTATCTTGTTACTGCGAAATGATCCCATATAAGCTCTACTGCCACAGTCATTAAAGGGCCTATGCCCAGGGCCATTATCTATCTACAACATCATGAGAAAGGTGGAAATCACACTTGGCCTCAATCCAGATAGATTCAAAAAAGCTACACCTGAAAGAAGCATTCTTGGGAATTACCTAGCCAAGCGGTCTAAGAAGGGAGAGTATATGTGGCAGTGGGCAAGTGAGAGAATGCAGTGTGGGGGGAATAAGGAATTGAGGGGAAGGACAAACCTGAAGAGCTGCAGGAGGAAATTTGCATTTTGGCAGAACCTACTCAAGAAAAAAGGCGTTTTCATTCCATACCAAAATACTTACCAAGGTGAAAATCTGTATTTGCGAATATAAGAGAAAAAATACTTGAGAATACTTATGCTGTATTTTTATTACTATCAAAAATATATATGCACACATAGAACAATGTGAAAAAATAAAAAGCAGTCATTTTCAAAGCAGCTGTTGAAAAAGACAAATAATTACATCTACCAGAAAAAAACAAAAAGCTACACAGAAAAGAGCCATCTCTAAAAAAAACAGCTTTAAATACCAAAATCTGTGTGTGTCTATTTTCTCCAGAATAATATCAAACGCTATTTCAGTAAAAAGAAAAATGTCTGAGAAAACAGAGCTCAATGGAAATTAAATGCAATATACAATGAAATTTTATGTTTAGGCATTAAGTCATTTTCACTTTTTTAATTAAATTTTTACTAATTTGTTTTTTAAGTAATCTCTACACCCAATGTGGGGCTTGAACTCAATATCAAGAGTCGCATGCTCCACTGAGTGAGCCAGCCAGCCAGGCACCTGGCATTATGTCATTTCCAAAATAAAACTGTTTTTGTACTTTTTTCATTCTACTCATCTCAATTATTAAAATTTTAGACATTATAAAGTTTGCAAGGTGGGAATAAAGTTTTAAGGACTACATCTGTCCTTATATCATACTAGTAAATGACAGGTCATTTTGTTCACCCAGGAAAGTTACCTATGATACTGATTAAGAGTTAATTTTTGAGAGGATCAAAGATGAGGTAAAAGCAAATATTCAAGATTATCAGAGTAGTTAGAAAGTTGATCTCAAGAAAGAAAATTTCATTTTAACATTTCACCACTAACTACAAAGTTGGGAAAATTGGGAGGTTATTCATAAGATAACTCGGGTCACGTATCTGGATATTCAACAAAGCCTAAAAGTTCGGAAAACAGGGCACCTGAAGAGGTCACCATCTTTCAATTTATCTTCCTATTTCAGAAACAAACTCATGACCTACTGCTTTGAGGATTCAGAGAACAAAACTGAAATATCTGTACCATGTACACAAAGAACACAAAAATTAGATATGATTTTAGCCACATCTCCATCTCTATGATCCCTGTTAAAGATATCTCCATTCCAGCTTTCTGATTATTCCCTGAAGTAGTCTAAACTCTATTTTCCAAATATTCCTCAATTTTTAATAGGATAACTCAGTAGAACATGTAAAGAAAAAGAATCTCAACCTTTTATGTTAACACTGGTATTATTACCTTTTTCAATATAGCAATTACAAAAAAACCTGAAAATCATCTCAAAAACATCATGTAAAATCTATTAATTATTCTGACCACAAACTAATATTGCATAATGGAAAAGCAGGTTTCTTGACTCCCAAACACCTAATGTGAATTAACTGGTAGACAATCACTAATATAACAACCAATGCTATCCTCAATAGAGTAACAAGAAACACTTCTTTTTTGAAACTTTTATTTATCTAGATTAATTGTTACACTTCAAATGCAGTTAGGTAAAATATATAAAGAAAGTGCAATAAAATAAAAATCAGTTATTTAATAACATTCTTTCCAAATCTCAAAGTTGTAAGAGTTTATTACCAAAGAATACACTTCCTCATAGATTATTACTCCTTCATTTTTTAGGATGTCTTCTATTTTATGCTGTAGTAAATTTAATGTAAGATCTACTCAATGCCAGTAATAATAGTTTGTTTTCAATCCCCACCAACCTTCCTAAAATTCAGAGAAATTAAAAACAGAAATAAAAAAAAAAGAGAAAAGTGTAGAAACTCCGAAGTTATTCACGTTGTGTACAATCCATGTATCATACAACTGTTCTGGACAAATTAAAAAAACAAATTTCTTATCTGTACACTGATTAAGGACATAGATGTCATTTATGGAGAGGATTTTGAGAAGAATTTTTCTTCAAGAACAATTTTTACTGAACAATTTTCATAGTAAAAAAATTTTAAGTTTAATAAATTTGCTCAAATTGTTTTGATGCTGTATTTTCTAACATGTGGCATTCCACAAAATCTCTTTCACTGTACTCTCACTGTATCATTTAAATAATTCAAACTGGAGAGAGGGAAATAAATATAAGCTAAACAAAATGTAACAGGTACAATTACTTTAAAAGGTCACCTTCTACGAGACAGCTTGCCTATAATCTGTTATTCTAAACAAATGATGACAGGAAGAAGCCTGTTCACCATCTTACCTACAACTTTCATGTAGCTGTATCATTAGGCAAATTCAGCTATATATTAAAAATGAAAATTATCAGTGATATCAATTTGGGTGCTTTATTTGCTCAACAAAAGGATTCGCTACAGCATTTCTTCCATTAACAAGCAGATTTAATCGTTTAAAATTATTTCATTTCTAATATTCTGACTTGCACACAAATTTTAAGTAATAAATCTTATGTAAATTGAGATATACCTAGACTCAGAGACCTGGGTCTCTGCTGTTAAATCTACATAACACTGTAGAATGACAAAAGCAATGAAGCAAAATTATTCTTTTACTCAGTCTGCTAGTGAAATAAACAAGAGGTCAAAAACCTTTACATGACAAAAACAAAATCCATAAAAAGTAACTTTTTTCTCCAATTTTATCACCCCAACTAGGTTTATATGTGGGCAACTCTTACATACATGAATGGATATTATATTAATAAAAATCCCTGTAGACTATTCCATTGTTATCTGTCTCCAACAACTTGTCAAATGTAACAATAAAAAAACACAAAAATTAGTTATTTCAGAAGTGGGCATATGTGCACACGTGCAGACACACACACACAGACCAGACCCCTTGAGATAAGGCTCAATCCTCTGACTTGGTAACAAGAAAAAAGGTTTTTTTCTCTTGGAGCCCCAAAATGATAGAATCCTTTATTCTAAGTTAAAAAAAAAAAACAAAAAACACTTTATACAAGATATTAAATCTTAAGATTTTCATTGTGTTGTGTTCTAAATTGAAATTTTATTTGGGCTTTTATTACACTCATTTTTAATGATGTGCACAAAATATGCATCAATACAAGTAAGACAGTTATCATCTAACAAATGGCTCAAATAACCAGATCGTTCTAATCTGGTTAAATACTCTTAAAATTATTAAAAATCTAATATCCTAAACACTGAGTTAGTACAAACCAGGCAGAAAGTAGTCTGTAGACAGATTATCAGAAAACACATTTATCTTTAGTGAGGGGATAATGCCCCCTTTTAAATATCATCACCTAATTTCATGTGTACATATTAGAGAAATGGGATTTTATTCTTAAATAAAAAGTATTTCAACGACATCTAGATTAATGTTTTAGGTTGAAAGAAGTTTCTTCCAGCATTAGCCCTTTATATACTACAAAGAGGTCCAAACAGGATACATTCCTTAACCTTCTTAAAATTCTAGGAAAATTAAAGGAATTCAAAAGAAACAAATTAGGGAAGACCACTAGGCACTTCTCAAACAATACATACACGTACATAAAAATGCCACCACATAATCCATAAGTGATTCCCACTTCTTCGTTTTAGTACTTAAACGTACAACAGTCTCCCTTTAACCACAGTTTCACTGCCATGATTTCAGTTACCATCAGTCAACAATGGTCCGGAAACAGATGATCTTCCTCCTGACAAACGGTCAGAAGGTCAAAAGTAGCCTAACACTACATCACAGTGCCTGTATCATTCACCTCACTACTTCTCCTCACATACGCATTTTATCACCTCACATCATCACAAAAAGGGTAAGTGCAGTACAATATTTTGAGAGACCACATTCGCATAATTTTTATTACGATATATTGTTATAATTGTTGTATTTTATTATTGTTGCTCATCTCTTACTGTGCCTAATTTATAGATTAAACCTTATCATACATATGTTTGTATACGAAAAAACAAACTATTTATAGGGTTCGGTACTATCTGTGGTTTCACGCATCCACTGGGGTCTTGAAACATAACCCCCACAGATGAGGGGGTATAATCTTAGGGATACAGGCTTTGCCTCACTGAAGGAGAATTCAATAATCCAAAACAGCAGTTATGTTTTAAAAGTTCAATACTGGATATTTCTGTAAATATATATAATACAGAAACAACATTTTTTGAAAGAGGAATTTTTAAATTGTGCAATCTGGACAAGGTGTCACCATTTAATGCACAACTCATATAAAAACTTACTGTTTTTCAAAATAATATTTCCTATAACAGCTCACATTTTAATTTTCAAGGCACTGTGAGAAACTAAAAATCAGGATAAAATTTGTAGGTATGTTTCTGCTTCAAAATTATTAAGGTTAAGCACTCCAAACCACAAAATTTCAGATTTTACTTTAGAATAAGTTTTAATATTTGAAACATATTCTACGAATTAAATCAATACATCCTGGTTTCCTTTTTCTACCAAAACCTCTTTCCACTTCTTTACCCAAAATTATGTAGAAAGGTGTCCCAAATTATTAATGTTTAACACCTTCTCAAATATCCTAAATATCATTCTTACCTAGAATATCAATTATTATAACCTATGTTTGAGGAGCGCCTGGGTGGATCAGTTGGTTAAGTGTCTGACTCGAGTTCGGCTCAGGTCATGATCTTGCGGTTCCTGGGTTTGAGCCCTGTGTCAGCGTGTGGAGCCTGCTTGGGATTCTCTGTCTCCTTCCTCTCTCTGGCCCTCCTCCCACACAAAATAAACAAATAAAACCTATGTTTGATAGTTCTAGTCCACTAAAACTTTTTCATTTTTCTCTTAAAGGCAAAAAGTATATCTATAGACTTTTTGCTCAATTATCTAATAACAAAAACTAGAATATATTCGGTCAATACTAGGAATAATTTGTGTTCTTAAAAGATGAATTATTTTCTATTTTAAAAATAAAAAGCATCAGTACATCCTTAATATATCAAATATTAAATCATGAAGCAAAAAAGAAACCTGCTAAGTACTTGAAACAGTTTATACATGCATCAAAAAGTAGTCATGTTAACATGCTGAAATTAACTTTTTAAATTTATTTTTTTAAGTAGGTTCCATGCCCAATGGGGGGTTTGAACTCATAGCTCTGAGATCAAGAGTCACGTGCTCTACCAACTGAGCCAGCCAGGCACCCCTATATTGACATTTTTTATGTCTAAAACTCCATGTCTAGTAAAATCAGTGATCTCAGGAAGAAACTGAAGACAGAACTTCCCTGAAAATATCTCAAATTCAAATAATTACCGCAGATTAGTTAAAATCTAGTCAGTCATCCCAAAACAATGTTCTTCCTGTTGATATAAAACTTAATCTAAAGATAATACTAGCTGAAGTAATTTACAAATGTTGTATTATCATTTCAGAGAAAAATACATCAGTTATAATTAACTCCTATCATAGTTTATGTTGAAAAATCATACTAATGTTATGTAAGAGCTTAGCTGATGTTAAGAAATTTATTGCAAGTTGCACTGGTGTTTCCAAACTTACTCCTATTTGTCAAATATCAAGTTCAGGAAATCTGACCATCATTACACAATTAAGAGACTTCTAGTCTTTTTCATTAATTCCTATATACATTCTTCAAAGAAACCTGAGAACATTAACACGCCTCCCGCAAAGTTAACTCCCAATTCTTACCCATCAGGTTCTAAAACGAAAAAACCAAATCACACAGTTTATTTTTCAATTCAAAACTAGAAAAGGAAAAAAAAGTTGGCTCGGTCTATTACAGTTAATTTAAAAATTACAAATATTTGGATAAAGAACTAAATAGAAAATATACTAATAATTTTCTAAGTTACTGATAAATTCTTAAAATACTGACCATTTTCTGAGTAAAGTTCCTGATAAATTATTAAAATAAAGGTCTTCATTGTTATATAAACCACCTATCCTTCCTCTTACAAAACAGAATTAGTTTTTCCAATGTTGCAACTTCATTAAGTATTAAAATAATTAATCTGTTTCATATTGAGAAGTTATGAAATTATAAATTTGAAGGGAAAAACCAATAAATTTTATTGTAAGCAAATCCAGCAGAAAGCAAAATTTGAAACAAAAACAGTATTAGCAAAGTTACATATTCCTACTAAAAAATTTCACCCTAATTTAGTGGCTTCTCACCAACCCAGAAAATATAAAATACCAGTATTTCTCAATCTCAGGCCACACATAAAAACAGCTATCATACTGCAAGACTTTCAATCCTGTGATATTTTCTCCCCTTTGACATACTCTGTGGGCCCTTTAACATGCCAAAGGGCCATTTATTTTCAGTCTGGGGATTAAAAACAAAATTAAATTGGTAGTACATTAGCTAATACAGTTAGTCACCAGTAACTTAAAAACCCATTTAATACATACGCTTAACAGAGTGACCATTTCATCTATTTCCTCTAGAGGTCTCTTTACATCAAGGTACCAGACAATTTCACTGAATGATGTCTGTCAGGTTTACTGCCTCAGGCAGTGAGCTTTAAGTTAATGCTCAAGATAAAAATTCATCTATGTAGCAATGAAAAGTCCTCATGCAAGCAATCAAACTCTGTTCTTATCTGCTTTCTCTACAATATCTTGCATAGTAGGTACAGAGTATATATATCCTCAAAAATTAATTCATTCTTCCTACATACAAATGTTACTGAAAGTTGTAATTCATTAAAGACTAGCAACAAATGCATTCATTAAATGACATACGGAAGAATGACATAAAAATGTTCATGCAGTGCATTCATCATTTATGATCTTCAGAGTGGGATTAATTACATGATTCCCTCCTTTGGAATCAGAAGAGACTCAACAATGTTTGGGGAGAATAAATGTTAAGAGATTCTCAAAGAATTCACTACTTACCTATCTGGATTCACTAACATTCCCTATCTTATATCTTATTTATGTTTTTGGCATGAAAAAAGCATAAAGATGAGGATCACTCCTATTATCGTATAAATGTGGTTCTATGTTCCAACCATATGTAATGAAACACAAGCTAAAATTATCCAACTCTGCTGTTTTGAATATCTATTTTTTTTTAAAAGGAACTGTTTACTATTGTACTTTTTAAAACACCATCAAAAGAAACTTACAATAGCCAAAAGCATATTCCTTCTTACACAATCCAAAAAGCAGATAGTTAACACAATTGATTTCTGTGATAGATTCAAAGCTTGTTCTGTAATATTCCCATTTTTGGTCAAGTTAACTGGAAAATGTTATGTCTTTGGGAATTCTACTGTACTGTCAGCATTTCAACAAGTTGCACAAGAACCAAAGGGCTGCTGTGATAGTTCTTGGAAATCAGGCATCTGCATGCCCCAGACTGGGTGAGAAGGGTAATTCTTTGGATGACTAGTTGCATTTTAAGTTCCCTGGGTTCGACAGCTGCTTGTTCTCTTCACCAGTGTCAAGGTGAGTTAGCTCTTCCATCCACACGCAAAATTTCTCCTCTGTCTGCCTCTGCATCTTGGAAAAACAGCCCATGGTCTCTTCTAGGACGCTGCCTATGCAATTCCTATCATACACAGCATCCCTGTCAAATAATCCTGGAATTTCCCTGGGCGCTCCTTCAGTTCCCCCATTATGACTGAAGTCAGCTTTAAAGACATTGAGGCCATTTGATAAAACATCATTAATTCAGAAAATGTATTTTTATTAAGACAAGCTTATTCAGGAAAATGACTTGAGCATTACTAAGAAGAGCCATAAAAGCACTGATAAGCAGCACTTAAGTTAACTAAAGTAAAGTAATTCTGAGAAAAATTAAGTAACACTACCATTTTTCACAGCTTCAATATTATTTGCCCAGTAAAACTTGTATTCTGTTACTATACAACTAATCATTAATCTGTAACAGTGGTTTTCAACCTTTGCTGCACATAAAAACCTGTAGTGGTTTAACAAATACCAAAACCTAGGGCTCCCAGGCATTGAAGGTTTGTTTTATTTTGTTTTAAGCTCTCCATGTGATTTTATTGTGTACAACCTCAGTTGAGAACCACTGTATCCTTGAGTATTTGCACGGTCTAGACTTCAAAATTCTAAAAGCTATTTTCACAGCTGACCCCTAATAAATCAGTATACAATTAATTCTCAACTGACTGATTCTTATCAAATGTTCCTACATGATGTTAAAAAATATTCCTTATAGAAAACCATGCAAAGGATATACACAATCCATGTATATACCTCTGGGTCAGCTTTGTTACAAACCCTGGTCTATGCAAGGTGCTAAATTTATGCCTTTAAAAAACAAAACAACAACAAAAAAAAAGGTTCTATGGGGCGCCTGGGTGGCGCAGTCGGTTGGGCGTCCGACTTCAGCCAGGTCACGATCTCGCGGTCTGTGAGTTCGAGCCCCGCGTCAGGCTCTGGGCTGATGGCTCGGAGCCTGGAGCCTGTTTCCGATTCTGTGTCTCCCTCTCTCTCTGCCCCTCCCCCGTTCATGCTCTGTCTCTCTCTGTCCCAAAAATAAATAAAAAACGTTGAAAAAAAAAATTAAAAAAAAAAAAAAGGTTCTGTGTTTAAGTTTAGGATATGCTACAAATCATATCCCCCCCCCTCTTAAAAACACATTAATGTCTCTGAGTTGTACTGCAGTAAAGAAACCTGTTTCCACATGGTCCAGCACTTTTCCAAATGTGTGAAGAGTCTACAGCTATTAATATCCAGTAAGAAGTCATTTCATGGTATTCCAGTTTAGGATATGCAGTTTTACATAGTTTTATCCTTGAACTAAGTAAGGTTATCTTTGGTCTGGACTGGATCCCATAGAATTTGGGTTCCCAATAAAACTAATTATGCTGATGGGGCGCCCGGGTGGCTCAGTTGGTCGGGCATCTGACTTCGGCTCAGGTCATGATCTCACAGTCCATGAGTTCCAGCCCCACGTCAAGTTCTGTGCTGACAGCTCAGAGCCTGAAGCCTGCTTCGGATTGTGTCTCTCTCTCTCTCTCCCCTTCCCCCCTCACACTCTGTCTCTGAAAAATGAATAAACCTTAAAAAAAAAAAATTAAAACTAATTATGCTGAACTCTTCATTTCTTTAGGGAGCTACTAAAAATGTTACCTCTTCAAAAAATAAGTAAATAAAAAATAAAAATGTTACTTCTTCAGACCACTCGTGACTACTGTACTATCTAAAATAGCTTTTTGACCCCATTCCTAGTCAATCTTTAACTCTTATATCCTGCTTTATTATTTGTAGTGTATATTCTGACAGCATATGATGAATTCACTTATTATCTGTCTGCTCAAAAAAGATGAAGTTTCATGAGAGCAGAGACTTTTCATTCACTACTGCACTCACATGCTGCAAAGCAGGTACTCATATATTTGCTGAATAAATGAATGATGGAATCAATCAACCTTGGCCTTATACCATCTACTTATAGCAAGAAGTCTTACAAAGAACAGCCCTATGAAATGCTCTATAGTATTTACTCCAGGGTGTTTCTGAAAATATGGTTCACTTTATGTCATAGTGGCTTTTTATGAAGATGCAAAAGAAAAATTTCCCAGGTCTCAGTATCAAGAATAGCAGTGTTTCTCCTAGAAAATGAGAACTATTTAATCAGCTTTGCCACCTCTTCACAATGCCTAAAAGACTATGGGAAAATTTCTGGCCCATACTTAGCAAATAAAAACCTCATGTAGTTTATTATTCTCTAAGTTCATATTATTCCTTTTCCCCTGACTACTCCATCCCTTGTCCTCACGTTTTAAAAAAATCTTGTTTACACAAAAACATCTTCAAGAGGAACATACCTTTCCCCAAAATTTGTATTTGGCTTATGGAAACACTAAATGGAATTTATTTAATTTTTTTTTAAACGTTTATTTATTTTTGAGACAGAGAGAGACAGAGCATGAACAGGGGAGGGGCAGAGAGAGAGGGAGACACAGAATCTGAAACAGGCTCCAGGCTCTGAGCGGTCAGCACAGAGCCCGACGCAGGGCTCGGACTCACAGACCGTGAGATCATGACCTGAGCCGAAGTCAGACGCTTAACCGACCAAGCCACCCAGGTGCCCCTAACTGGAATTTAAAGAATATGAAACTTTCTTTAAGCAGTTTATCCATTATAAATGCTGGGGGAGTTTAAATATATAGGACAGGAAATTAAGATGGCTACTTGGATCTGTTTCAGATTCTGGCACTTAGTTTTCAACAAACACTTAAAAATGGGTATTTAAAAGCTAAATTCAGAACATGGTGTAAGATTGCTTATGCTAGGGACAGTGACATAAGTTATGGCCTTGTAGAGATGACTATCAGCAATAAACACTGGTAAATAAGACATTTTAAAGTCTTAAAATCAAGGACCAATTAATTATACATTTGTCAAGACCCACAGAATGTACAACACCAAGAGTGAACCCTGATGTAACTATGGACTCTAAGTGATAATGATGTCAATGTAGGTTCATCACTACCTCTGGCAGGGGATGCTGAAAAGGAGTCGTCTGTACGTATGTGGGGGCAGGGAATATATGGTAAATCTCTGTACCTTCTTAGTTTTACTGTCAACCTAAAACTGCTCTAAAAAATAAAGTCTATTTAAAAAAAAACAGGGACCATATTATAACTTTAAACACACGTATGTCCTTTTATTAATACTAAGATATATCCTATTTTGAGAAAAAGACTTACTGAAAGCAAAGCTTATGCTTTTGCATATACAAAGTTAATATAGGCACTCAACTTTAAGGAGTTAGGAAAAGCAGGTGGAAAATAATACCTTAGTGCTTTAACATGAGATTACCAAAGGATACCCACCAGTAAGACTTCAAAGCTGCCAAATTTAAGATCACATTATCCAAACACTGTACCGAGAAACAATGCATGCTTTTAAAACAATCACTTAAATGGAATAAAAGAAAAAAGTGCTTATACTTGTTAAATTAATACAGAACTGTGCTATAGATTTTATAACTAATAGGATTTTTAAAAACTAGAGTCCACTGTTCAGAACTTGATACCCATTAACAATAACGCAACTCAATTGAGACAGATAACCAGTTTCACAATGACTTTTAACTATATAGGAGACTTAACATCACCACTTAACTGAGTAGCTCTCAGCCCTGGCTGTTCACTGTAATCATCTAGGGAGCTTTAAAAATGCAAGATCTCAGGGCACCTGGGTGGCTCAGTCGGTTGAGCATCCAACTCTTGATTTCAGCTCAGGTCAGGATCCCAGGATTGTGGGATCGACCCCCATGTCGGGCTCCATTCTGAGCATGGAGCCTGCTTAGGAGTCTTTTTCTCTCTCTCCCTCTGCCCCTCTCCCCAGTGCTTGCTCGCTCGTGTGCTCAAATTTAAAAAAAAAAAAAAAAAAAAAAATGCAGGGCACCTGAGTGGTTCAGTCAGTTAAGTGTCTGACTTTGGCTCAGGGCATGATCTCAGGGTTCATGAGTTCAAGCCCTGCATCAGGCTCTGTGCTGACAGCTCGGAGCCTGGAACCTGCTTTAGATTCTGTGTCTCCCTCGCTCATGTGCTCTCTCTCTCTCTCTCTCTCTCTCAAAAGAAAATAAACATTAAAAAAAATTTTTTTTAATGTGCTATCACATATATACATAAAATCTAAAATAACCAAACTCATGAAGTAGATTGTGGCTGAATAGGGAGATGGGTGAAGGTGATCAAAGGGTATAAACTTCCAATTAGAAGATGAATAAATTCTGAGGATGTAAAGTACAGCATGGTGACCACAGTTAACAATGCTGTATTGTATATTTGAAAGTTGCTAAGACAGCAGATCTTAAAAGTTCTCAACATACATATTATAACTACATGAAATAACAGAAGTGTTAACTAAGCTTACTGTACTAATTATTTTGCAATTTATACATACACCAAAGCATCACATTCTACATCTTAAACTTACATGATGTTGTATGTCAACTGTATCTCAAAAAAGCTGGGAAAAAATGCTGATGCCTTGGGTAAGACCCAGAGATTCTGATTTAATTGGTCTGGAGTGGGGCCTGGGCATCATTAGTTTTAAATGCTCCCAAGTGAGTCTAACATATTGTTAGGTTGAAAACTGCATGGATTTTACCTGCACTGATTGCATTTACTAAGCTGAAAATAGGCAGTTTTCACCTGATTGCTACATCTCGGTATTTTGTTATCAGTGTATTTACTGAGTGTCCAAAATAGCTACCAAAATACAGTAAGATTACAAGAGGCTTAAAATGGGAAAGTGGGGCTTTTACCCACTTAATATGCAATCTAGGAAAAAGGTTATGGGACTGCTTATGTGGGTTTGGGGTCATCTCCATGAATTCCCAATGCTTAAATCAATATAAACAATTTTCCAAGTAATTCAATCCCCAATAGGCTAAGAACCCTCACAAATCAACAAGAAAAACAAATGTGGCAGGAGGAAAAGGTGCAAAGAACATGAACAGAACGTCTGCTGAAATAACAAATGACCAAACAGAATTTTTCAGCCTCACTAGTGATCAAAGAAATGCAAATTAACACTAAGATACAATTCTTCCATCAAATCAGCAAGACTTTTTAAAATATATTCAACAGGAAGAATATAATGCAACGAATACACAAACTCCTGAACGCAATAAACAATATATTTTAAAAAGCAGTTTGGCAATTATGTGTCAAGAGCCTTTAAGTATTCATACCCTTCCCTAATAGCAAAATAAAAACAGCCCAAAGGACCAATACTGGGGAATTTATTTTATGGTTAGCTAAATAATTCAAAATCCATACATTGTAGGGAGAATATTATATTTTGTTAAAAAGTTCAAAACCCAACTTTAAGAGAGAAAGGAAGATGGACATATACATATTGTGATAGTTTTGTTACATATCATGGGAAGGCAACATACTCAAATGTTAACAAAAGTAGAATTGTGACTTTAATCTTCTACTTCACATTTTTTCTATTTTCAAAATTTTCTACAAGGCATTTACTACTTAAAAAAAAAAATTCTTTTTCATTTCCAAGCATGAGTTAATTGATCAAGCCTAAGTCTAAGTCTTTACCTCAGAAAAACTGTGAGCTAAGATGATAGTGTATCATGATGCATTTCAGTGCATAAATGTGTATGGTGAGTAAGGGGTACTGAGATCCTGGCTTCACTGGGGCTGAGCCTGGCCACATGGACTGAGAATTCAGGTGATCTTAGCCAGTTGTCCTCAACAGCCCTCCTCCTCCCCCGACATTCTCCAAAATAGATCAATTAGATTTTCTAAATGCAAACCTGCCAAGACAACTGACCCTTACCTACGAAGGCAGATACTATTTTGGTACCTCAGTCTGAAAAGGCATTTATATGGTAGACTATTAAACCACACAAAAGCAGATCATTATAGCCAAGACAAGATGAAGCCACCCTGAGGTTTAGTCTATGCTAAATATTTATCAAAAATAAGTTACTAGAAAAACTTTTCCTTGCTGTCCACGTACACTGATGGACACAAGTTAGTCTGTTCAGAGAACTAATTTCTTGAACTTAATGAAGTCTGATGTCCATTATTCATATTCACTAAAATCAAAATTCCCTGCAAGAACATACTTTACAGAACTAGTCTCAACTTAGAGTGATTTTACAGAGAAGTGACATTCTGTCCCATCCCCTTCCCCCATCACCAGAAGAAATAATGCTCTCACCATAAAACTGCAAAGAGTGATCAAGAGTACAAAAAGGTCATCTATAAAGATAAATGAGACATTTGATTAAAAGCCTCAAATACTCAAGACTACCATGAAGCATTTTCACATTAATATTCACTACAAATACTCTATTTTTGCTCATCTCTAAGTTCCTCACATGCAAGAACTGCCCGAATTATCTTGATATGGTATCTACAAACAGATTCTTAAAACAGCAATATGGGGGCGCCTGGGTGGCTCAGTCGGTTAAGCGTCCGACTTCGGCTTAGGTCATGATCTTGCGGTCCGTGAGTTCAAGCCCCGTGTCGGGCTCTGTGCTGACTGCTCAAAGCCTGGAGCCTGTTTCAGATTCTGTGTCTCCCTCTCTCTCTGACCCTCCCCCGTTCATGCTCTGTCTCAAAAATAAATAAATGTTAAAAAAAATAAAAAAAGAAAAAAAAAAAAAGAAAAAAAACAGCAATATGTTCTCAAAGACTTCAAGGAGAGAATGACTTAGTGTGGATACTACGCTGCCTGTCAGTTAACTAAAAACCAAAAATCCTCATAAACCTCTGTTTCCAAATATCAAACTCAATTACTAAGCATGATCAGACACTGTACAAGTCTGCATCGTTATCTTCACTCTTTAAAAGAAAATGCATTAATTGTAAATTATTTGGCATAAGAGAACATTTAGCATAATTCCTTCAATATTTATGCTGCTAACAAAGCTTATAAATGAAGCATTTTCTGAATTACTAAATCAGTTGTACCTTGATGAAAAAGTATAACAAGAATCTCAGTTTCTACTTTTCCTCCGGATTTTCATTCTGTGTAAACAGCTTATTCAAATTTCAAAATCTAAGAGATTCCATCAGGTACATCCAGTTTAAGTTCACCTGAATGTCCATGTTGCTGCCCTCAAGTCAGTTCATAATTTATCCTATCTTTATAATTTATATAACTCTTCAACAACTGCCCTAGCTATAAGGTTGAGTATATCCCCTTCCTGAAGTCATAATGTGACTCAGGAAATTGAGGGGTACATTATTATTACATTACAAATGCACACTGTCACAATTTTTTAGGGGTAGCAATATAGACAGTTGAAATGAACTTCCTAATATTTAAACTTAGGCTGTTCCCTCTTTTGCGCTTTGCATACCCACGTATATGAACAGTACCTCCTGAAACATGTGGTGTGCAGTGTAGGCAGTCATATACAGTGGCCCAGCACCTTACCTACCATTTGATTCTCCGGGATTACCTTAGAAAATTCCACAAACTTTCAAAAGCCACAAACTTACTAAGTGGTGTAAGCAAAAGAAATTAAATCATAGATTCAGATAATTTACTTTGGTGTTTTGGTTTGCATACACTTCAGAATAGACAAGAAACAGACTGGTGTTTTAAAGTTTTACACACTGGTGAAAGTAGTCAATTACCAAGGAAGTTTGGATAATATACACAAAGCATACCTAATCTACATAAGCCAAACAGGGGGAGTGCCCATAAAGACATTTCTCATTCCACTTCCATAACTGGATCTATTGTCAAAGAGAATTCTGTTCACCTGCCTTCTTTTCTCTTTCCATAAGGAGGTAAAATATTGGTGTGGTACCTAAAACTCTGTTCGGTGAGTGAAATTAAGCACTGTATTGAAGATTCATTATGATCTTAATTAATAGATTAGAACACAGGACATGAGAATGCAGGAATAAACAATTTTACAGGTGTTAATCAAGCTTTCTTAAACACATTATTAAATGTAAAACTGAAATATACCTAGAACCTGCTGGAGAACCACCCCAAAATCTGCTCTCTCATGCTTTCAACTGATGAACTTCAATTAAATCCCCTCCCCAGCAATTTTAACACAGAGAACTACCAAAGGAATTCAACATATATTAAAACAGTAAGCATTTCTAATTGTTAAAAACTCATATTTAATGTACTATAAGGATGAGACTTTTATTATGAGATGAACACCTATAAAATCATTGTTACTGAGTTTATAGAAGTTTGGTTGGCTATAGGTTTAATTAACCAATATGATTTTTCTTGAAATATTCTTTGTATTATCAGCAATATGCTGTCTTCATGTGTAGAAACAAACATTCCAGAAAACTAGGAGGAAAAAACAATCACCCATAAAATTTTAAAAACCAAAACCTCCCCCTCTTTAATGTAGCAATAAACAATGCTGTCATTATCTATTAAATGCCATGTAGTTTATAAAATGTTCCTAATCATGAGTCTCTTCAATAATGAGAATTCGCCAATTAAGAACCGCTCAGACTTCGTCTTTCTTCCACCTTGAACTCTCAAGACTGCCTTTGTAGTACACAGTACCAAATATGGTAATATGGAGAAAGCAGGTATGTCAAACATGTAATAAATTACAGATGCTTACACCAATAAGAGCTAGAATAAACAGATTTCTGACAAACTTCTTAAAGCTTGGGGGATAAAGGGGGGAATTCTGCAAAAAGCATTCTTTTCAATGCAAGTGACAACTTAGAATAGAAAAATGTGCCACAAGGATAACTATCTTATCATGCGCTGAACTGGAGGGAAACGCCTAAAACTACGGTTTTTGGAGGAACAGTTATTAGAAAACTTTAACGGAAGACAGAACATGTTATTTCAGACACCATAAGCTCGAGTACAGTGGCTATATAATAAAGCAAGGTGCCTATTCCTGAGGAGGATTTACTTAGTAATAATGCTGATCAGTGAGTATTAAATCTAAGCAGTGCTAAAAAGGCAATGATGGGAGTTCAGGTAATGGGTTACAGAGAAAGGAAATTCCATTACTTAAAAATAATCTTGTCCCTATTATTAACCATTCAAATATTTTTTTTGCTGATGTGCAAAAGTGCACTGGAAACCTCAGAACAGGTTTTTAAACTGGCCATGTCTTGTTAATACACTGCAGTCTTCAAATTTACACAGAGCTGCAGGTCTCCTGGATTTTTTCAAGTGTCACTCATCTAACTCGGCCTGACAGCTTAGAAATGCCATCGGTTGCTCTACAGTCAGTTTAAAAAACATCCTCTACCTGGTATCTCTGCAGTGATTGTCTTGCTGCTCCCTGAAACCTCTTCATCATCATCTGATGAGCTCGTGCTTGAGTCACAAGTCAGGTCACTATCACTGGTACTACTGTCCTGCAATAGGTTATATTTCTTCCGCGCAGCAGCCTCCCTTTTCTGTCTCAGTAGCCTGATTCTCTCCTTGTGCTTTTGGCTCCGATGACCTTTAACCTTGGGGACTCGGCCATTCTGTTTATCACTGGATTGCCGGTTTTTCTTGGCAGCCATAGTAGATGTTTCACTTTCAGATCGGGACCGCCGAGATTTGCGCCCAACAGTGGCACCAGACACTCCAGAAGGGTCTCCTTCCACTGCTGTTTCTGCCTGGGAGGGCTCATTCTCTTCTGCAGAAGACAAGGTATCTGAATCAGCCAGGTGACCACTAGAGGAAGGGGAAAGCATGCAGTGATTAGAGGAGTCACTCTCATAAACTCGGCCAGTTGTTGGCTTGTCACTCTCTGTGGATGCTAACTGAGACTCAGAAGAGTCCCTTCTCAGTTCCATCAACAAGCAGGGCATTGAAGAAAGAACTGTAGAATCCACTACCCCATCTTTCTGAACTTGAGATTCCAGTTCTACAGATCCATCTTCCTCCTTAGCTGTCTCTTGTTCAGATGGTTTCGGTGGGACTTCAGACTCAATGAGTTCTTCGACTTTTCCCACTGCCTCCTCCATCTTCATTTCAGACTTTCAAGTTCAATCATGGAGCAGAGTCTAGGAAACTAGGTCAAAGATGCAACAGGAAAGCAACCTGTACAAAAACACACAAAATCAATAAACAGAAATAGTAGATTATTTAATGAACACAACATGCCTTTCTAAATGGGTAGCAAAAATTACCATCACACAGGCCTTTAAAATATATGTTTATCTGCCTGGTTAAGTCAAATTCAAAGGACTTATTAGTATTACCAAAACACTAGCATACACAATTACTAATAATGGCACGATATTAATCCTTAATTACTGAACTTGCAAGCCCAGCACAAGCATCCAAAGATTTTCAACTTTAAAACCTTATTTAAAATGGTCCAAAAAGAGAGCCTCAAAACTCTGATAGTTAAATATGTACATTCTGACTTTAACATAAAGGAAAAAGAATGCTTCAAAAAAATATCTGGGAACGAGATTTTTCAACAGTCTCAGAAACAAGTTAACTATACTCAATAATTTTATACTCAAATCCTCAAAGAGAAGAAGCTACAGTGGAGTAACATCAAATGTACACTTATGTTTAAAATTTTTTTTTAACACTTATTTATTTTTGAAAGAGACAGAGCATGAGTTGGCGGCGGGGGGTGGCGTGCAAAGAGAGAGAAGGAGACACAGAATCTGAAGCAGGCTCCAGGCTCTGAGCAAGCTGTCAGCACAGAGCCTGATGCGGGGCTCGAACTCACAAATCATGAGATCATGACCTGAGCCAAAGTTGGATGCTCAACCGACTGAACCACCCAGGGGCCCCCAAATGTACACTTGTGTTTAAAAAAACCTTCAACCACATGCATTTGGCAAATGAGCACCCAAAGTAACTCTGCACCAAACCTATTTGCTATTCCTCTCAGGAAGAGTTGCTCTACAGGGGTATTAAGATGCCAGGCCTGGAATGCCTGGGTGGCTAAGTTAGCTAAGTGTCCAACTCTTGATTTCAGCTCAGGTGGTGATCTCACGGTTTGTGGAATCGAGCCCTGTGTCATGCTCCATACTGGAAGTGTGATTCTCTCTCCTTTGCATTCTCTCTCTGCCCCTCTCCCTGGATTGCACTGTCTCTCTCTCTCTCAAAATAAATAAATAAACTTAAAAAAAAAAAATGCCAGGCCTGATGATACTGTTTCCTCATGGTCCTTCCTGTTCCCACATGCCTCTCATCAGGCTGAATGTGAGCCTAGTGTTTCAACATGCTTTATTTCATAAACAATAGCCACTAAATACAGATCAACTACTTTGTGAACCTCGTACACTCTAGTCTATGAATGACTTAAGGGGTTGAAGAGAAAACACCCTACATACATTTTCCACCTTTATATACTAACTTTAGAACCTAACATCCTTCCCCCATTGAATGTGCTACAACTCCACTTACTCATGGAGACACAGGACATAATCTTTAACCGCAAGATTTGTGACCTATACAGTCTTCATTAACTGGTGGTTTGGTTTTAAAAGGATGATGCTAAGAATGTACAAGGCAAGTAAATACCTCACTCTGTACATGTGATGTTATAGAAAGCAGTTACCATGATGTCCCACTGGTAACAGACAGACACAAATACTAAGCTACATGTACTCATCAGGAGCTGTAAGACAGCTCTGCTGCTTCACTCCATCAAGTTACTTGACAGTTCAACATATGGTAGACAGCAACTAGAAGATACTTGGAAAATCCTTTTTTTAATCTAACATGCCAAGGCTGCTTTTTCCCTTACCATAAACATGAATAATCTGTATTACTATCTTTTGTTTTTCATGGCCTTGTTCTCAGCCGCTGATAAAACAGACATTCTGATGAAGATTCCTCAACATATTCATGAAAACCAGAACATTCACGGCCACTGGAAACATTAATTTAAAACAATCTCATATGCAGCCTATTTCATAAGCATATTTGCATCATTACTAACTTTTTGAGTTAAATAAAAATGTAAGCATAAATGTTATTCCTGACACCATTCCAAAAGGAATGCAACACCTCTGAAAGCCAACAGAGGGAGTAAAAGTTAAACCAGAAAACTGCCAGTGTCATAACTAAAGCATGCTGGCAATATAACAGGAAATAAAATATTCATACATATGAAATACCCCATATATGAGGAATAAACCAAGAGTTTTCTAGCGAAATAAAAACGAGAGTTGATTCTTCTGCATAGAATGAAGTTAATATTTCTGGAATAAAAAATTTTCTTATAGCTGAAATATTTGAGAAATACACTCAAGTGAAATTAATGTCAGCCATAAAGCACAAGAATCAAAAGTCTCAAATTAATTTTTGAAAGCAGAAGGTACTGGAGCTTTTAAAGTATATAACATCAGGTTGAAAAGTAAATATGGGGGCGCCTAGGTGGCTTGGTCGGTTGAGTGTCCGACTTCAGCTCGGGTCATGATTTCGCTGTCTGTGAGTTCGAGCCCCGCATCAGGCTCTGTGCTGTCAGCTTGGAGCCTGCAGCCTGCTTCGGATTCTGTCTCCTTCTCTCTCTGCCCCTCCCCAACTTGTGCTCTGTCTCTCTCTGTCTCTCAAAAATAAATACATGTAAAAAAAATTTTTTTTAAATTAAATACGTTAACATGACCATAAAAATCTGGTTTCTTCAGTAGTGTGGGTAAGACAAATAAATCTAAACTGCTTTTCTTTGTAGGAAAACATAACATTATCAGTATTTTCAATATGACAAATCAATCAAATGATTATCTTTCATTTCAAGATCCTTATATCTAAGAGTTAGTTGAAATTTACAATACACCAGTCAGAAGAGCTAAAAATTAACAACTCAGGCAACAACAGACGTTGGCGAGGATGCAGAAAAAGAGGATCTCTTTTGCACTGTGGTGGGAATGCAACTGGTGCAGCCACTCTGGAAAACAGTATGGAGGTTCCTCAAAAAGTTAAAAATAGAACTACCTACAACCCAGCAACTGCACTACTATGTATATATCCAAGGGATACAGGTGTGCTGTTTCGAAGGGTCACATGCACCCCAATGTTTATAGCAGGCTATTGACAATAGCCAAAGTATGGAAAGAGCCCAAATGTCCATATGTATGTGTGTGTTTATACACACACACAATGCACACACACAATGGAGTATTACACAGCAATCAAAAAGAATGAAATCTTGCCATTTGCAACGTGGATGGAACTAAAGAGCATTATGCTAAATGAAACAAGTCAGAGAAATGTATGATTTCCCTCATATGTGGAATTTAAGATACAAAACAGATGAACATAAGGGAAGGGAAGCAAAAATAATATAAAAACAGGGAGGGGGACAAAACAAGAGACTCTTAAATACAGAAAATAAACTGGGGGTTGTGGGAGGGGGGAGAGGCTAAATGAGTAAGGGGCATTAAGGAAGACACTGTTTTGGGATGAGCACTGGGTGTTATACATAGGGGATGAATCACTGGAATCTACTCCTGAAAATATTATTGCACTATATGCTAACTAACTTGAAAGAAAGAAAGAAAGAAAGAAAGAAAGAAAGAAAGAAAGAAAGAAAG